>NC_073723.1:63884331-64206276 GCF_023634155.1 Falco peregrinus
TCGCTAAGCCCACTAAGCCTAACTTATAAGACTTTATGCATCTCAATCTTGTGCTGTGAGGCAAAACTTTGTTCTGGTTTACACAAAGGGCTAGTAATACAAAGGTGTTAGGTCTCTAAAACTGGACTGAGGAGGAGTTTAAAGTATTTGGATTTGAACTTATGATTCCCCCACACTGACTCAGCAGATTCCAAATTTGTGTGGAAACCTCTTCCTTTTTTTTCCTCTCCCCTTTTTTTTTGCTTTTCACAAGTTGAGGTGTTTTGTCTCTTCTCTGGTGAAGTCCTCGACAACCCTGATCCAGTGGGTTTACTCAGACCATGTTGAGCAGAGTAAGTATCACCTGGAAGAGTCTTTTTTTCAGACTGACTTAATTGCCATCACTTTCTGCAAAGAGAAGGGGCAGCAAGAGAGCTAGGGTAGAGGGGCCAATATGGAGGCAGAGCATGTTAGTTTGTATTTGTATTAAAAACTTAAACAACCCCACCTGAAATGTAATTTTTCTTTTAGCCACTGGAATCAGCAATCAGGAGCTAAGAGGAGGAATAGCTCAGTTTAGTGGGAACATTGGCTAACAAGTCAAGTACACAATAAAAGAATTTCCCAGGCTCTTGTTTACCTCTGCCTAAGAAAGTGTGAGAAAATGAATTAGGATAGATTGCTTATTAACAGGCAACAGCTTAGTCAAGGAGATGTGTTGTCATGAACTACCAGAATGAAGTATAGATGTCTATAAAAATGTCAGGTCCAAGATGAAGCCAAAGCTTAGGGATTAGCTTATAATCACTTTTGTGTTATACAGTGAATAGTTTTTACAAGTAAGTGACATGCCGTTCAGTCCTGCTGTAATTAAAGAATGCTAATGAGTTATGTCAGGTAGTGCTTTGCTGGGCAATTATACCAATTCATATAATGACATAAGGCAGGCAGCAGAATGAATGCAGGGTAGACCTCCAGACAACCAGCAAAAGCTCAAGAGTCTGGGAAATGCTGAGCTAATACAACTACATAAATAAGTAATTGAATTCTGGTATCTATTGATATGCTGATAGACACAGAAAAATGTCAAGTGACTCAGCAAAGGCTCTGGGCGATACTGCACACAAAAAATACTTCTAGTCTGCTGGCTAGATGACTGATTTGGCCAGAAAATGGTTTGTAGAGAGCAGCAGGGATACTCTGCAGTGTTTTAGCACCATCAGAGCATCATTTAAAAGCCATTCTGTTACCTTTCAGCTGCTGGTTATCTTCTTCTACATATATAACACAACATTTTTTCTGCCTGTACCAAGCTTCAGTAGATGGTAGATCCGGATTGGTTCTCATCTTTCTGTCCTGCTCCTATGCATTCAGTTGCATTCGTATACAATACTGATGTGATAGTGTGTCTGTAGAATTTCATGTTAGTCTGTGGTAGAATGAGTTTCTCTCAGATCCAGTTCTCCGGGTAATATAATTATGGCATGCCTTTGTCCTCATTTCCTGAAGGCCACAGATTTCTGACTTAGTTCTTTGGACAGTGCCCATACAGAAAGTCAGGTGAAGAAAGTCCTTCTTCAGCCCAAATGTTTCCAAATGTTTTAGCCTTTGACCAGAGTTTTCCTTGCTCAAATCTGCATTAAAAAGAGCTGGCAAACCATGTTCTGTGTGGGCAGTCAGAAACAGGAGCAGGGCAGGGCTGGGAAAAATAAATTCACAAAAATTTAATCCATACTTTTCACTAAATTTTATTTCCAATCGACCTCTAAATTCTTGTATTTATTTCTGGAGGCCAGATAAGTAAAGAGGAAATTATCAGTGATTTAAAATGAAATTTTATTTTGAATTACTAATTATTTTTATTTTTTATTTGATGAACATTTTTATTCAATGAAGGACACAAAGTATTTATAATTGTTACTCTGCTTGGCAAAAATTAAATCTAGGGGAGGTGCTTCAGGGAGCACAAGCTACTCTGGGTACAAGTCAAGCTTATATGCAGATCTCCAGCTTGTTACTGAAAAGTGGAGTAGAGCAATCTTCTCTGGCTGGAGGCTTGCCGAATTTAGCAGAGTTTGATAGTAAATGTGACAGTGGTTTAACAGGATATGATGGCAAGGTACACTTGATTATTTACTGCACAGAAGACAGGGTCAGACAAAACTGTCAGGGAGACCCTCCTGTTGAGTCATGAGGTTCAGAAGGGACCCCTTACATTCCAAACTCCTCCTCAGAGGGAAGATTAGTTGTGGCTAGATCCAGACTTAGTCTCAGACTTGGTCAACAGTTTATATCTAAAGGATTGTATGTGCAAAATCAATACTTTATACAACTTAGCTAAGATTTTCACATACTCTTAATCACATCAATAGTCTGCTGAGGCAGGGAATCTCTCAGCCTCGAGGAGTAACCTTGAGAGGCATCCTGACTCAAGGGGAGATCCTGGCATGCAGCCTGCTGCGGTGCAGGAGAGCACAGTGGGCCCTGGGCTGTCCACTACTTATGGAGTAAGATAATTGATTCATAGTCATATTTATACACCCACTACAGAAGTTAGTTTTTTTAAAACTTGGCTTGAATCAGACCTTGACCAGCACCATTAGGAGGGTGCATTGTCCAATTTAGTCCTTGGCTATCGTGTTGTTTTCTGTCTCCCCCAAATCCACTTTGAGTTGCATACAGCCATCACAACCACACCCATCCATTTCGACCACCGCATGGTCGTTATCACTTGAGCATTGTCACAGAAACAAAGGTCAGGATGGGGAGGGGAGCACACTGCCACACTCGACCCTGTGACTATAGTCAATTCATCTTACCCTCATTAAGTGGTCGTGTGGTCACCTCTTGCCTCTGTGCCATAAATTGTATATTGATAATTTATACGATTACAGATGCATGGTAAGTAGATAGTCAAGCACTGATATTTGTTATGTGCTAATCGTATGTTTTGGGTGGTTCAGGTTGGGTTATTTGTTTTATGATGTACCAAATCTTTATATATAATATAATTGTAAGTGATAGACATATTAAAGTTAGAGTCAGTAAAATCACGACTGGGTGAAACATTAAATTAAATTAAAAAGTCCCGTTGCTGTTGGTGACTATCCAAGAAGAGTTTCCCAGCAATGGCGCTCTCCATTGGTCTTCACTCTTTCCAAGACATGGTGTATCAACTCTGTATCATGATGAATGGTGATTAGAGTTTCTGTGTCCATTGTTTTGGTCACATTCTAGTAGTTGATGCAGATTACCATGTTGCAGTAGTTTTGTCACCAACGTAAGATTCATTCCAATGGGGTTATGCAATAAATCTTGACTCAATGTACGGCTAGATTGTAATAATTGATAAGTTGTAACAGGAGTGAATAATTAAAGTCACATCTCATAATTCTGGTAAAGTTACAAGCATGAGAATTTGAGTGATTACTTTTATCTACAGTAATGTTAGCTACAAATATGACATCACAAAGGGTTCTCGTACAAACACATCCTTTTCCAATATATACAAGTACATTTTCAGGGGTTTCATTGGGATGTATTTCAAAATGACAGGATTTTTCTCAGTATTAAGACAAATGTCCTGGGCCTTAATAGTATTACTGTTACAAAAAAAATCCTTGTCATTCCCATACGATGTATGTGTTAGCGTCAATAGTTAGCCATTTTGTTGAGCCCATATTCTATGTTCCAATGGATAAAGCATAGTTCCGTCATGATTTAATCCTAGCACAGTGATTTGGTATATGGCATATACTGAAACATCGCATATTGCTAAGGCAAAAGCTGTGGCCTTATTGTTGATTGGGTCATAAGTAAAATTGCCTGGACACCACCAAGAAGTTGCTGAGTTGGACTTAGCATAGGACAGCTACTGAAGGAATGATGAACCACTGAGATATTGGCTTCAGTAGCCATTTGGTCCATTAAAACCTCTCTGCTACTTGTTACTGTGCAGGAAATATCTTCCGCTTTAAATAGTACAATGTAATTATGTACTGGCTGTGGTGATTGATTTTCTGCAGCAAGCAGTGGCCCTACAACGTATATTGAACCCTTGGATCTCTGTCAGATATAATCAGAATAAAGAAATAATACTACCTGCACAAGCCACAGGCAAACTTATCTTATGCTCTTGCTGAAGAAGGGCAAAAAATAGCTCACAATTACAGTCAAATTTTACAGTTTTTATCACAACAGGTTAGCATGTAAGCTGTTACGTTAAAGAGAGGTTGTATACGAAGTAAGAGGTGCTATTCAGTGTGCCTGAAGATTTCACTACAAACAGATTAAACCTCTGTTAGGTGAGGGTATAATACTAAAGCCACCCACTGCTTCAAGTGTTTTTCATACAAAAAGTCCTCATATGCCTCACAGAGGCTGGAATGTTTTACCAGGAAATAAAAGTGGAAGGTGGCATACAGCTGCATGAGAATGTGAAGAGGTGAAATGTAAAGAGGGTACCTATGGAAATTGTAGAGTCTGCTGTTGCCCCTCCACTTTGAAAGAAGCATCATGGAGAGCGCAGAGGGGTTATGATTTTTTGTGTGCTCGTTACTTCCATGGTAAGACTGTTTCATTCACACGTGGCCAGCTGGATACCTCAACTGCCAGCCTTACAATGCCAGCAATGAAAGCCACATTGTCTTATAGACTCTTTACATCTATCAAGTGACAGTAAATATTATGTAAGACAAGTTAGCTGACCTGTGCTTTTGCCTCATCTTCAGAGTACATCCTCAATTATAGCATACAGAGGTATAAATAGCATTGGAAAGGCATAGCTGAAGCCATCCTCAAGATCTTATGTGACAATGCAGGAAGCCAATACCTTAGTCTAAATAGATTCAATATATTAACTGGACTTCAGACTGAGTTTCCAAGTAAGAAAGCTGAGAGTGGAATCAGTAAAGCACAATGCAGAAGGCGACTGTTCTTTTTTGTTTGGTCCTGAGGAAGGAGCTTATAAGACTTGCTCTACGCTGCCAGGATCCTAACACTGAATAAGTCCTCTTTATTCACCAATAAGGCCCAGAATGTCCAATTCCCTTGACAAGGGTAGTAGCAATCAGATAGGGATAGCTTCTTTGTCTTAAATGTTTTCCAAGCCAGTACTTTGATAGAAAGCTCTTTCTTGGCTCCTTTTCAGGTATTTTTGCATATCTAATGTGTAATTGTTCCCTCTCTAGGTTGTGTGTGTGTTTCTGCCTTGGAGCAGACATGCAGTGGCAATCCAGATCTGTCTGGATATTGTCACTAGCAACCTATCTTGGAATAGAGGCTAGATTTCAGCACAGTGTGTGTAACAGGTTTTTTGTTCAACCTAAACAAAGAGTACTTCTATTGAGGCACTGCCCATTCATCAAGAGATTTCTTTCATTGCAAAAGAAATTTTTCTGTAAGTCTATGCCTACTTGCTCAGTTCTAGGAATTTTACTTGAAGACGATGATCACAAACAAGGTAAAGTTTGTTCTCTTTGGCTCTTCACATAATAAATTTTATTCTCTGAATTAAAGTGTAATAAAACCCAATAATTCCAATTTTTCTTAAGGGTAGAAATGCATTGTCTGGTTGTACAATTAGGCTGTGGTATTAAAGCATTATTATACATATTCTAGACTTGTATTAAGGTATTTTCCAAGTACAATGCTGTAATACTTTAAGTATTCTAAATTATGTTAATATAATCCCTCTTCTACATAGGCTGAACTCTGAGGGCATTAGCTTACTATTAATTATAAAAGAGTTTGCTTCATTGCCCAGTGGGCTTGCAATCAGCATATAAGCAAAAAATAATAGATGAAATAGGATAACCCAAATAGCACCTAGAAAAGCCAGGAGTGTCAATGTCCACAGGAACATGGAGAAATCAGTTCTGGAAAGTACTTGCATGGGGTCTGGCTGGGTTAGAGTTCATAGCAGCCCATGAGGTGCTGTGCTTTGCACCTGTGGCTGAAACAGTGCTGATAACACACCAGTGTTTTGGCTATTGCTGAGCAGAGCTTGCACAGCATCAAGGCTGTCTCTGCAAACCACTCCTGCCACCAAAGGCCAGTAGGCTGGGGGTGGGCAAGAGGTTCGAGGGGTCACAGCTGTGACAGCTGGCCCCCAACAGATCAGATGGATACCCTATACCATATGATGTCGTGCTCAGCAGTAAAAGCTGGGGGAAAGGAGGAGATAGGGAGAACATTAATGGTTGTGGTGTCTGCCTTCCCAAATAATCATTATGCATGGGCCCTGCTTTCCTGGAAAAGTCTGAACATTGACTGCCAATGGGAAGTAGTGAATGACTTCTTTTTGCTTTGCCTGTGTGCAACACTTTTGCTTTCCTTATTAAAGCGTCATTATCTTGATCCATGAATCCTTTCACCTTTCTTATATTTTCTCCCAATCCCGTGGCAGAGGGGAGCGCGAGTGGCAGGGTGGGTGTTTGGTTGCTGGCCAGCTGGCCAGGATCAACCCACCACAGCACAACAAAGCTGAATTTTAAGAGTGTAATGTTTTTAGAAATTATGTTTTAAAGCACCTTACTGGAAATAATATAAAAAGGTCTGATTTTTTTTAAAGATGACTTGTTCAACAGTCCTTGAAAACCAGGTTCCTCACAACTGGGCATACAAAGTCTTTCTTAAAATATCCTGCATGCAATAATGACTACATAAAGCCTCTCTCATTAGCTGCCAAAATGATTTGTGTGCTGATACTTGAACATCAATGTGTCCCACAGAACAAAAGTAATAAGATGAGCAAGTTTAAAGTCTATGATCCTCTTCCTCCTTATGGCAAAACAGTAAGTTAGAAGGCTGTAGGAAAGCTTATTACTCGTGATGACCTTTGTGTTATGCTTCTGTTCTCCATCTACGGAGTAGCAGTACAATGTGATCTTTCACAGCTTCTGCAGTCTTGTCTTCTCACAAGTGCCTGTAATCATTACATTGGTCTACATCATCACAAATACACAGAATAATTTTTTGCCTCTTTGAGCTCCGATTAAACACTTGTATTAAATATTAAAGATTCTGTTTATCATTGCAGTGTTTTAAGTTTCAAAATTTGGTGGCTACACGATTGGTGTAACCAAGTGACAGAGCTGGGGTGCAGCATGATTCTGACTCTTGGTTTTGTGCAGGCAATTAGCTGTGGACGGGGAAGATGTTAATTACTGTAGTTAAGAAGAATCTAGATGTTTTTTGGCAATTTTGCAACGTGATTTCAGTGCTAGCTTCAGTGGAGCAGGCAGTTTTGTAGCAGATTTGTCCTCATACTACTTTACTCATTGCTCTTCCAACTTCAGCAAAAGAAGTACAATATTCAGTGTTCTTTATTCACTGCAAGAAACAGTTTTTTGGCCAGACTGGAATCACTTGTTATTTAATTTTGTATTTATTACATGTCCAGAAAGAAAAACAAGCAAGTAAGAGAAAAAATAAGCAACTATTATTTTTTCTTTCACATTTATATATACATTAGAAAATACTGTGCAGAAAATCATTGAATTGTTGTGCTGGTTTTGGCTGGGATTAAGTTAATTTTCTCCATAGTAACTAGTATGGGGCTGTGTTTTGGAGATTTGTGCTCGAAACAGTGTTGATAACAGAGGGATGTTTTACTTACTGCTGAGCAGTGCTTACTGCCAAGGGCTGTTCTGTTCCTCACCCCACCCCACCAGCGAGCAGGCTGGGGGGGCACAAGAAGCTGGGAGGGGGCACAGCCAGGACAGCTGGCCCCAGCTGACCAAAGGGATGTCCCATACCATACGGTATCATGCTCAGCATATAAAGCTGGGGGAAGAAGAAGTGGGCGGACGGACTTTTGGAGTTTGTCCTCCCAAGTAACCATAATGTGTGATGGAGCCCAGCATTCCTGGGGATGGCTGATCACCTGCCTGCCGATGGGAAGTAGTGAATGAATTCCTTGTTTTGCTGTGCTTGTGTACAGGCAGCCACTCTGTACACAATCTGAAAATTTGCAAGCACTCTCCTTTCTTGAAGGACAAGTCCATTTTGGTCCAGGACTTGTAGTCATAGAGGGCCACGAAGGTAGTGACTCCACTAGCCAGTGCCCCGGCACGCTGCGGTGAGGTGACTGTGTTGGAGGTGTTGAAGCCTCCAAAGAGCTTAGACTCAGCAGCCATGGTCCCAAAGGAGCATCTGGGGGTGCAATGGGTGTCAGGAGTGGCTGCTTTACTTATTAAACTGTCTTTGTCTCAACCCACAAGTTTTCTCACTCTTACTCTTCCTATTCTCTCCCCTATCCCCCTGTGGAAGAAGGAGTGAGAAGCTGTGTGGGGCTTAGTTACTGACTGTGGCTAAACCATGATAATTGTATAGTCTAAAAAAGAGATGAGGAAGCAAATCTATATTACTTCTAGAACATCAGTAAGACAACCTACCATTGAAGAGAATATCTGATTTTACGCTTCTACACTGCAATAATGGCACCCACATGTACTCAAGGATATCAAAGAAAACTTGGTAGTCTCTTAAAGTAAAAACATTTAAACCAGTCTGAAATAAATGAAGATTATCCTATGCAAGCCTTTTCAAAGCTATGTAAGGGAAGCATATGGAGTAGAAAGCTTGAAATCAAACTACAGTTGTGAATGCATGGGTTGTTCTTTGGTGTTAATAGTAATATCGGCTTTTTTTTTTTGTAAACAACAAATCAAGTGCAGTTAGTACTAAAAGGAAAAGTTCACACAAAAAGGTATTTAGCTGTAGCAATTGATTTCAGGGGAAGTGCCAGAGCACAACTCCTCCAAAAATGCGGAAAGGTGGTGTATTTTAAGCAAGATTTCAGCATCAGGCCTAGAAGGTGGTTTCTGTGCCCTTTAACAACAGCAGGGAATAACAGGCTGAACAAATATGTAATTTCTCCTCTATGAGGTTGTGTGCAAGCAACCAAACGCTCAGTTTCACCCAGGGCTTCCTTATAGACAGCAGCAGTTTTGCATTAGTACCACCAGTTATGTGAAAGCGGTACAGCTTCTCACTGGAGGTGTAGTTGTATGTTACATCCAAGTATGGATGCAAAAAGGCAGATGTTCTACACAGAAACATCTCTACCCATTCAAGTACAACAAGGTGTGCAAGGCGACAGTATCCTAATAAAGATGTCTAATTGATACATCTTTTTTTAACTAGGTGAAGAAAACTGAATTGGAATTTGATCTTCCCGTCATGATTGTGTGCATTTCCAAACTTCAAGGCTTTGGAATATTATTTACAGCTTGGTGTTCCTGGTGTTGCTCCTGCCGGGCCAGCACTGCTCACTTGGGAAGCTAGAGCTTGTCTTTTTAACCATTGCACTCTGTCTGACGTATTTTCTATGATGGTTACATTGAGCTTGGGATTGTTGTAGGTGAAATAAATTTAGCACCAGGCTGAATTTGAGCCCCATAAATATGGCCTCGAGCAACGTGTTGGAAGAGATGCCTACCACTTATTGAACAGCCTCAGGGCCTGAGCCCTCAGTCAGGGCAGTGGCGCCTCCATCACAGCCCTCTAAGGGCAGGGCCTTCAGCCCCAAGCCTCCTACTTCCCAAGGGATAAGACTTGCTCATCTGACTACAGGACTGCTGTCACAGGCACTTTTTTGAACTACACCAAAGTGAACTCTTTGGAGCTGGAAAAGGACCAAACAAGAGTAAGTCATGATATCTTAATAGTAGCTGGTCATTAGGACCTCCTCTGGGAGTGGAGAAGCTGGTATTTTTGACCTTGTTCCCTGGACAAAGTGTTTTATCGTTGTTCAATTAGAAACACCAACAAACCTCAAAGTATTCAACTCTTCTTCCTCTCAAATAAGTATATGATCTTTCAGGCAGTTAATTGTTATGGTTGAGTCTGGGTCAGGAGAGTAGGAAGACAATTATCATTACCATCCTTCTGCTAAGGGCAACCACTTCATTGCCTTCATCTACTAATTGGATCCCTCACTTAAGTAAGCTTTTCCTGAGCTAGCTCACTCCCTTGTTAATTGTGCTGTGCTTCTGTAAATACAAAAAACCAAACCCATTTGCTATGCATCTGTATTCCTGTTAACCAATTTAGTTTGGTAGTGCACACATCAACAAGTGAGATCCGTCATATTTATTTTATCTGTATGTGAAAAACATTTAAATTAGCAGAACAGATCTGGTTTCTAAGGCTGTGGTTTGGCACAGGTTTCCTTTGGTGTCTGTGCCAGCTGCAACAGTTTCTGTGTCCCATTGGTCACTTTTTCCTCCTGCTTGTATTGCATGGGTCTATATGTGAATATATAGACCTAGACTTCAAATTTAGCAGAAAAATAACCATCCTTTTAAAAGGCTACTTCTTTTCAACTCAGAACATTCCCTGATCCCATTTGCCTTATGGCTTCCAAGTGTTCCTGCTGGCATGGCCAGTGTGGAGGCCAGGCTGAGAACTGAAGGCTGCTTGAGCGACCATAAATGTGGAAATAAATGGATTTCCACTCGTGGCATACTGTGTGCATGCTTTTTTAATGGTTTCATTTTCCAGTCTTAATTTGAAAATGATAATTTTCAAATAACTTCAGATAACTTCAAATAACTTCAGATAACTTCAGCTATGCCAATTATTATTTAGATAATTATCACATAACTTTAGTTATGGCAAAGAAATAAGAAGGTTGCAACACCCTCCCCAAACCAAACAAAATCCTAAGCCCTCTGGCCTCACATGCCATTATATTTTCATAAGGCTGGAAAATATATAGGGCCAGGTTTTCTAAAATGTGTGCTTGGAGTTAGCCTTCAAGTCAATATTTAGTGACCCAAACATATGTCTTGAATTTTGAAAGCAATGCTTATTCTGCTGTTAATGAAAAACTATTCTGGAATGCCTTTTGGAAAAAAACAATTCAATGAATGCATAGGACAACTTCAAAACCCACAAATATTCAGAAGTAAGAATAAAATAAAAAATGGGCTGACAGAATAGGAAGAAATTTTTTTAAATGGGCTAAAATATTGAGATCTAATATATTTTGGTTTTATTGACTGTGTAGTGAACACATTTTCACATGGAAAAAAGCCTTATTATCACAACTGGAAGTAGCTGGCACATTCGCCTGCAATATTAAAATTGGCAAGGTTCTAAAAGCTAAGGGATGTAGGAGCTGTGGTTTGACATAGCAGTAAAGTTAATGTTCTGATCCTCTGTTAGAAATCTGGCTGTGATGCAAAGCTCTGATGCAACACAGACTCATTCAGCTGGTTCAGATTTCTTTAAACAATTTTGACGGGTTGACTTGATGCTGGCATGCTTTATGGCTGTGCTTGAATTGCCTGTCTACCCTGTTTTAACTTTATGTCAAGTCAGGCATTGATCATCCATCCCATTGCAGGGCATAAACTCTATGTTGTTTGCTAAATCCAGCACAAACCTTCAGGATGAAAACATGTCTTCCACTGAGGCAGGTGTTCTGAACTTTTTTTCACTGTATCCTCTGATTTATATGAGCATGTCTTCGTAAGAATTTCCCAGTGCCTTCCTGTTATTCTCTGGGACTTCACAAGCTCATAAATTTAATCTCAAAATAATGGAAAAATACATTAAAAAGAAGCATCTAGTTACTGACAATTTTACTGTCTTTTAGGAAGACTCTAATGAAGATGAAGAGGTGGACATTTCATTAGTTGATTAAATTATCTTTCTTATATTATGAATTCTATATTAATATGAAACTTTCATTTGCCTTTGTATTTTTAATCAATTGTTGTATTATCTATAACTGAGAAGCACTGCAATTTTCCCCTAGTCTTGTTTAGTCTGCTGAGAATAGACTTCTACAAACCTGAAAGAGAAGGCTGTCTTGCTGTTTCATTTTATTATTATTATTGTCACTGCATCAGTAGCAGTTAATTTTAACTCTCAGCACCAAAACCAGTACTTGGTTGCAAACCTCCAATTAACTGGACATACTTGATGAGAAACTATTTTCTCTAGTTTGCTCCTCACTGCGTATTAAAAGATCCAACTGTCCTACTGTTAAGGCTGTCTTCAAGTTGGGAAGTATACTTTGTGTTTCCTGTTTTTCAGAAGCAATGATATCACTGAACTTGATAATGTTGGTACTGCAGGTCATTATTAATTCTGTTACTAAACCTGAGATGTCTGCTAACCAAGTGCTTGTCTTTCTCATTGCTGGAAATTAGGCTTCTTCTGTTTCATCCTAGTGTTTGAGTAAAAGCTTGTGAACTTGCCCCACCAGCAAATTGATTCCCTGGAGAAAAGTCAGGAGACTTGCAATTCCTGATTCTTCTAACCTTTCTGAAACTTTGGATTAACTTGTTTGTCCCCTTCTCTTGAATAAAAAATACTTACATATATATAAGTTGACTACACTGCTACTACTTTCCCTGAAACCAAAGTTAATTCTTTGCTCCTCCTTTGTGCATTCCTAAGTAGCTGTTCAGACCATAGTTGTCCCTGCTGATTTTCAGGGAATTTTTCATATGAGCTAGTCATTGACAGACCAGGATGTATCAACAAAAATATACTTGATTTTGCTAATTAGAGCCATGTTCTATAGCTGCGTGACATAACTGACATTAACGGAGTTAGACTAATGGGGGCAATCCTTGCGGGTCAAACTTCTGTAACAACGTTGGTGGTGGCTCTGTATGTCCATGGGAGTGTACATGGAGTACAAGCGTAGCCACTAGAACTAGAACTCCATGGTATTTTTGTGGTATCAAACTGCTGCTCCATCAATGTGGAACAGCAACTCCCATCATGGTGGTGATCTGCGGTAAGGTCTGCACAACTGCATCTTCCCTCCTGACTCCCCAGTGATTTTCTTGAAGAGTGCTTGAGCTTTCTGCCTGTCAGCCCTGGAGACCTTGAAAGCTGGCCACTCAAATACAGATTCACAGGAAAAAATTAGTTAGATTTTTCCTTAAGATTAAAGCTTTAACTTTTTTTCCCAGAAGTTTGAACTGTCTGTCTTTCATCCTCCAGATGGAAGTATTTCAATCCCAGGTTTCAACTAGCCATAGAGTTTGAGGTGCATTTTAGGCATTCAGCATCTTTTATAAGCATGAAGGTCACTTTTTCAAAGATGCATTTTTTCACCACTTTGAAGGCTGTGATGTTTAGCTAACATTGACCTCCATGCCGCAATAATTGAGGAGCCGAGCAAGAGGTAGTAAGAAAGATTGTAGATGCTAAGCATTTTTTGCTTTTTATTTATCAGCAATCAGAGACAGCATGAAGAAATGTAATTCAGTTGAGAAATCACAGCATAGTCCAGCTTTGCTTTTGCAGAAATTGATTTCCCGATTGATCCAATAGCAACTGATTTCTTGGAGACACAAATCTGCTAGCCCTCTCAGCCTGAAGGATTAACCCATGCCCTGGGATTTCTCGGTTATTTTAGTTAGAACCAGAGCTTGCTCTAGAGGCTTCCCTCTGTCTGAAATCATACTGGATTTCTTCTGTTTGGTATGTTTTGGGGGGGTTTTTTTGTTGGTTTTTTTTGGGGGGGAAGGAGAGAAAGAAAGAAAGAAAGAGAGAAAGAAAGAAAGGAAGGAAGGAAGGAAGGAAGGAAGGAAGGAAGGAAGGAAGGAAGGAAGGAAGGAAGGAAGGAAGGAAGGGTTTTTTGGTTCATGTTTCAAAACCTGTCAAAAAGAAATTATCTTCTGGTTGTCTTTTATAATCAGGCACTTTGTAAGCCTAGGAAAACTAGAAAGCTGCAGCTTATTGGCAGCCTCACTAAACCAGTACGACAATAATTTTCTCAAGTTCTGCTTCACTTTTAATACTGGCTTAGACACTAAATACAATAGGGCTTATGGTACCTGTTTTTGTGAGGGATTAGTGGTGCTTGGAATTTTAAATGCTGTGAATCTGGGAGGCTCATGAGAGTCACTTGATTTTTGTATGTCAGCAAACAGCTTACCATCACGGACAATGCTTTAGTGTAAACTGGTTTAAGTTCTCACTGATACAACTGAATGCACTGGTTACTTCTGTATAGAAGCCAATAGTCTGGGTTCAGATGTGATACTGAACTTCTTTCCTTTCTGCAGATCTGTTTGTTTCTGGCTAACAAAATTTGTCTTTTTAATTTTGTTATCTTTGCAATCAGCCATAACAATACTCCGTATTTTCACTTCTTGTCAGGTGAATGTTAGAGAAACAATAATTTCTGTTCCTGAAATAATGTTGCTTATTTCTTTTCTTTCAGCATACAGCGATTAAAAAAGTCCTGACATTAAAATAGGATACTGTATATTGCAAGTCTTTGTTGTAGGAAAACCGAGAAAAAGTAGTGTAGTAAGGGCTTTTAAGAAAAAAATAAGCTCTGAGCTATATGGTTATTATTTAATTCTCATTCTGGTGCATTTAGACACCTCATTAAATAGGAAGTAACTTGCATTTTTTATCAACCTAAACAGAGAGTGAGGAAAGAATCTGTATGTCAGTAGAGAGATGTCAGATTAGCACTGAAAACTATCTCTAAAGAGGGAAAACTTGATATTGTTGTCATGGTGTTCTTGCAAATTGCCTGGGTAGTATGTATATCTATGTTTAGTTGTCGTATGTATTGAATCAGAGACTTGCCTAGATAGGAACCGTATGCACACATTGCTGCATCTGCAATTTTGCATGTGTAGCGATGTTTCTTTGTGGGTATAGTGAACTAATGATTATTCTCACTGTACATCTTCTTGAGGTTGTCCTTCAGCTTCTTTGGTATCTTTTCATACCTATGCTGGGCTAAAATACCAACACCTAACTATGGAGACAGCACAGGACAGAAAGACACTGAGTTGTTAGGGCTCTTTGCTCAAGTCAAGCAGCCAGCCCAGGACTGTTATTGTAAATGCAATGATGTGCTCAGACACTCTGTGCAATGCATGTTTGTATATGAATTTGTTCACATTTGTTTCACGAGGAAGAAGCAAACTCTAAAGTGGGGAGCTCACAACTTTGATGAAAGTTAAGGAAAGGTGGAGTTAAGCTGCAAGAGAAGCCAGAGCTGGACCATGAAGGTAGACAGCAGAAAAACAAAGCCTGAATTTTATAACTGGTCTGTATCTTGGGAATGTGTGAAACTTTAGGGAAGAAGAATGGTGCTTGTGTTTCTGATCAGGCAGGGGAGGTTTAAGATTTAGTGTCTGGGGCATGTGCTAGTGATGCTGGTGAGAGGAATAGCATGGCTGGCCTGTTCAAGCCGGTCCTTTAGAAGCCTTTGCCATCAAAAGGAGACCTGTTTCCTCAGCCAAGATAAATAGTTGGTAGGCTGTCATCACAGGGCAGGCCTGTTAAAATGAGTGCGCCTCACACTGGTCCCACCTGAAACAAAATGAGTCTTAGGCTGGGCTACTTCTTAGATCCTGTCAAGAAGAGTGCAAAAAGAGTCAGCTGGTTCTTCCTGGGAACATATGTTGGAGCACATCTTCAATAGTCTCTCCAGAAGTACAATCTGCTTGTGAATATGTATTGGTAAATGGGTGACTGGAAAGTCTACCTGGCAGCTAATGTACGCCTAGCACTGGTGTTACAAACAGGGCTGGAAAAATAGTGAATTGTGAATGTGAATTGGCAGTTGGACTAGATGATCATTGTAGGTCCCTTCCATCTGCACTATTCTATCAGTAACATCTAGGGCTTTTCTGCTCAATATTAGAATATAATTTACTGAAGATTGGGTATGATACATCAGCTTTCACTGAATTGCTGGTGATCAACAAAGTTAAAATGTTCAAATGTCCAAGTCTCACTGAGGAGATGAATTATACAATAAATTAGCAGCATTGTTAAACAAAAAAAAAAAGAAAAAGAAAAAGAGATGGTCATGCAGAAGCATTTTATGAAGAAAATTAACAATGTGCCTTTAATGTTCACCTTTGCTGTACTGCAAGATCTTCTCTGTGGTCCAGCAAGACATACTTTCCTTTCTCTTGTAGAAAGTAGTATCAATAAGAACCTGCTAATTTTGGTTTTGGTTTTGGTGTCCCCCTGTCCCCAGTCTGTTTTTCCGTTATTGAATTACCCCTGCTTTCTGTCAGAAAGTTTCTGTGGTCTTTCATTGGTCATCTGTGCTTTGTGGAGTCTGCAGCTAGCACTTCTGTTTCACCAGGTCTGTTACTGCTGACCTGTGCGCTAACAAATGGTTAGGGGATGATTCATTACTGGAATTAGCTTCTGTTATAAGGCACAAAAAAATGATGATTACTAAACCTCTTATTACCCTTGTGAAGTTTAGGGCCTGGCTAAAATATTGTCCAGTTTAGGTTATTAGGATATGCCTTTCTAAAATGCCTTTTATACTGTATTGCATCTTTCTCTGCTTTCTACTCTGATGTGAGAATCACCACTGCTAGGTACTAACTGGGAGCAGCCAGAGATTATCTCAAACCATTTTGAAGGACTCGGATGAAAGGGGTGATGGTCAGACATGCCAGTGCAGTCTTATTAAGTATGGCTAATCCTACCCTTTTATTTTTTATCCCAATTAATTGCCTGTCTTTATTAAAGGCTAACTGGATGGTAATGCTGGGGAGGTAACAGTGGAGATTTTCATGGGGCTCAGCCAAAGCTACTCAGCACTGAAGTCAAGAGAAATAGTATTCTCAGTCTGAGAAGTTAGAGAACATTTATGTGATTCAAATGCAGAGAAGGCCACCATCTTCATCATTGTTGGTGATCCATGAGTTATCTCTTAGTCTGAGAGGATCCTCTGTGGCTCTGAAATACTATGCTAATGACAGCTTAGGCATAATTTCATAATTAGGCCAAGAATACCAATCCAAAGCTACATTATGAAGGACAAATGTATTTTCATCAAATAGATAAAAATAGCTACAGAAGGACACTGGGCCTAAATTGTTTCAGTGTATTAGCCCTAGACAAGCTGGGTAGATATGTATTAGTGTCAGTAAAATTCTTCTCTGAGTCTGTTAAGATTAGCACAGATTAATACCAGAATGCATCTGAGCGTAATAAGCTCTTCTTACAGAAACTTCTTCAGAGGCATGCTGTACCACTGGCCTCATTTACACATTCATTGATAAAATCAGTCTCTTGCTGTCATGAAGCCAGCATGCAAATCCCTGACGGTTTTGACAAGATGTTAACTTGGCCTACAGGTCAGGGTAGGCATGGCCACCCTGTCCCGGTGGAGGTGCTGAGCTGCTGAGCGAGGGGAGCTGTGGTGTGACAGCTGGTGATGCTGGTGGCAGGCAGGGGCTGGGTGTTTCGTTTCTGCCAGCGGTGCTGTCACGGCTCCCAGTCTGGGCTCCCAGTCTGGCGGCCGCTGCAGCCTTCGAGGTGGGTATGCGCCTGGGGCAGCTTTCTGCTCTCTGTCACACAATAGAAAGAAACGACATGGGAACGCAACAGGCCCTGACATCTCTTTCTCTCCTGCAATCCTGTTTTACTTCTTTCTTACGTTCACTGTTGTCTTTCTTGGGGCACTCTTGATCTTTTTTGCTAGAGCCCAAAACAAACACTTGGTGAGTTCAATAGAATAGGGACGTTAAGCTGTTAGCATTTTCCTTACACCAGATAAGGTGTTACATGAAGTACCAAACAAAACACCTTTTCCTAAAGATGCATTTCAGCATCCCATCTGGGATGACCATGGACCTCAGGAGTACTCCCAAGGGCTCCAGACCCAGGCTTCTTGGTGTATGACTGAGCTATGCTTGCTCCTACGTGGCAGGGAGAACTGTGTACCCACACCCCAAGTCCCCATCCAACCTCTTTTCCACTTTTCATCTGTGGAAAGAAAATACCAATGCAGGCTTTGCAATGAATGGAGTACTGTTTGCCCACACTGGCAGTCCAGACATGATTTTTGTGGCCTTGGAAAACAGCAGGCACCAACCTCTTTGCAGAGATAATTTATTTAACTGAACAAACAAAAGAGAGGAGCACCAAGATGATGAACATCTGAAAGACCAGCCTATTTAGTCAGGAGTCCTCCAGCTGGAAGATGAAGCCACTCTTGGATTCTTCCCAAGAGAATCCAAACCCCTTTACTTACATACCCCTTTACTTAAAATCCTTATAACCCACCTGCATGCCTCCACCCACTGCTAATTGGGTGTCCCTTCAGTTACTTGCTTGTCAAACTATAATGCTTGTAAGTGTTTGCTGCAGAAATATAATGATAAAAAACTTTTCTGGGGAGGAGGGAATTTTTTTTTCCATTTTATTCTCTAACATAAACAAACTACTTCTATATCACTACCCCAGCTTCTAGGCAGGTGATTTTTCTGCAGCCTTTATAATATAAGGGAGTTTCTTTGTCTAGCATAGACACTTGTATAGATGCTTTTATATACTATGAAAAAATCCCAACACCTTAATTTGCAGAAAGGTGATGATTTGGAGAAGCAGAGACTTTTTATCTCAAGTTAACTGCAAATCCTGCATGGTATTTGACTGGTTGGCTAGCGGATAAAGTAAGGGGCATTTGGCAGTGTCAGGAAGGTGTGTGCTTTGCATTCCTTGGTCTTTGTACAGAAGCAGAGCCCATTTGTTAAAGAAAAGGCTCACACTGATTTTGCCACCTTTTGGGTAAGGCCCAGAATGAGCATCAGCTGCCTGACTGCTAGACCCAGAGAGGGACTTCAGCCATTGCAGTACTGAGCTCAGAGTTTACCAGCTCTTAGACCCTGTGAAACCTGGGGGAATTCACACCCATGTCGGGAAGCTCTGGCTCCCCGCACGATGCACTGTGTACTCCTTCCATGTCTATATTGAAATCTCTATTCTAGCAAGCGGACTGGAACACAAACACTTATTTGTTCTATTTTTTCACACAAATTACCCGAGTTATATCTTCTATTAGTGGTGAGACAGGCTTGACAGTATGTCCCCTGCATTTTGTAACAGTGTTGTTCTTGCAAAATTATAACTGTGAATATAAGACAATTGCTTCTAACAGTGATAAGGCTCCCACTTCAATAACAGTCTTCTGCTCTTATCTCTTTTGGAGTACTATTGCAGTATGAACTTATTGTCTGTGAGTATTAGCCACAGCACAGAAAACAAGAAAGAAATGTGTTTGGAAAGGAGCATGCCTAGTGCTTAATACTATAAAAAGCTCATAATGAATTTTAGATCAGAAACACTGTTCCGTTAGAAAGACAAAAGCAGACCACTAGATGGTGGTAAAAACCCAAGCCTTTGCTAACAAAACCTGTGAAAAGAGAAGTTCAGAGGGGCAAAGAAGGGGAGGAGGAGCTACAGTTTGGGTACTGAAGTCATTATTGCTTGGAGTCTATAAAAAGGCAGTTGCACAGTAAGTAATTTATATATGGTCAGCCTTGACTCTACGGATTTACTCATTCCTTTTTCTCTGTTTTTGTCACCTCTTCCTACCAAGGAATCCCGAGCCCCAGATGTCAGGTGAGGAGGGGGCTGAAACTTCTGCTCTGTGGAGGAAAGGTTGCAGGCGATGAAGAGCAAGAGCAGCTGAAGGAACAGCTCTGGTAAATAGGTACAGTTAATTCTTGATTACAAATAAAAGGTTACTTTTAAAAACTGAGCATTAACTTGATATGCTTTGAATTTTATTTGCAACTGTCAGCTTTAAGTGTTCCCCTTGTTAAGAATCTGATGGCTTACAGCTTTGCCCTGAACATTGCAAAAGTGCACTGAATAAAATATGATCTGAAATAGAGAACTTTTATTTTTTAATTACAGAATTCCACCCATACCAATTCTTAATTCATAACCTTAGTGTACCCTGAAATGTATGGATTTGTCTTCATTATGTCAGCATGTTAGTATTGCACAGGTAAACTGTTTATAACACAGTTCATGTGAACTTAAGAAGGACAAAGGTCAGGAAAGCATTTAAATCTTTTCCTGAAAATGTTCAATTCTTAAATGTGGCAATAATTTAAACTTTGGTATGTTGTATTCCAGTGAGCAGGTTCTGCTGAACCTAATACTATATCTTCCTGCATTTCTGGGGTCTGAGAATTGAGACTTTGAAAACTGTTTGTTGTTTGGTGTTCAGCAGAATTTCCAGGACATTGTGCTCACTTCTGCAGGACAGAATAGAATAAACAAAACTATGAATGAAGAGTGCATGAATCTCTTTGCTATCTATCCTTACTGTGAAATTAAACCACAAATTAACAAAGCTCTGAGCCAATCAGAGACTAATTTAGAATCAGTAGAGGAATTTGGCATGGAAGAAATGGGATGTGTACAAGCCAAATTAAATAGAAATGGGTGATATTTGTTTTGTCAACTTCTGCCTGTTCTCGTCATGCTATATTTTTTTTGGCAGGGTCTTATGCCTTTTGGAAAATGCATTTATCACACTCCTTGGCAAGTCCCTCAGAAAGAACAGAACGTGTTTGCTTCCAGAGATGAACACGTCCTCTCAGCTGTATCTTTCTGAACTAAACCCGAGTGCCTCTGGTAGCAACTTTACTGTGCCTACTGTCAAGAGCAAGTCATCGCCATGTGAGCAAGTGGTCATTGCAGCTGAGGTGTTCCTAACTCTGGGCATTGTAAGCCTCCTTGAAAATATCTTAGTTATATGTGCAATAGTTAAGAACAAGAACTTGCATTCACCCATGTATTTTTTTGTTTGCAGTTTAGCAGTGGCTGACATGCTGGTTAGTGTGTCCAATGCTTGGGAGACCATAACGATATACTTAATAAACAATAGACACATAATTATAGAAGATACCTTTGTTCGTCATATAGACAATGTCTTTGATTCAATGATCTGCATATCTGTGGTGGCTTCCATGTGCAGTTTGCTGGCTATAGCAGTAGACAGGTATATCACTATCTTCTATGCCCTACGTTATCACAACATCATGACAGTGAAAAGATCAGGGCTTATTATTGCATGCATCTGGACCTTTTGTACGGGCTGTGGCATTATCTTCATTCTTTATTATGAATCAACTTACGTGATCATTTGTCTCATCACCATGTTTTTTACCATGTTGATCCTCATGGTCTCACTGTACATCCATATGTTCCTCCTGGCTCGTACTCATGTGAAGAAAATAGCTGCTTTGCCTGGGTACAACTCTGTCCGTCAAAGAACCAGCATGAAAGGAGCCATCACTCTGACTATGCTTCTTGGCATCTTCATTGTTTGCTGGGCTCCATTCTTCCTTCATCTCATCCTGATGATCTCCTGCCCTCAAAACCTGTACTGCGTCTGCTTCATGTCTCATTTCAACATGTACCTCATTCTCATTATGTGCAACTCAGTGATTGATCCCTTGATCTATGCCTTTCGTAGCCAGGAAATGAGGAAAACCTTCAAAGAGATAATTTGTTGCTATAGCCTGAGAATGGTCTGTGGGTTATCCAACAAGTATTAAGAAAACAAAACCAAACCAGGGAAGTGAATGGAAATGCAACATCTTGCCACATCTTGTTATTCTGCTGAAATGCCTATAGAACAACTTTCTCCGTTTAGCTGTCATGATTTCTGCAGCCATCAGAAACCATTTTTAATATGTTATTTTGCCTTTCTTTCCCTCCACACACCTCTCTCACAGTGGTAGTAGGTGTTGCTCCATGCATTTGTATTACAGGGAGAAACAATATTTTGAATCTCATTTAACCTACTGAAGAATGGATCTTACGAGAGGATTATACAGGGAAAGCCTTATTTTGCTTTCTGCTAAATGCAATGTGTGACCTGCCATGCAAATGAGCCCATCAGCCTCTCAGTGTGTATTTCTCTTTATAATCTTTGTCTCTCTAGATAAAGCATGGATTATTTTGATGCCCAGAATTAACAGGTTTTTTTGCTATTTCCTTCTGAAGACATAAAATCAGAGAAGTAGCTCCAGTTATGAGGGTTCACATACCTCGCTCAACAGTCATAACCAAAATATGCACATATCAGCAGTCTCGTATTCCAGTCATAACTGTTACTGTCATGTGTTACGTAAGAGGACAGTGTTACCACGAGATTTTCCAGGTTGGATACGGTACTTTGTAGTATCTCACTGTATGTGTTCTTGTCGCTGTGGGCTAAGATGTACCATAGGTGGATTTTCAGGCTGAATATGAAGACTGAGCTGAATCTAGTTTGTCTAGTTTTTTTATTCCCCAGGCTAGGGAAGTGAAAGGTACATTGCCTCTAGATGGTCATGTCACATTTTGTGGTGATGGAAAGACTAGGTGAGTGGCTGCCTTTATGTAGACATTAGAAAAGTGTTTCAGCTAGAAGTAGCTTTTGTTACTGAAGAAAGCTGCGCTGTAGATTGCGTCTTTCAAGCTGGGAGAGCAAAACAAGTTCGATGGTCAGAAGGCATAGCAGGCAATAGCAAAACAGGGATTTCAAAACCTCAGGCACATGTAGCAATAACAGAGTCCTGACTTTTGTTCCCCAAACAAATAATTTTTGTCTTTATTGAGAGGATTCTGAGGTGAAACCCCCATGCCTTCTGTGTGGATAATTCACATCTAATCATGCTCTTATAAACATGCTGCTCTGCAACAGCTGTGTAATGTACAAGATACTGGATTTATCACAGATAAGGAAGTGCAACTGTGGCATTGATTTCTTGATGCTAATCGATGGTACATATCTTGCACTACGATATAAGCTAAGAAAATATTTCAAGGTACCCTACTGACTAGATATCAGAAAATAGCTTGGAAAGATGAATTATTTCTTCCAAAAAGCTGAAAGAATAGCCCTTATTATACTTGGTTTAGGCATGCTCTAAAACTGTTGTTGTCAATAGAAGGACTATGATTGATTCTATGGGCCTTAGGCTATACCTTCAAGGTGGAAGTCCTGATTAGGTGTTACGAAAGTTTTTTATCATAACAGTGGTTAAACATGGGGACATGCGCCCAACACTTGTGCAATCTCCATCCTTGGAGATATTCAGAACTTGGCTGGACACAGCCCTGAACAATCTGCTGTAAGCTGACTCAAACTTTGAAGGTGGCTCTGCTTTGGGTGATTGGGAATGGATGGCATCCAAAGGTCCCTTCCAGCCAAAGTTATTCTGTGATCTCATGAAACGGTTTGTATATTATGATAAAGCTATCATTTTTTCCCCTCCTAATTTAATCTGTTTTATAAGAAGAATTGTAAAATATTCTCATCCACACATTTAGAAAGATAGCATACATGAGTGGGAATTTTATTCTCAGTGGAGACACCATATTAAGTTGACTGTAAATATAATGGTTATATCAGTGCACTAAGTGCTGGAATCTTCCTTCAGCTGTATTTGAAAATGTGATTTCAGAGGTATTTGTGGTCAGTAGTGAGAATCTTGCCTTGTTTCAGTCCACCTCTTAACCCTATCTATAAATAGCAGCTAAGAATGGGCTCTTGCTGCTATGAATATTAATAGCAAAAGGAGACAGTTCAACTGCATAGTGAAAAGCACCAGCTGATTTTGTAAATAATTCATTAAATCTTCACTATGTATTGCAAATAAGACAGTCTTGTACATAATTGTAAATCAACAAAGAGGAAGCCAAAACTGTAATAGCTTTGGGTATTTTCTTGAATTGTACATTACTTTCTTGTTGGAATTTTATTTGGTGTATAAACACAGACATATGAAGAAACTATTAAACTGGATTGCTGGAAAACCCACTATTATTTGTTATTAATTGTAATGTGTCTACTAACTTTATAGATTATTGACAGAGGGAATATTACATTACAGGCTTTCACTTCTCAATTTAAACAGATGCCTTATTAAGAAACACATTCCGAGAGTTACAGATTAATACAATGTATTTACATTCATACCTGTGGTCCTCTAGGTGTCAGCACGACATCCTCAGTATAAGTCTTACAGGTGGGGGAGCTAAAACAGTTTAAGGGGGAAATGAAAGTATTTTCAAGAACAGGCTAGAAAAGTTCCTGCAAAAAACATGCTGTTCACACTACAGGAATAAACATAAAATACATGCCTCTGTGGGGCTATGACATGTTTAGCTGCAGAATAAAACCACAATTTAGCATGCTTTCATTTCTGTCAGAGTTTGGAAAACACTATGTATTCTGATAGATTGGGACAAGCAAGCATTGTCTGTGTATGTATGTGTATGACTGTCAAAGGAGAGTCATGAAAAAATTAGCTGCTAGGCTGTCATTGCACCACGTCCCCACAGCTAATGATACTACTCTTGCTTATATAGCCAGTCATTTACAGTTTATTATCAGTCATTGGAAAGAGACTTAAATCACACTATTTCTGTCCCAGAGCTCCGAACTCAACTTCTATGGCCCAGTGCTACTTTGATGACTGAACACTTCACTGCTTCTAACTTGTGTGTCACTATTTTAAAGTTTTTAATATAAAATTATTCTGAACTCACTCCTGTTTCAGGTGGGGTCAACTTCTATAAACTCATCCGCATTTTAAGTAGATTAGTAGGAGCAGGGAGAATATTAAATAAACCCCAACCAATCCAGCATTTCTAGCTGCATCAGAACCTCACCTAGCAAAGCAGAAGACTGGATTCTTTAATCTATAATAATGCAAAGGGTGGTTGATGGTAGGCAAGTTGCTCTGCTTCCATATTACACTGAAGTACTTCATATGTTGCTCTAAGTTTTGCTTGCTTTAGTAGATTGAAGTAAAAGGTTGGCTTTTGCAAATGATGGCATTGCCTGGATAATTCTCTACCCAGCATACTCCTATACTAGCATTAGGAAAAACTGAATCTTTTTTCCAGGCCAAGGCCACAGTAAAATACTTGCAAATACTAGTTTTCCAGCAGCATTAGCATCTCCTTTAACACAAAACAGTAATAACTGAATGGAACAAAGAGACAGTATGTATGATCCTGGGCTTTATGATCCTGCTTCCCAAATGGGCACAGTCTGTCACAAAGGGCTCTAACTACTGAGTACTACTACCTGCGGACCCGGGCTGCAAGCGAGGGGTGATTGCTTTCAGCTCTACAACCTATAGGCCTGCACCATCTGTGCCACCAGTGTCTCACTGCCTTTTCAGAATGGGTTGCACGTTCCCACTTCTTAGTCTTTTGCTCTTAGAAAACCTTCTCTGAGTGGTGCTCTGGAGTTTTTAGTTGTGTTTTTCAGGAAAATATGCAAAATAAGTGCAGAAACCACAGGAATTTTCTGAGCACACAGACTTTAAGAAGGCAGAAAAGGTTTATACATCATTGGGGAAGCAACCAGCTCCCTCACACAGTCTGGTCTCTGAAATCTCAAAGGACTCTGTTCTGTCTCCAAAGTCTTGTTGGAGATTCTGCCTCTCCTTCAGTGAATCCTCCTCTTTGCTGCTGAGCTTCTTGTACAGAAGACCAGCTCATGGTGACCACTGCTGTGTTCAGGGATTGTAACTGACAGTTCCAGACTTCAGCTGTGTTCATTTGCATGCACAGTGCCCCTTCTGTTTGGCAGGGTGGGTGAATAAAGTATGGGAACATGGATGTGGAAATGGGGATCCCCACATCAGGGACAGAGTCATGCAGGCTGCGGCAGAGCTGCCTGTGTAAGTTCCATGCTAGGTTATCTCCACGTCCTTGTTTTCTAATCTTATCATGTGTTACATCCTGAGCTGTGTGCATCTCGGATACAGCTCGTTATTCATACAGGACAGAAAAGGAGAATCTGCGGTATGTATATGTGTGTCTATACTTACATACATGCCTACATGTGTATGAGTTCTTACAAATACAGAGTACAATCGCAAATGACATCTGCATATGAAATGTATATGAGAAGGTATAGTTTCTCTTTCTGCAACCGTTCTGTTCTTTGTCATCCAATTATTTTTTATACTACTTTCCAGTTTGCAGCTTTTTTCTCACATATTTCCTCAACCTGTGAATGAACTGGCAACAGTCTAAATCTCAAGCAGAAAAGAACCCTCAAATCCTTTTTGCATCCTGAGCTTTTGAAAATTATAGTGAATCAGTGTGACAGAACAAAGAGTTCTCCTAGCACCTGTCACACTAAACATCTAGTAAAATCTGGATTCTTATGGTCCTTAAGCACTATCCCTAGAACAGTTTCTTCTTGAGCTGCTTGCATAAAAACCCGTAAGAATGTGCACTGAGCACTGAGAGTGAAGGGTTTCCACCAAAACAGAGAGCAGCTGTTTAGGGGAATTATACAAAATTCGGACTGTATATGGTAATCGTCTGGAATGCCCTTACAAGGTACCGTTTAGGGACTTCTTGGGCAGGAGGTTGTATTTAAAGCTTTGTGACTGATAGCTCTCAATGAATGTTTCTTATACGAATTTACCTAATCACTTTTGGATCTCTTTATACTCATCTGCAATGTCGATTGCAATAAATTCTACAGTTTAGATATGCTGTGTGGAAAAATGTTGGTTTTGTGTTTTTTTTCTCTCATAAAACATCTGCTTGGAAATTTTCTTCAAGGCCTCCAAGTCCTTACATTGTAAAGAAGATAAATAACTGGTCCCCTTCCACTTTCCCTGTGCCATTCATTTTCCTACTCGCCTATATACCCTTATAAAGTTTCTCTTTTCCCACCAAGCATCCTAGCATATTTAATCTCTGCTGATATTTTCATACCTTGTTGTCCTTACTTTGTTTTCCTAGATCTCCTATATTCTTTCTGACTCAGGGAGGACAAGGTAAGCATAGAATAATCCAGATATAGGTGAAAACTAAATTTCCACAGTACCAGATGCTGCTGCATGTTTTGCTCTCTATTCTTTTCATACATATGTGACAACATACTTCCATTTAGTACAGCTTGATCCATAATTTGAAAAAAATCAAGATCTCTAGAAGAATTCCCTAACTGCAAATGCTCATAGGAACACATACTCTCTGTTCCCTAAATAGGCTTACATTTTCAATGGTGAGGGCTTTGGTCATACGCCAGCATGTAAAACATGCCAAAAATACGATGCTTAGGAGTGTTTCTGTGTTTCCAGGTCCAAGTACATGCCTTGACCATGTCCCAGCTCTGTAGCAGAACTCATCTGATGGACACAGCTTCCATTTGCCTACCTCTGATGTGAGGGAAGCCTGGCCACAGAGGCTGGAAGGGCCTTGCCATGTGTCCCAGTCATACTCTGGGTGGCTGAGGATCAGGGACCCCAAGTTCAGACACAAACTTCTCCCAGAAGCCCATCACTTCTTTGAGAGGGTTAGTAAGAATGTCATTTGCACAGCTACCTCCAGATGGGGATTTGTCACTTCTCTTCTTTCAATTATACCTGATTAAACCACGGCAGGACTTGGAACTATAAGCTTTGTATGCTGGCTCAAGACGATTTTCAAAGGCATCAAATGAATATTTTTGATGCCTTGTTGCATAAATGCCCTAATTAACAGCAACAAAACAAAACACATACCCACAAAGAAAATGGGATTAATTTTTCTCTGTAGTTTGCCAGTTTTTAACAAGACACCATTACTTTTGGCAAGCAGTAAGTGGTATTGCCCATGAATTACCTTTTTCACTGTCTTTTGTGTCTTGCACCAAAACTCTGTGCCTACTTCAACTACCCTGAAAAAATGACCCTACGAATACCTATCATTTTTGTATTATGCCTTTTGTTTGTCATAGCTTTGCTCTGAACTGCTGTCTGGAAAGCTTTGCATGGGTTTTGTGTAAAGACCTAAATCCCTGAATTCCTATATCCCAGCGGTTCATAGTGCTGGGATGGATTTACATAGACCTTACTATTATTTCCGCTTCACAGGTTCCTTGTGCTTTTTAAAGTCAGGGGAATCTGTCCAGGATACTTTCCTTTTGAAAGGTAGTAGAAAACACTCCTATACATTAACATTGTCTTAAAGCTATAGCAGTATAATTATTAGTTGTGCCAACATTGACCTGAGCTCAGAGATAACATCGCTGAAACCAAAAGTAGTTTTTTTTCGCAAAAGTTTTTTCTAGAGGATGTAAAGAGTCTTGGCTATAACAAGGAGAGGAAATTCCCGCTCTCTGCATGTAGAGTGGTAGATCAGTGGTGGAGCTTGAGGATGAAATCTGTTTTAAGTTCACACTTCACTCTTACAGAGGGTGAAGATGAATTGCCTTTTCCTGCTGTGAGGGCTGGGCTGTATTAAAAAATGTCCTAGTAGACAAACTGGTGCCAAATTCAGTTTTAGAAAGAGTCAGTGAGTGCTGGAAACTTGACTGAAAGTCTGTGTGAAAGACCCTCACCAGGTGTGACTGAAATCCATTCCACTGAAGTGACTTGTAAGACATATTCTCACCACAAAGACATATAGTAGGAATTCAGGATGTGGTAGCTCGCTAGCTTCTTCCTCCTTAGAAAGGAAAATAACACTATTTTAAAACATTAGTGGAAAATCAGTTTTTCAGCAAATACAGTTATTTATTTCTCATGTTTCTCATACCAAGAACCTCTTAGCTGTCCATAGCGGGCCCCTGGGATCCAGTGCTCTGAGTGGGGGTCTGTGCAATTTCAGCTTACAGGGAACCTTCTTAACTCACTGGGAAAAGGTAGGTTAAACCTTCGACTTCTCCTGGGCTTAAGGGCTCTCCTTGATAATCGCAGTTTGTAAAGCAGGTGCTTAAAAAGCCCTTCTTTCAAATGGCAGAGGAAAGAGATGAATCTCTGATGGCAGTTCATGTCCCTGCATAAAGTGCATAAAAAATGAAGAAGTAGGAGGTAAGTCCTTGAATGAAGTCCAGGTCTTTCATCTCACAATGAAGCTGATAAATATTCTGGTTTTCACTATGAAAAGGAACATCAGCACAGCCACCTCTGAATCTGGAGGTGGATTTTTAAAGGAAAACTTTGCAAAGACAAAAAGAATATTTGGTGTGTAGGCTGCTGTTTTCATTACACTCTGGAAAAGCCTGACAGTCCCTCTGGTGAAACAAGTGGAGAAATATCTTCTTGGTTAATTTTGACTGGACTTTTTTTAAGATAGTATCTGTGGTCTGTAGCCCTTGGTGCCTCTGCTGCTCAAAGCAAAGGTGCTCAGCTTCCAGAAAACTGGAAGGTGCAAGGATTTTAGGCATAACAAGTGACATGTGGATTTAGGCACGCAGATCCTCATTCAGTTCCTTGATTGTGTTGGCCACGTGTGTGGCTCCAGTCATGTGCAATTAATAACTGAACTTAGCCACGGGATTTTAAGCAACACATTAGAACTATATTTAGAGTGGGGGATATTGAAAACATGTCCAGCTTAATTGGAAGGGAATGGAAAAGAGGAAAGCTGCCCTAGAGCTACCTCATGACAGACAGCCCTGGCATACAGACAAGTGGGGGATCAAAGGCCTGTTGCACAATGTAATGAGCAAATAGATGACAAATACAATGTTAACTTTGGTGGAACCTTTAGAGAGGAAGACAGGCGATACAAGGAACACCGTGCATGTTTCAGGTGACCTTTTGTTGAAAATGTCAGTTAAAAGATTGTACCGAATTTATAAAGAAAGTAATAAATAACTGGACTGAATAATGAAGGGTTTAATGCTCAGGGATGAACCGGAGCAAAGATGCAGGCAGGCTGGACACTTGGAATTACACATACTTTAAAATTTTACTGTACTAATAATGGCCAGTGTTAGTGCTGTGAAAAAATGCGTCTAATGACAAGAATGTAGCTAATAAAAATGAAGGGAATTTGCAGTGACATCATGGAGTTGGTAGAGGAGAGGCCCTGTGGAGACTGCTCCCAGACCTCATCCTCAGCCAGCACTACCGGCAGCAGGTCCCCCTCACCCACACCTCAGCCCTGGGAGGGGGTGTCTGTGGGGTCCTGACAGACATGCACTTTGGAAGAGATTTAATAAGCCTTCTCCACAGAAGAACAGGGGTGACTTTAAGCATCTTCAAATTGATTTTTGTTTTGTTTTGTTTTGCTCTGCAGTTTACCTTTCTATGATATTTTTGGTCTTCTAGCTTGACTGGGTAAAATCACTTCAGAACAGAGATAATTGAGCAGATATTTAAAATTCAATAGCATCTCCCTTCTGAGTCTCAAAGTATTTTGTGAACAAATCTCAAACTATTGCTGCAAGGTTGCTTGCAGAAGCATCACCCTGAGGGTGAAGGTAGAGAGCTAAAGATGAGGTTTTGTTTCAAGAGTAGATCTCCAAAATACAGATTTCATCCCTTTGCAGTTAAGTAGCAATTCTCTGAAGTTACTACACAATCTGAAGAACTGGGCTTCAAGACACCAGAAAGACATCCGCGGTGTAACATAGGGTGGCAGGATAGTCCCAAGCTTAGCTCCGTTCTGTACCAAATCTGAGAAAAAGTGTTATGCCCTGTGCTGTGGAACCAGCCCTGACTCTGGGGGCCCCACTGGGCTGCAAGGTCAGGCAGGGCATTCCCTGCTTTCAAAAAGTTTATTTCCAGCCCTGACTCTTCCTCCTCTCCTCTGGAGCCCAGACACAGTGAGAGCACAGGACAAAGTACTCACATACCAGTGCAGTGTTTGATGATGAGGTTGCTCCCTCAGGGGATAAAGACATTTGGGTGTATTCCTTTTATTTTTCTCCTAGTCTCTGTGCTTTGGTCAATAGCCTGTGAGTGGCATCTTTGTAACAGGTCCAGAATCACTTTGCAATGTGAAAAACTCTGAAGCAACAGCTATGATCACTGCAATGAACAGAGCTCAAACAAATAAATGAATACATTGCTAAAACATAGGTTAAGGACAAGGAGTGGGACAGGATAGGAAAGTGCCTGGAGGCTTTTTCAAACTGGGAGCACTTTGCACAGCAGTAAGACCTCCTAATGCATATGCAATATGAAATACTTGTACTGCATAGGACTGTCCTCTGACAACAAACCAAATACAACACATTTTCTTTATTAATTAACTGAAACAGTCACAGTCAATAGGATTTCAAGGCTTAAGGGTGTCATTCATTGCTACTGACTTGGATGTTAGCAGTAGACTTAGCTGATAGGTAAGGTAAGGTTTTATTAGACTAGTATTGCTTTTCTAATAAGCCAAGCTACAGGGGAAGCACACTTTAAAAGTTGTGCTTGATGGGTTTCTGCATTTTCCTATGGATGTTTTAATTTAAGTTTACTTTCATTATAATATCTGCTTTCATTTAAAATTCTTTTCAAACAGGGCAACTTTGTATGGCAGAGGTGGGATATCACTAGTACAAAGATATAGCAAAGTACCTCTAGACTGAAGTGACCAATGTGATTCAACTTGACAAACTATTGATTCTTCAACTTAATCATTTTGCCACTGGAATTCCTACCAGGTAGTGATGCGAGCGTTTACAGCCACCTTCTTCCAGTGTTGCCTGTAGTGTGGGGCTGAGTAGTTCCAGAGGGAAGCGTGTTCAGACTGTATGGCTCAAGGGCTTAGAGAGGATGCTGGTACTCTAAAAATGTTATTCATTATGGAAATGTCCTGGCAAAACCTCAAATAAGGCAAAGACAGAAGCTTGTGTCAAATTTTCCCTGTTATTTTCTGAGGCAGTTAGAAAATTCTCTGTAAGAAAAGGGAATTCAGAATACAAAACACCATTTCTTACTCTTGAAATGAGCAAATACATGGAAATCAGATGGAGATTTGTTAATGACATCCATAGTTTTAAGCTAATATTTTGCTCCAGCTTGAGGTGTTTATAAAACCAATGGAAGTGATTTTTATTCTACAGAAATTATTTTTCTTGTATAGGGTAGGATTCACTTAAAAATCTTTTCTACCCTAGTAAGGCACATTTGACTGCCAGTTTGTTGAGGGCATTAGGGCTGTTGCTGGTTAGCTGTCAGTGACCCTCTGCTGCTGTTTTGTATTGCTTGTGCTGCAGGTGAGGCAGCTTTTTGTTGCACTTTAGATGCTTTTCTTTCATTTTACTCTTTCACCAGTCTGCTGCTCCAGTCTAAAGTATTATGGGTCCACTGAGAACTTCTCCTTAAGTAACCACGGACTTCTATAGCAGCTAGTGATAAGCACTGCTTGTGCCTCCTGCAGCAACACATTCCTCTGCACTGCAGAAACAGACTAAATTTAAAATTAATTTTCCCAGTGGGAAAAAGAAAATCAGTGATGGATGAAAAGTAAAGCTTTTTAAAATACCTTGGTTTAGCTAAGTCTGCTGTTTTTGATTATTTACCCTATATGTAGCCATCTGGTCTAAAATCCCCTTAGCCTATCTGCAATCAGATGGTTTGAGGGCATTTTTTTTCAGTTTGCATGTTTTCCTTCAAAAAGATCTGTAGCTGACTGGCATCTGCTGTTCATTAACTTTATGGTAGTATTCTTTATTTAGTCTCCAATTCAAGCAAATACATAAGAACAGGCTGCTCTTTCTTTACAAGTGCAAGCTGTCTTTCCGAAATCTGCAGGACTGCATACTTAATGACTCTGGGGTAAGTGGTACAGAACCTACAGCTAGACCCAATATTCCCGCAGAACAAAGGAAAATATGTCACAAGAACCAACTTGAGGCTCCCAGGTAATCTAGCTGTCTACATTTGGTGTTGTCTTTGGGCTAAGTGTAACAGCCAGCTGCTGACAGCAGTGTCAGTGCCTGTTACGCTTCCCACAGCGTTAGTGCCAGCTTGTTCAGAGCTTCTTCAAAGGTCTCTGCACTGTGGCCTAAGGGGAGATGTGGCAAGGGGTAGATGTACCCTGAGTAAAATGCTTAGCTGGATCATTGTCTCCATGTTCTGTACTTGACAAATTCAAGTGCTGAATGATATTAGATTACTCATCATGCTATTTATTTTTGCAAAGTGTTGTTAATCTCTGCCCCTTCTTCATGCATGTTTCATTTTGGAGCTAGAACGAAGGAAGAAAACACAAGTAAAGGGACTGTGTGGATACTCTCAAAGGAGTAAATTTTTCACCAGACTTGAAAATGTTACTTTTCATGCCTGGTGCCACTGTTGTATTAACATAATAAACCGAGAGGCTGTGAAAGCAGTTGTGGCAAGAACTCGCTGAAACCGAGCTGTTAATGGTAAGGAATTAATATATCAACCGTCTCGATGCAGAAATCACAGGATGAGATTTTGATGGTCTTTATTATGAAAGTCAGACTGGTGGATCATGTTAATCTGTTCTGTTCTTAAAATTCTGAATTAAGTTCAATGAAAAGTTAGCAAATGTTCAGGTCTCTTTCCCAAGAAAGCTAATGAACCGTGATTACTCTGCTCTTCTTAAGGGGAAAATTAAAATGGTCTAGAAGAAGTTTGCCTGCATTTGTAAATATAGAGGTTCATGCTAGAACTTTCATGAGACCAGGCTAAGATCAGAACACCAGAACTGTATGAAATTTAACACAAGGAGTGCGTCAGAAATCACAGGATAAGTGAATAGTCTGAACTGTGAAGTAGCTTTGTACAAAATATTTCTTTAACTGAGAAATGTTGATGGAATATTTAATTCATAAAAAAACAGAAAGAATTAAGCTCATGGAAAACAATTTATGTTAAAATTAATTTATCCAGATCTAGCAGTGACATGACACATTTAATTCATCACTTAATTTCCTGGAATTGTTTAACCTTATTTAAAACAACCATGATTAACCTTATTTAGTTTTGCATTGATGTGTTAATGCCTCTCTAATCATCCAGAGCTTTGGTTATTTTGTATTTTTGCTGCCTCCAAAATGCTTAGTATAGGTAGCAATGAATTACAAAATTTGGAGAAGGTAAAATGCAAGGGAGTAATAAAAATCACCTTAAATTCATGCCAGTCATAGTTTTTAAATTCCCACAAGTAAATGGATGAGCTGTCATTTTTGACATCCATTTAACCATCAGGATGATAAACTGTGTAAATGAAATTGTAAAAGATAAATGATAGAATCATTCCTGGTTGGGATGGGTGAACTTCTTTGGGTTAATTATAGAAATAAGTAAAAGTCTTTAATTATGGGTGTAGAACAGTTTTGAGGTTTTCAAGTGTACATTTAACATTTAACTTGATTTGAGCAGAAATTCCTGTTTAATATTAACAGGATATTGTTCTAGTAGCCCCATAGTCTAGCTGGTTAAGAATTATTTTCAAACAGAAGTCTTTACATGCTAGTGCTTGTTCAGTGCAAATTTCTACCTAGATATTTTTTTTTTTTAGTGAGTCCTCTTAAAACATGTTTGGGTTCCCCTGGTGGAGACGACTTTGCCACCTTCTCTGTTTGCAGAGCAGGGATTGCAGGGCCATTAGGAGCTACCAACACCTTGACTTTTTGTGACTTTGGCACTGGGAGGAGCAGTGAGGGATGGGGTGATAAAAGACTCTGGCTAAGGAGTTGCTTGGAAAATTAATAAATAAACATCATAAGTCTTTATTGCAGCAGGCAGGATATTTGAAAGTAAGACACATGCTCCAGATGTCCTCTGGTGGTACGTTTTTTTTTCCTCTAGGCAAGATGAAAGACAGGGAGAACTTTAAAGGGCCTGATTAATTGCCAGTTATATGAATGATATTAGGCTGACCATTTTACATACACTATTAGATAACTTACGATTAGTTGACAAAATTTAAACCACTCATTACTGGGGACTCTGTATATGATCTTCCTCCATATGACTGTTCCTTGCAAATTCTTACTACAGTGTTAAAATATTCTGATTTGGACTTTTTTTCTCCTAATGGACTTAAAAGACAATAATGAAAATATATGTCTCAGCCTTTTTTCTCAAACTAAAAGTTAGAGTAAATGCAATAAATGCAGGCTAGGAATTTCCCAAAGACAGTCTCAGCTGTAGAATGCCATTAGACATAAAATATCTGAAAATAATCATCTTAATCCAACAACAGATTTCCTGGGAATGCAAGGGGCTTTTAAAATAAACGGAGAGCTGAAGAGGCAGACTATGTGAATCATGCTGAGGGATATTTCACATTGTGTATCATTCTACTTATTTAAGTTCAACAACCTGTGGGAGAATTTTTCTATTCCTGGGATAGACTGCAAGTGGCAGCCTGGCCATAGGGAGAATAAAGGCCCCCACAAGGATTCAAAGGAAAAACCTGTGAGTTTTCTCTCTTGTTCCAGTCATCTTATATTCATGCATTCCCCTCATGTGAGGGAGAAGGGAAATGAGAAGCTTAGCCCTCTTTCTTAGTGAGGGACACTGTGGGAAGTCATTTTGCCCAGTTATGATCAAGCAAGTAATTCAAGAGCTAAACATTTCATCCCATTGCTCCCCTTTATGCATCCAGTGCCATCAGGTTAATTGACCTGGAAACTAGGATCAGGATTAGGATTGTAATAAAAATATCTTAGTAAATGCTATAACTGCAATCCTCACCCTCCTGTTTTACGTGTTATAAACACAGAATAATTCATACATGAGCCATCACCATGTATGAGCCAATGCAGGGATAAGAATAACTGGGACTTCAAGTTTTAATACATTTCAATCAGTATTAGAGAACTTTCATGACTGTAGGAAAAAACACGAACTCTGCTTCTGCCTCTTGTGTTACAGCTTATAAAGCAGGCTCACAATTTCATTAAAACAACGATACTGTTTTGCACAAACTTGCTTAGCAGCATTTTTCTCCTCTAAGGTTTATGTTTTTGTTTATGGTTTTGCCTTCTTGCTTTGGAAAGTTACATTTCAGGATTTACCAACCTCTTTATGATTCTCTGATCACTTAAACAGCAGCGGGTCTAACACACTGGAATTGCTTCCGAAAAGGTAGAACCAAGATTGTATTAAGAAGTAGATGGATTGGCTTGAGGGGGAAGAAGAATAGAGTTAATTACGTAGTCTGAGAAATAACAACTGAAGTGTGGGATTAAGGCAGTTGGGGCATAACAGTTTGTGAAAGCAGTCACTGGGTACAGGAAGGCATTACACAGGGTTGTGCATCAGCTAAATAGAGTGACAGGGCCACTGCAGGCACGGCTGTCTGCCAAAGTAACAGCTTCAGAGACTCATTCCCAGGACACAAGACCTGCTAAAAAAGGGTGGCTGCACAGGCTGTAGTGACAAGCTGTTTATGATCATAGAACTGGAGCCTGACATCCCTTGCTCCTCTTCATGGTCAGTAAACTGACCTTACTTTTCTCTAATCCTGAGAAAGGAAACACCACACTCTGCCCGTCCACCAGTTTCACAGGTAAGCTGCCTATGTTTGTCTCTTGTCTGCTGCTGTGCTATTTGGGATGTCAGTGTCTTTAGGATCTTGACCACAGAGGCCTTCTTGTGAATCCTGGTAGTTTCGAGGTGAGCCCGGCCATACCTTGTGGTAGCCATGAGCCACGCTAGAGTGCTTTTTCACCTCTGATAATGTACTTAAGTTGGTTCTCTTAACCTAGATTTGCTGTGAATGCTCCTGAAGCCCTCATGGAGTCAACTGCAGTTACTTCAAAAGTAAGCATAGGCAGAATAGAGCTGATCAAAAAGAAAATGTTCCCAAGATGTAGCTACTGCTATTACCTGATAATACCTTTACTGACAATCTGGATGTGGGGATTGAGTGCATCCTCAATAAGTTTGCAGATGACTCCAAGCTGGAGGGGAGCGTTGATCTGCCTGAGGGCAGGAAGGCTCTGCAGAGGGATCTGGACAGGCTGGACCGATGGGCTGAGGCCAGCTCTGTGAGGTTCAACAAGGAGAAGTGCCGGGTCCTGCACCTGGGTCACAACAACCCCACACAACGCTACAGGCTTGGGGAAGAGTGGCTGGAAAGCTGCCTGGTGGGAAAAGACCTGGGGGTGCTGGTTGGCAGCTGGATGAAAATGAGCCAGCAGTGTGCCCAGGTGGCCAAGAAGGCCAACAGCATCCTGGCTTGTATCAGAAAGTGAGGCTAGCAGGACAAGGGAAGTGGTTTTCCCCCCATACTTGGCACTGGTGGGGCCACACCTCAAATACTATGTTCAGTTTTGGACCCCTCACTTCAAGAAAGGAATTGAGTAGGTCCAGACGAGGACAATGAAGCTGTTGAAGGGTCTGAAGCACAAGTCTTATGATGAGTAGCTGAGGGAACTGGGGTTGTGGTGGCGGGATACCTTATTACTCTCTATAACTAGCTGAAAGGAGGTTGTAGGCAGGTGGGGGGATCGGTCTCTTCTCCCAGATAACAAGCGACAGAACAAGAGGAAATGGCCTCAAACTGAGCCTGGGGAGGTTTAGATTGGATATTAAGAAAACTTTCTTCACAGAAAGGGTGGTTAAGCATTGAAACAGGCTGCCCCTGGAGGTGGTGGAATCACCAGCCCTGAAGGTGTTTAAAAAATGCGTAGATGCGTGTTTAGGGACATGTTTAATGATGGACTTGGCAGTCATGGGTTAATGGTTGGACCTGATGATCTTAAAGGTCTTTTCCAACCTAAATGATTCTCTGATTCTACGATTTACTCTGAAGAGTTTTCCCCCCAGCCTGCAGTATTTGTCTGCAGCCTGGGTTGTGATGTATAACTCATTGGAAGAGGATGTCTCCCATTCAAACCACAGCTGAATGAATGTCCAGAGGAGGACAAACACACTTCGTGAAGTTTTAAGGTTCTGAAATTTGCCGTGCTCTGTAACCCATTTTTATGAAATGTGATTGTGTTAAGGTTTCAGATTTAGATCTCAGACTCTCTCTGTCATTTTCTCTGGACTTCTGAAGTGGCCAGGGACCCCTTGACTTCAGAAGCATTCCCATACAAAAACCATTGAAGCTAACACACTTCTATAGAATGATTTGGCTTTAGCAGTACAGAACAGTTCTGGCACTGCAAAAGCCTTTCTCAAAAAATGGTAAAAGGTGATCATTTAGTATATTTTCCACTATATTTTTTCAGGCTTAAATGTACTTTTATGAAACTTTACTATTTTTTCAAATGGAAGGAGTGATTTTTTCCTGTCTCTTCCTGCTGATGTTTAGGTTGTTTTTTCATCAAATTTCATTGGGGAAGAAAAAATGGAAAAAGAATGAAAAAGGAAAAGGAAGGGATTGTTTTATCTGGTTTCAAAGAGGGTTTTTGTTGTTGTTGTTGTTGTTTGAAAGAAAAGTCAAAATTTTGAGGGGTCTAAAAGTTCCTGATATTTTCTCTAAATGCACTTCCTGTTTTTTTCACCAGCTTTATGAGATCCAAAATTATTTCAGCTGTGGCTGGCCAAATGATTGGGTCTCATGTAACAGCTTACTCCTTCATGAGTTGAAACTATATTGCTGTAACTCATCCTATGTTGTGATAAGTACTTGCATAACTGAAAAGCTTTATTTACCTCAGAACAGTCACCAAAACATCCGAACAACAGGTACCAAAAAGAAAAAAAGCCACTGTGGATCTCTTTTTCTTACAGACTTGAACTCTGGACTTGAGTGCTCATTTTTCATACCCAGTTGAATTGATCCAAAATGCCAGAGAGAGAGGCTTACATTTGCTATGTGGCGTTACTTTCTTATGGAATTACCAGGAATATAGCATTTCCATCCAGTAAACTGTCTTATACCCTGAAAGCAATATATGTGAACCCTTTGAAGATACAGAAGTTTCTCTGTGTGCATCAAAGACATCTCATCTGTATGAACACAAGTGGGGAAGTTCTATTTATCTACAAATGCATTTAAATGGATGTTACAACTGAAGGAGTAGACTCATGTTAATTTTTGTTAGAAAAATCAATAATGACAAGACCTATGAAGCCAGTTAGGATTTAATCTTTAAATTACTCCAAACCTTTTTAGATCTATAGGAATGGATTTTTAACATTTTTATATATTCAGGATTATAATTTTGATATGTCCTTTGACATTAGTTGAGTCATGGTGTTGACTTTTCACTGCTTTCTCACTAAGAAGCAGGGAGATAGGAGATTTTTCTGGAGAGATGGATTATGCAATAAAGATCAATCTTTCTTTAAAGACTGGAAATGGTGTCAAAACATGAAACCTGCCTGTTTCTTTTGAAATGCGGTAATACTTTAGACAGCTGTAGAAATACCTGCTATGTGAGTTTCATGCTGTGGACTTCTGCCAAGGTATCTTAACCCTAATTTGCAAAAATACACTTTGTTCCAGTGTTGATCCTGCTAGATTGCCTGAACTGCATCAATGTTAAGTGTCTTAAGGGTCACAGAAAAAAAATGATAGTATTTAATTCTCTTCTGTATGAGCATTTGAGTGTCTTGCCTCAGAAACTTAATCTTTTTTTCATTTAAAGAATAAGGAAGTACAAGCCTTTGACTTCCCAATGTCTCAGCTGAAAGTGAGATACAGTGGCGGGAACCAAAACAGGAATATACATCCTTCTTCTCCAGTTCCACTTAGTGAGGTTTCATGCAAGTTAATTTCAGGTAAGTGTTGTTTCTGTAGAGCAGGGGCAAAAGTTAGAACAAAAGAAGTGAGCAAATATTTTCCATATAAACAAAAAGGTTTTTTGCTCTCTCCTGTGTAATGCATTTTTGAGAAAGCATTCATTTGTAACAATATGTTTATGTATAAAAGAACAGAAAGCACAAAAATATAAGCCTCCAAAAGTTCTCTATATAAAGTCAATCTTATTTCTCCCCCTTTCTGGTGTATTTTAAGATACTTTACTGGTGTATTTTGTAACTACTACAATTGTACTCCCTAGTAGTACAGTATATATTAAAAATACATATGAAAAGTCCATAGATGACTTAGAATTTGAAGTTCCATCTTTAAAAGCAAAGAGTGAGCCAGCTTCTGGAGGGAAAGTTAATAGCACATTTTCTTACATTTTCTCTTCCTTCAAGGTGGTTTAGGTATTTTACGAGACTAAAAATTCATCTGGTGCTACTCTTATTTTCTCATGTCAGCTTTCCTGATGGTATTTACTAAGTATTTATTTTATTTTTAATTTTTTTTTAATAAATTATTTTTAAATTTTAAATTTTAAATTGGTCATACTTCCTATAGCTGGAGCTATAGGAAGTTTATGTATTAATATACATATACACTTCTTTATACTGATGTACTGGTTTGGGCTAGGTTAGAGTTAATTTTCTTTGTAGTAGCTTGTATGGTGTTATATTTTGGATTTGTGCTGAAAACAGTGTTGAATAACACACTGATGTTTAGTTATTGCTGAGCAGTGCTTACACAGAGCCAAGGGCTGTTCCGCTCCTCACCCCACCCCACCAGCGAGCAGGCTGGGGGGGCACAAGAAGCTGGGAGGGGGCACAGCTGGGACAGCTGGCCCCAACTGACCAAAGGGATATTCTATACCCTATGACATTGTGCTCAGTGATTCAAAGCTCAAGGAAAGTGGGAGGAACCAGGAACATTTAGACTGATGATGTCTGTCCTCCAAAGTAGCTGTTACATGTGATGAAGCCCGGCTTCCCTGGAGGTAACTGAACACCAGCCTGCCGATGGGAGGTAGTGAATGAATTCCTTGTGTTGCTTTGGTTGTGTGTCTGACTTTTGCTTTACCTATTAAACTGTCTTTATCAGAACCCAAAAGTTTTCATGCTTTTATCCTTCCATTCTCTCTCCCATCCCACATGGGGTGAGTGAGCTGCCTTCTGCAGCACAACAACTGACTGCTTAGAACTGGACTGGCTCATAACTGGCAGAGGTAGAAGAGTGTTTTGTAGAAGCAACGGCCTTGCCCTTCCACTCAGAAACCTGTGGTGCATGAGTTACAGGTATCACTGTTGTCCTCCGAAGGCCTTTTTTCAGACAAAAGTCTGTGAAGGAGTTATTTCCTAAGGCAAATTATGCTGCTGCAGGTCTAAATATTACAGGGCTCTGAGAGCACATCTCTGCAAAACTCTTCCAAATTATCTGGCTTTTTATGGCATTCTGTGTCAAAAAAAGTTTCTGTTCTCCTCAAAGCCTTTGTTGTGCAGTTGGAGGTGAGGGGATTATACAGGCACAGAAATAAGCAGATAAAAAACTGAATACACCTTCACTGCAACAAGGCTGAAACAGTGACAGGGGCACTTCACAGCACTCAAGTAACCCATGAAGGTATGATGCTGGATTTCATTCAGACTTTGCATTCCTGCTTGTTCTGTTGTCAGGATGAGAGAAAAGGAGGAAACTTCCCCCAAGCAGTTTTGATCTGCTTGAGTAATCCAGGTGACAGAGAGCTCTGTGACGAAAAGTGAAGTTGTCAAAGAAGATTCAAGAAGTTCAGGGAGAAGCAGAGAAGTTAATGAGCTGACTGAGATGACAACTTTCATGGAAGGATAGAGGGGCTACCACATATGAACTAGCTCCCTTTGCTCTTCCTCTCCTTTTCATTGTCCTGTTATGGTAAAGTCAATGAAGATTATACATTTTTAAATCTTCATATATATATATATATATGAAGATTTAAAATGTGTATATATATACATATGTACATTTACAACATCAGAACTCTCCATATTTTAGAAACTAAGTTATCTCTTTATTAAGAAATCAATGTCAAGTATAGCTGCCAGTAGCATCCCAGCACATGCAGACATATTGACTTATTTTTCCACTTTCTTTTCTATTGCAACATGTGCTGTCCTTGCCAAGTTCTCTATCCCATCTCTTTACAGTGATTATTGTTGCTGAAGTGTTGTTTTGAAAGCTATTTACAATTCAGGGGGATTAGAGGGATTTAAAGGTTATTTGCTCATCACTGAAAAAACAGTTTTATTCTCTCCTGGCTACTTTACTGCTGCAGCATGTTAGATCTTCGTTCTTTTTCAGTATGCAGTTCCCTGGGTCATTCTTGTCTGTATCTGCTGATTGCAGAGTAATGGATTCTATGCTGTTGCTACCAAACTCCCTTTGGCCACTTCAGGTTCTTTCACGGTTCATGGTTTCTTCTACATGAAGGAAACTGAAGTTTTTTCTAGGTACTGCTGGCCTTGTTTGACTCAGTGAGCCAGGTATTTTCATAAGTGTAATCACAGTTGCTGTCAGGCTACTGCCAGCACTGCCCTGACTCTGTAGCCAATCTGGACTTGAATCACTGTGCTTATTCTTCACTTGCAAATGCCACGGTTTCAGACCTTTTCTTGAAATGGAAACCAACCTTCCTAAACTAGTAAGTTTTCCCTTCCCTTCCCTTCCCTTCCCTTCCCTTCCCTTCCCTTCCCTTCCCTTCCCTTCCCTTCCCTTCCCTTCCCTTCCCTTCCCTTCCCTTCCCTTCCCTTCCCTTCCCTTCCCTTCCCTTCCCTTCCCTTCCCTTCCCTTCCCTTCTGCCTGCTGAACCACCTTGCTTCTTACCTAACAGGTACTGTCATCACATTAGACAGGGGAAGAAGCAGGGATCCTAAATCTGCCAGTGAAGTAAAATCACCGAGACCTCAGCTTACATGGACAGAGACTTCTGAGGTCAGCATTTGTGGCAGAATCCAGCAGCAGGTTGTACTGACATGTATTAATTTGTCTGGAGGAAATGAAAAAGCATGGAGGAGTGAGCCTGTGCTTCAGCTGCAGGTGAGAGAAGATTGTTGGTGTTCCCCTTTCCATCAGTCTCAGGGGAGCTAGTATCAGGATCCTTTTTCTGATTCCCCAGTAAGCCTTGACAGGCAACTTAGCTTTAAAAAAGTGCAAAAATGCTTCAAGCAGTTTAATAGAGCACAGAATTAGTGATGGACTTCTATTAGAAGCTTAAGAGCTGTAAGTTCTGGAGGGAAATACCTAAAGCATGTGACACTTGGAATGATATAGTCATGCACTCGTAGATGACAATTTCGGGAAGAAAGTCTGCCTGGGAAGGGTTTTCCTTTCCTAGACAATATACTTCTATCTCATCATGCTCTTTTCTTCCCTGCTGTTGTGGATGGGAGAGTGCTATAATCTTTTCTGCCTGTGGACCAGGTGTTGTAGGCAAGCAATTCTGGTTTTACAGCTGAGGTACTACCTAAAAGCAGCTCTCAATCAGAGTGTAGTTAAGCAGAATGACTGGACGTGCATCTATGGCCTATGGCATTCCACATGTGAGTGCACATGGACAACTACCACACAGAAAGCTACTTGTGATGTGAGATCCTTATGATCTAGAGGACACTGCAAAATTATCTCATGCAAGTCACTTGTCTGGAAGATTCCGACCAGCAAGTAAAAGGATCACAAAGAATTAAGATACTGTGCATTACTGTTACTTTGGGATTTACACTAAGCTTGGCTTTATGTGAATGCAAGAAAGAGTAGACCTGCATAGAAACATGCTTGCTGTATTAGGGAGATCCACTATATTGACAAGTCTGTCCACAGGCAAAGGAGACACCTCTCTTAGTGGGAAAATTTTCCCTGTTTCCCAGTGCAGAAGTGTTTGGGAATGTCAAGAAGCTTGGTTTTACCCTTGTGGCACCAACTAGGAGAAGATTCCACTGGTAACACACAGGTAAGAGGCAGAGGAATAGTACTGGTTGCGATGTAGCCTGTGTTTCACTTGGGGTTGCAATAGACATCTTACCAGGTCTTTAAATGTGGTTTCCCAGTGGCTCAAGAATGACTTCAGACATCAAAGCTGAAGTGACTGCTGAGTGGTTGCATAGGCCTGTACATTTAAATGCCACTTGTGCCAAAAGAATGTGTGCCTTTAAGATCATTAAGAGTGGGAAGAAATGTGAATGCAAACACAGACCTGAAAGCACAATACATTACCTTTATGTATGCTGTTGTGCTTAAACAAAACAAATCCTCTAATGAGAAAGCTGGTCATCAGCCAGCAGCAAGGTACCATGCCAAACTCTTTTTCAGGGTGAAATACATGACATTCCCAGCTGTCTGCCTATTTTTCCTTTGCTGCCATCTCTCTGGAGCTCACTGCATGTATTTATGCTGTTGCCTATGAACACACTGTTTGTAAATCCTCAATTACTCACTGTAATTATAATAATAATAAAAGAAGCGGAAACACGTTTCTCTGAAATACAGATATTTATCTCTGGCTGTGTAAAGGACTAATTAGTAACTAATTACTCTGGCCTTCTGCAGTTTTAGACCCTTTTTTTTTTTTTTTTGGCAGTGTACTAGGTTTGTTTTTTCTACTTTCTTTCAAAATCTTTAGTTATGCAACTACTAGAGATGGAGAGGACTGTGATTACCAACCTTTGTCCCCAAGATAGCTGCCTTTACATTATCAAAATGTCCTTTCCCAGTTCCTTTTATTGTCTCAAGTAACATTTATAGCTTTCTAGTTCCTGAAAAAAAGTACAAGTTTTGGACTGGTTCTGTTTGAAACATTTTAGCTTTACCATAACCTTTTAAAAATAAAATCAATAGGTGTTTTTTGAAGGAAAAGTAATTTCCTTGCAGAATAATATTTTAATTTGCTGGGAAAAGGGTAAATTTTTACCAAGGCAATTCATCTGTGAAGTACTTTTTGAGCAATTTTAATTTGTATTAGCATTATTTGTCAAAACAGGAGTTACAGTGGCCAGGAAAGCAATGAAAAATACTATGAATATAACTGTCGTGGTAATAATGATGGTATAAGTACTTAGATTCAATCTGACATGACTAAGTAGAAAAATAGTTTTTTACTTCAATGAACATGACTAAAAATAAGAGAAAACTTACTGTTTTCTGATAGCCTTTGATTTAAGTAGATTTAATAAAACTTTCTGTGAAAGATAAAGACAATTGCTTCCCTAGGTGAGATCGCCCACTGATGTCACATGTCTGTTAATAAACCAGATTGGAATATGTCTTTTAGAAGGGGATACATTACCCGCTTCAATGGAGATTCCATTACTGTTCCTTAGTTAATTAGTGTAATTGCTTGATTTTTCCTTACAGATTTTCTCTTACAGATACAGGTTTGTGATCAGTGGAGGTTTCAGAGGTCAGGCAAAATAATGGCTTGTCTGCAAAATGTTCTAGGGATTTCTTTCAATAATCATTTCATTTGCTTTAAATCAACAAGTGCTGTCATGGCTGAATGCATAAAATTATACTCTGCTTAATTGCAACTGCAAAATAATTGCTTTTTCCATCCAGAGAAACCAATGCTTTTAAAACCAATGGCTGCAGTATCTGATTGTGAAACTGTCCTGTCTGTAAAAGAGATGAATAGAAGTAACAAGACATTTACATTCTGACAAAGAAAAAAACTGTGCCAAAATAAGGTGGAAATTAGAAGACATAGCTCTATACTTCCATTTTGAGACATTTTGGAGCTTTCCTTGGACTACAGTTCTGTCTTTGGCACTAACATGAAAGCCATCTTCATTAGTATAATAATTCTTTTCATTCACAGAGTCCCTGTATATAAAAGCTACAGCTATAAATACTAGTAAGAAGACTCTGGCTCTACAGTTCCACATTAATTTTTTCCCAACATTGAATCAGTAATTCTTTAGATTTTTTGGAGGTTTCCCTTTGCCATTAAGGTTTTGAAACTCATCAGTGCTGTAGATGGCAATACTAATTGTGTTTTTTGTTTCTGCTCCATCGTATACTAAAGACAAGGTTAAGTTCTTATCTCCTGTAGAAACCACCATCCCTACATGTCCATCTGTTAGTGGGAAACAGTCCTTTGTGCTTTGATCATATTGGAATCATTATTTGGGCTGTTTCTGTTAGTTCTTCCCAAAAATGTATTTTTTTCGTACCAGTCAGCTTGTGTCCCTGAGGCTTTTGTACTGCTTTATTGAGTGGCTAACTTTGCTTCTAAAGTGGTAAAATAACAATAAATAATGATATATTATTATCTATTTATCTATCTTTTTCTTTATTCATCTGACAAGTCATACATGTTGATGGTCTAAATGCTAACAGCTCATGAAACATGTCTGAACCTCCTGACTGAAGTTTTTAGGTGGTTATTGTTATTCTTATTTTTTCCACATGTACAAACAGCTCTGCAGAACTTGATCCCACATCAGAGATATGCACAGACTGCTGAGAGCCAAGAATATGTGGTTTAAAACCTCAGTCATGGAGTTAAACTCATAGAGACAAACCTCTGAGACAACTAGTGACATGTTAGTCAGACAGTATTTCTTTTCAGTTGTTTTCAGGCTAAGTAGAGCTCACTCCCTTTAAATGAGGCAAGATGACTGCTCTCTGTAATGGGCTCCTTTGAGAGCCTCTGTTTAGATCAGATTCTTCATCGGAGTGTTTCCCTCTGGCTTTTCTAACTTGTGACTGCTCTAAGGGGCCTAAAGCCGTACTGGTCTAATAGGTCAACTCTTTTATAGGAAACTTGTGCAACCAACTGGGAGCTACAGTTGGGAAATACATTTTTCCTAGAACAAAAAGGGTACTGAACGACAGGCATCTGTATACAGATCCAAAGGTCATGGGTTGCAAAGCTAAGGATAGACTTAACCAAGTTGTACATCAGCATAAGAGACATGCAGTCCTTGTCACTTCTTCCTCTTTTCCTGATGGATTGCCAACTTATAATTTCCTCATGTCTTAGAAAAGGGTCTACCTGCATTTCTTCTTCCTGATGTTTGCTCTAACACAAGTTATTGGTGGATGGGTGAAGTTTTTTGTTTCAGACTCTTTTTTTTCTCAGCTTTTGCCCTCTCAGCCTTGGGGGTGGGTACAATTGTATTTCAAGTATATGAAATTGTGGTTTTGGTAATGCAGTACTTGTCAAATGGTCTATAAAACATGCCAAAGATAATACATGAACTTACTTTAAGTTGGCTGAGGACAGATATCTGAATCTTGAACATGTGCACAGACATTTGAAATGTAGACGGCAAGATGTGGCCAGGGAGTGAAGAGGAAGCAACACTGGCTGAAGTGTGGGTACAGTCTTCCACATATTATTGCTAATTTTGTCCCACGGAAACATATATTTGAAAGCTTATGTCAAGTATCTGTTCTTTACTCTCACCACTATGTTTTGCTACAGCAGTTCTCCCCTGAAGGGATGCTAGTATTCCTTGAGGGAAGCTAATGTACTGCTTGTTAAATCTGGCACAGTAAATCCCCTACTTTTGCTACTTGTTTCTACTTGTAGAAACAAGAGAGTCAAACCCCAAGAATTAGAATAATCTTATTAGAAAGCCTCTGATTTAAACAGGGGCCAAAACCCCATAAAACCCCACAGTCAGTCTACACCACTAAGTACTAAAACTGATTAATTCACTGCTCTGTTTATTGTAGGGATGATTTTTCTACTTTTATCTTCTTTCCTGCAGTGATGAACTATGTTTGGGTTTTGACTAACAGTTGTTTTCTTCTCTCCCTGGAGTATCAACCTGTGGCTCACCTCCTGTTTCCTTAACCTCCTCCTCAGAAATAGAAGCTAGCTGCATTCTGGCCTCTGTTTCCAGATTCAGTCTTTCATGTTCAGCTAATTATGATATTGTCTTCCAATTTCCCAAATTCACTTAAAGAACAATTTTTTTTCAGCTGCAGAGACCTACTGGTGTGTGTGCTGATAGCACAGAGTTCATAGTTCTTGGGGTCCTTCAGCTACAGTGGTGAGGGTGGGATGAAAGGTTTTGTAGCTGTTCCCTGTAGCAGGGCTCAGACACCGCTGTTATTCTGGCCCGCCTTGGCTGTTACAGAGGAAAGCTTGAGGGAGCTTCTGTTGGAAGAACGTTGTTTCCTCCACGTGGTCAAAATATGTCCTCCCCAACTTTTCAATGTGTTTATTACTTAATCAGAGGACCTTCCCTCTAACTAATATTGTTGTAATAAACTTGAGTATTTTCATTCAAAGAAAATGACCTGAGGTAATTAGTCTAGCAGAGTAATTACCTCAGGCTTCATCTCGCAACTGGTTGAGAAATGTGGTGTGTGGGTCATGAGAAAAGGTGTGAAGATTTAGCAGCAAAGAATAGGTGTTGAAAGTGCATCCTGATTTTTGAAAAAGTGATTTTTAAAGGGCAGCAAAATGTCTCTAGTGTTGATGGATAAAAGGGATTACAGAAAATGCAGGCTGCAATATATACTAGAATATCTTTCAAAAGCCAACCATCTTGAAAATCATTGTGCACTGATTTGCAATAACAACCAATAATTGGGGGGGAGGGGGGGTCAGCTGCATTTTCTGTTTGATATTGATGTATTGGGTGCAAGTGCTCAGGTCCTGGCAGTTGAGGGGAGCTGGCACTAATATGTCAAACAGGTAATTCACAGATTGCTCGCCTTTAAGCAGAAATCTTAGAATGAGATTATTTTTTTTCCATTACTGAATTATATACTGTTTTAAATTTACTTCCTAATATTCTAGTTTTAGTCTTTTCAAATTTCTCATTGCTTGAACATTGTGCCAAGGAAGTCTTTTGCAACCCAGGCGTCCTGGGCACAGTGGTGCTTGTCATTTTTCTCTTGATAATTATGACACTTTCTTGTACTGAAAGCTGCTAGACAGCACTACTAAGATGAAGCAGTTTCGTTGCCTTTTCTTTCTCTTGAGGTAACATTTGCTGGCAACTCCTTTGCTCTGTGTCACCTATCTTGTAACTCTGGCTGCCTACCTGCCAGCAGCTGCCACGCTTTGCTGAAGAGGTTTATGCACTTCAGAGAGCACAGCTTCTCCTATCCATACCTGCTTTCAGAACCTGGGGGCACTGTCACTCAGTGTGCTGCAGGTGCCAGCAAACATTAGATTTCTCTTTTGTGGGAAAGGCCTCTCCTCCCCACTGCTGTCCTGCTGTCTTGTATTAATGAAGCTGTGCTCTGGGCACCTAAGCTCACAGGCAAGACAATCTGCCTTGCAGTCTGATGCGGGGAAGTTGGTAACTGGTCAGGTGTACAAACCAGCCCAAGCATGCCTTTCCAGGACTTATTAAGCAGACCTGAGCAAAGATATTTGTTGAAGAGATTCACTAATGGACAGAAAAAGTGTGCCTCAGCTTGAAATCAGTGTGAGAAAAAATAAAACAGGTAAAACCACTTTCATTTCCATATAGCTTCACCTGTGACCCAAAAATATGGATATGAAAGTATCATTAACAGAACAGATGCCTTTTTGAACTGCCAGATGCTATTTCTGATTCTTATTCTAGGCATTTGTTTCAAAACATTGCCAGTTGGTAAGGCATATTCCTTGTGGGGGAAGCTTTGTCATCAATATAGCCAGAAGGGCTGGGAGAGTAGATCTGCTTAATTCAGAAGACCTTTTGTTTCCCCCTCATTTCCTATCACGTTCTTTCAGGAGAAAGTTTTCCAAATCCTTAAACTGAAAGTCTGGGCTTTTACAAAGCTCACTACAGGGAATATGAGACCATTTAGTTAAGTTTATCTGCCTCTTTAGGGGAGAATTTCTCCATTACAGTCTTAGTGTAACACAAAGGGCCTCTTAACAAAAATAAGAGACTTGTAAACTGGTTCAAAACCAGGTCTTTTTTTGTAATCTGGAAGTAAGGATGGTTACTTTGACTTTTCAGAGATTTGCTTTGCAAGTGAGCTTGCATTTGGGCACTGGGGCTATGTAGTACCTTTTTCATGCTCTTTTCTGGATGGTTCATGCTCCACAGTTTGCATGGGCCAAACAGTTGCCACTCAGCTCCATTTGGAGAGTGTGTTGGGAAAGGAGCTAAACTCTTACCGTCCACTGCTTGTGCACGTATGAGAGAAGACAGTCTGGAGACCTGAGTTAAACTGTTCTAGTTCTGATGATTTTGTTACCTTCTTCAGTGCCTGGAGAGGAATTCAGAGCCCTGCTTAGGTCTAAGGTTCTCCAAACTGGGTGGTGATACAAGCAGATGTCTAAAACCAGGGTCAGAAATATTGAACACAGTGGTGGGGGAGGTGGGGTATGGAGCCACATACCCAATATCTTTTTTAAGAGTGGGTGATCATGCCCTTCCTTATTGAGGGAGCTATGTAGCTGGTACCATTCTTGTAAAATCCTGCCATTGTCTTGGTTGTAAGACTATGAGATTCATGCCATAGACTAAAGTTTAAACCACCACTCCAGAAGTACATGAGGCTGGATTCTGGTCTTTATTACCTGAGGGACTTCCAGTTCAGAAATCCTGGGGATTCAGTTTGTTACATTTTTGCTGAAGTGGAGTATGTCAGCAGTACAGGGAGGAGGCCCGGAGTCGCAGAGCTCCTTTGACCTGCAGGGGTGCTTCTGACGCACAAGTCTCTCTCTTCGCCCACTCCAGTGAATGCTGGTTTCTTCGCTGCACAGTTTCAACAGCAGGAACATCTTCAAGGCATAGCAACCAGAAATTTTCTACCTTCATAAAGCCTTATGGCCCAACAGTTGCTTTAGAAAGACTATTGATGAGGTTTTGAATTCTCTCTGTATAAGAAGAATGTGAATCTTCTTCCATTTCATGGGTGTCGCTTGTGTCACCAAGCTGGTGTGCATTTGCTTGCCAACAAAACAGAAACAGCTGTAGGTGATCCTGTTTTAGGCACCAAATTCAATGGAAGTCCTTTATTTTATTCAGTCCTACAATCTTTTCTTTCAGAGTACTGCCTTTTACTCACATTTTCTGTTACAAATGCAAGGAAACAAACATTTGAATAGGCTAATGAATGTTGGTGCAGATACTACGTTGGTAATTTTAGTCATTTAAGCTAAAATTTATCATCATGCTTTAGCTGCTGGGAGGACAATCAGCTGAGGAAAGTGTACTGTCAGGTATTTAGTTATGGAATAGATACAAAGCATTTTGCAGATATGATGCATGAAATATTTTTGAAACCTCAACATCTGAATTTCAAATGAATGTACATGCTTTAAAATTTAAATTATCGGGTTACTTTTGAAATACCAGAAACAGAACGCTTAATCTGACTCTAACTGACTCCCAGACATGATACATTAACAAGGACCAGGATCGTGGCAATTTTATGACAATGATTTAAGGAAGAAACCAAATATTTTTGGAAGGTATGGGGAAGGAAATAAAAAATAAATTAATAATTAAGCCATTGTAAACCCTGTTTACATTATAGATTCTTCAGGACCTGTTTTCAATTCTTCCATGAGGTACAGTATCCCTTTATTTACACATATCCAAAGAGATAACACAGGAAATGTACTTTAAGGCTTCTTTGGTCGCTAAATCAAATGGATGCAGGACTGAGAGTGAAAGCCTGTGTGAGCTGAAAGAACCTTTATGAATAAAGCAGTATGAAGAAAGTATACCTGTATGTCTGTGAAGATACGTACAAATGTTTCAATTACTTTGTGGCATGACATTGAGAAGAACCACAACAAGAGATCACGGTGAATCAGCTAGTCACAGCTTCACCATTCCTTCCAGGCACTGGGCACTCCTAGCTACTGCCACCACTGATGACTTTCCTCCTTGGCAGAAGTAATGGCAGCTGGTGGTCAAAATATTTTTTCCTTATTAGCCACCTCTTCACTGGGATTTCTGAGGCAAGTGCTCTTTTTGCCATGTGGTACTGTAGCTCTGGCACTAATATGTCAAACAGAAATAACTGCTTCACAGGCTGTGTCAGTTCTGCCTGTATCTTGCAGCAAGAGAAAGAAGATACAGCCAAGAAAGATACTTGCCTGTATCTTGCTTGAGTATTGTCAGAAAATTTTGCCTTTGACATGCTGAGACTGACATTAGTTCTGAAAGATGACAGGGTTTGAGCTTGAACAGCAGTTAAATAAACAGTAAATATATGGACCATTTTGAGAACACTCCTGACCAGCTGTCACACAATATCCTGTTATAAGAAGCTACTGGTGTGCATTTTCAATATAAAATATTATTCCTGAATGTTCAGATTTTATTGGGCACTATCAAGGCAATAATACTAAGCTCTGAGCCCAATTTTAAATCACCTCTTTATTTAATTCAGATTGTCTTCTAACAGTCAGAGGAATTTTCACCCAGTTTTCACCATCTGATGACAGAAAGCTGGCAGTTGGTACTCAGCACACAAAGCCATGTATACCTGAAAAGTTTACTCTCATCATCTGGAAAGAGATTTATTTAGTTTGTCCCAGTGCTTTGAGGTAAAAGGATGCCAAAGGTTTATTCACAGAACTCATTTTAACATTTTTATCTGTGATTTATTCATCAGTTAGTCTAAGTGTTTTCCTGTCATTGTGAGAGCACTTAAAGATGCTTCAGGTTGGGATATCCATGAAAGCTCGTGCAAGTTCAAGAAACTAGTCTACAGCACTCCATTTCCTTCGCCTGAGGTTTGCCCATACTTGCAATCCTATTGCATCTGATCTCTAGGAGAACGGTTAATCCTAATTTTTAGGATTAATTGATTGTGGTGGGTTGACCTTGGCTTGCTGCCAGATGCCCACCCAGTTGCTCTCTCACTTCCTTTCCTCAACAGGACAGGGGGAGAAAATAAGGTGAAAAAAGCTTGTGGGTCAAGATACAGACAGGTAGATTTCTTATCAGTTACTGTCATAGGCAAAACTGACTCAGCCTCAGCAAAATTAATTTATTGACAATTGAAACAGAGTATGATGGCAAGAAACAAAGACAAAACTAAAAAGACCTTCCCCCCACCCTACCCTTCTTTTCAGGCTCAACTTCATGACTCCTCTATGTCCTCCTCTGCCTTGAAATGGAATGGGGAATGGGGGGTGTGGTTGGTCCATAGCAGTTCCTCTCTGCCACTCCTTCCTACTCGTATGTATCTTCTGCTCCAGCATGTGTCCTCTTCAGTGGGCTGCAGCCCTTCAGGGTAAACCTGCTCCAGCATGGGCTTTTCACAGGTTGCAGTTCCTTCAGGAAACACCCAGCTGTTCCAGCACAGAGTCCTCCATGGACTGCATGCAGTGTGAATAGCTGCTTCTGCATGGTCACCTCCAAGGGCTTCAGGGAACTACCTGCTTCACCATGGTCTCTCCACAGGCTGCAGGGGAGTCTCCGTTCCAGTGCCTGTAGCACCTCCTCAGCCTCCTTCTTCTCTAGCTTTGGTGTCTACAGGGCTGTTTCTCTCACATTTTCCCCCAACTCTTTTCTCACATCTGCTGCACAGCGTTTTTACTCATAAGCACATTTTCACAGAGGTGCAACCATGAAGTGCTCAGCTGTGCCCTGTGTTGGATCCTTCAGACCTGGCTGGAACTGGCTATTGGGCACAGGACACCTCCAGCCTCTCTCCACATCTCCACAAAAGGCCGCTCCTGCAGCTCCCCTCAACTGCCAGGACCTGAGCACTTGCAGCCAATACATCAACATCAAACAGAAAATGCAGCTGACACCCCCCCCCCCCCAATTATTGGTTGTTATTGCAAATCAACAACAAAAGCCCTGTTCTGGACATATCGTTGTCCTTTCACTCACACCTCAACATTCTTTTGCTTCTTCTGACTCTGAATCTTATTTTCTTCATTTCTGCTTCTCTCTCAGGTCTGCACACTTCTTTGTAGCAGTGCAAGGTGAATATGTCCTCTCCAACCATTTCTTTCTCTGTTGTGCTTACTTCCAGGCTGTCCTACCCAATCCTAGAAATTACTTGTTTCTTCTGTGCCTTCTTTCCTCCTAGCCTGACCCTGGCTTTGTTGGCAACATTTGCAGCCTGGGAGATCAGGGAACCCTCCGCCTGATGAGCTTTCTCATGCCCCTGATACTCCTGACCCACCCAGACAAAGACTTCAGTAAAGACCACTATGTGTAGAAAAAGACTAAAGAATTGATTTAGTTCATTTCACATCCTTATTTATAAAAAAAAAAAAAAAAAAAAAAAGATTAGTCTTCAGTGACCCTTTTCCCTGAGCCTGTTCCCAGACTTCTAACAACGCCTAGTACTGGCTCCTCTAATGGGAAACCCTGCCAGTCTCAGCTCCTTATTAACCAGTCAGCTCTTGCTTGCAAGGCTGTGCTTCTTTCAGCTGCCTGCTCATCCAGGAGCCAGCAGCTGCATTTTATCCAAATTCCCCCTCTTCCAAAGACTCTGCTGTGATCTGAGAGGAAGCTAAGTGCAGATGAGAGACCTCAGGCCTCCATCAGTTCCTCCCAGCTTGCCCTCTGACATGGACCGCTCTGCGCCAGGCTGAAGAAAGTTTTTTTTCTCTCTCCCTTTTTTTACCTCATTGCACAGACTGGCAGTTAAGACAGATTTATCTGTCACACCAGATGACACGATTACCCAAATTTCTTGGCTGTGGTTTCATTTCTCAAGTAAATGAAAATGTAAGACTGTAAGACTGAAGTGGTACATCAGTGAAGCAGACTCTGTAGATCGTTCTTTAAAATTCAAATGAAAGCTCAAATGCATCTTTAGCATGGTGGATAATATCAATTGGTTTTGAAAGCGAGTAGCCGCAGGAGTCCCTGGGACTGGGAAACTAGTTTTGAATTGGAAGACATCTACCTTAGACTTATAATGCCACCAAGCACTGAGACCAAATTTAAATTGTCCGCAAGGGATGATTAGCCAGAATAACTTATGTGATAGGATTTTAAAGGGGCTGAAGACATTTCTTGCTGGCTTTAGAGACTGTATTAAAGTACATGGTGTTATGCTGACACTGAGGCTCCCTGCAGAGCCCAGCATTCTCATGCTATGCTACAGAGGCTCCTGTGTGGTTCCAGATTCTGTGGAAGTGGATCTTGGCTGCCTGCTTGTAACTAACAGCTTAAAGTCAGGGTGCTGCGGGGGCTGGTGGCCATGGGGCTCCTCTGGGGTCCATCAGGGCTGGACCTGCCTGGCAGCCAGGGCTTGTCCCACAACCCTAGACAGGAGCAAGGCAGCCCAGCCCTGGGCATCGGACACTTCCCTAGGGATGGGCTGAGGCTGGTCCAGGACGTAGGTCCACAGGTGGGCCTGGCTCGGCAGGACCCATGGCTGGGCAGGGCAGAGCTGTGGGGATCTGGACACCAGCCCTGCTGCAGCATTGCTGAGGCAGGGGCTGACGACTCTGGGGGGCTGAAATGGGATTCTGGGCCACGAGCAGAGTTGGGGGATCCCCAGGGGTGGGCAGGGACAGTCAGACCTGGCAGTGCCTCAAGACCATGACACTGAAACAAGTTGTTGATCTGTAAAGCTGCATGCAGTGAAGCCTACTTTTTTGTTTTGGAAACCTTCCTATACAACAACACTGCCAAAGGGGCCGTTTGGGTATCCATGATAACCATGCACCTGCCTTACTGCAGCTGAACGGTCAATACAGCCGTCCAGCCAGGCCACATGCCTCATTTCTTCCATCCTTGGTCAGTATGTCAGAGGGTGTGAAGTTGCCAGTGGAGTAACTCCTCCTGTTAGCAAATGGTTTTTGACTAGCTCTACTTTCATGAAGTTTAGGTGTAATGGTTGAAGGAGAGAAATTGTAATAAATGGTAGTGTGAAGGTGCTGCTGAAGCAACGGAATGTGAAGTAAGAAACTTATCTCATGGCCTTAATGTAAAAAATAAATATATATATGGAAAACAATAAATAATTTTAATTATTCATTAAGCATTTGTACTCCAGCTTGCTTATCCAGAATTACTTGTTAAATAATGGTGGTTATTCATTAGAGTATGTGTGACAGTTCCATAGTACTAACTTTGTTACAGCAGTAATTTGAAGGGATTTGCAGACATAAGAAAACTGCTTTCAAGTGAACATGAAAAGTTTTCTGAAATGGTCACACTCATTTTCTACAGAATTGTCCTGTAAGTCCTTCTCTTTGAATCAGAAGCTCACAACGGCATTGTGTCTTCTGTAAAAGTGACACTTCAAACAAAGCCATATGAAAGCACTATCAAATGATGAACACAAAATATCTTCGTAGACATCTATCTGCTGTAATTGTCTTGAGAGAATTCAAAACCAGATCATGTGCCTACTTGGGGAATAGATACTGTCTGAATAAATGTATCATTTGAAGAGTTTAGTTCAAATCTGACTCAAAAAGACTTTTTACAAAAAGTATTGGCTTGAAATGTTGATCTTTAGTACTGAAACAAAAGTAATGAAAGTTCCAAGCCTCCAAGGCTAAACTAAATAAAAAAAATCAGTGAAATTGAGAAGGTTGTAAACATAATCACAATTTAGTACTATTACAAGCAGCATTAGGTCTCACAATAAATAGAAACCTTAAGATCCTTTTACTCTTTTCCTGCCTGTAATTTTAGCTGACATATCTTGCTTGAGATGTTTAAAAAGAGAAGGCTAACATTTGCCCCAACTCATATTATAAACAAATATTATAAACAAATATTGCTTGCTTTTGACAGTGCTCTGCACTTCAAGTCAAATTTCTTTTCCAGTTACTTTAATATTGTTTGAAAAAACAAAATTTTGTTTAGCTAATAGAAGCCCAAGACACCTATTTTTCTGAAAGTCTTTCCCAGTACCATAATTCATAGAAACCAGATTTTTCTCACAGAAATAAACTCTAAACTATATTTTCTCACAAATGAACTATGTTTGTCTTGCTATTTTGTGAACAAAACCAAACTGCTCTGCAAGTCTCTCCCTCACTGGCATCCCGACTGCTTCAGCAGAATTATTTCCCCTGGGTGCCTTTATCAGATTTGTTCACTTTGTTCCTGAACATGAAGTTCAGTTCAAAACAACAGAAACAGAGGAGGGGCTTTTCTTTGGTTTTGCAGTAATTGACTAAGAAATGTTTTGGTGCCACAGGCATGTGAAGTTCCATGGGCCCTTCCAAATGAAACAACAATTGTAGTGTTGCCTGTGATTTTCAAGGGACTGGATTTTCCTTCCAGACTTACTAGGTTCTGGTAGGATCCAAGATGAACTTATTTCTTCCAAAGATAAGGTACAAGTTCTGTCTCCCAAATACTTGTAATCTAAATCTGGGCAGAAGTCCCAAAATCTGAGAAAGGTGCCCACTATTATGCATTAATATATCAGACTATAGTTTCAAGAGTGACTTCAGTACAATACAATGAAGGTTTCACAAACCGTTGCTTAAGGAACCTGTTCGAAGAGTAACACAGGAAAATATATGGCGACATTAGTACGTGAAACAGGAAAACTTATTTGCTTGGAGACTGCACAACTGCTAAAATGCAAATGAATTTTACAGCCAATTAGAAGATAACATACAGAGATTTACCCATCTGCTGACATGCAACAAATGCTGGCAGACTTGAAAATTAAAATCTTTCTAGAAGCTTTTTTATTCAAGAATATTTTGTGCTCTTCCTCCTGCCTTCCCAGAAAGGATATATTTTTAAAAGAATGCACTATTTAATCATAACAGCTGCAAAGTGAAGAAAAACTAAAAATTTTTTATATGTGTCTTTTGAATTTTATATTGACTTCTTTATATAACCCTTAGGCTCAGTTTGAGAGCCAATATTGTGATGTAGATTTCAGCTGTATTATGAATACATAGGATCTGCATTTCTTAGAAATTTACACAGAGAACATGGCAAGTTCTGTTGTTTTGAACACAACAAAAATAGACAACAGACAGTTCTCATAATTTACAATCTTGCTATCTCTGTGCTTTGTCTTATATCCGCTTGTGTAGTGGTTTTTCCCAATCTTACTGGCTGGCTGTGCATTAAACATAGAGTTTAACTGTAACAGCCATCAAGTTTCTACCACCAGTTTAAAGATGTAACCTCAAACCCTTAGTTTAGTTGTTGCTCCGGCATCCTGACATGAACAAATGTTTTGGAGTGTTCTGACTGTATCCACAGATGAGACCAGGTAGGCTGCAAAGATTAGGCATTTAACTCCTGGTAGCATCAGGTGGGAACCAGTTCCAGACAGTTCTTGGATCTCATGGCAATTTGAGATCCAATGTCAGTAACTGCATAATACTTTCAAGTCATAGAAAACAGTGTGGGACAAAACCTGCCAAAAATTTGCTGCCTAAGTGGAGGCTCCTTGTTTTAACAAGCTACATGTTAAGAAAAATCTCACTGGGCCATAACAGACATGACCATGGCTGCTCTGTGTTTTTCAGGTGGCTGGAGGCTTGGGGATGGTGCTGAGAAAGACACTGGGACAGTATGGGAAGGAGTGGACAGATGCTGGGTTACTGGAGGACAGTTTGCTCTGCCCTTGACATAGGGCCAAGAGGAAGGGGATTAAACGTGTGCTTGTAGGATGGATTCTGTATTTTAAGTTCTTGGTGTTTTAGGCCAAGGCTGAGGCTGAGCTGTGGATAATGAAAGGGACAAAGTGAGTCCAGATGTTGGTGAGCAGTCTGTGCACCACACAGGCTGTCTGAGGGCTTCTGGTGTAGGTCTGGGACCGTGGCAGTAGAGTGCCACCACTCCCAGCCATTTCTTGAGGCTGCACCTTACATAGGGCAGTAGGGAAACCCTGAAGACCGGCTGGACATGTAGGACGAGGGTAGGAATTGTGCCTTGTCCAACACTGTTGCCTCTGGCCACTCTCCCCTGGGCATGGCCTGCAGACCAGGCTTGGTGGCAAGGTAGGAGCCCAGGTCCTTGTTGCAAAGCAAAGTGCTGGCAGTGCAGGGATGAAAGCTGGGCTGTGGCTCCTAGGGTCTGTGAGCAGCTGCTCCCCCTCCTCTTTCCCTGGGCTTGGGCATGCTGCAAGGAAGGCTAGAACCAGCCAGTTCCTGAGGCTCTTGTGTAGGTGAGGGCAGTCACTTGAGGGCTGAAGGCAGCCAGGTCCAAGTTGTCCTGTTTCCTCCAGGCCAAGCCACACTTGCCTCAGGACTACCCTGAGCTGCCACGTGGCTGGTGTGGTAGGAGAAAGCAGGTGGCTCAGTCTGGGGCCTGCTATAGCCACAGCCATGTCCATGCCCAGCCTGGGGTCTCACATTTGTCCCTTTCCCAGCCCTAACTGTCAGCATCTCCACAAGACAGGGAGTACTTTATACAGCATTTCATTGATGTGTTTTACTGCTGAATTTTAGATTTTGACGTGAGTCTGTTTTGAATGTTCCTCTTTGCAGTGCTAAATGTACAGTGTTTTCTTTAAGGATTACTTCTCTGTGTTTAGAAGTTATGAGGTTAATTATTGCACATATTTTATTAAAAATTTCATTTGGAGACCTCATTCTGAACATGGAGGCCTTGCATCTGTGGAGTTAGAGTGGACTTCCTAACAAGATGCAGTGAATTGTAACATAGTGGAGACTACTTACCTCTCTTAACTATGTCTGTTTTAGTGAAGTAGGTGAAAAATAAAGTTCTGAGTTAAGGTTTATTTAGTAGGTATTTAATGTGTTGCATAGTTAACATAGGGGCTGCCTAAATCACAATTTTCTGATGAATATTTTTTAGCATTTTGAAGCACATAAACTATGTGCACAGGGTATTATGGTACTGTAGGTCTTTTGTTTTGCCTTGCCTTTAGTATTGTATAATTTTTAAATTTAATTTAAAAGTAATTTCCTGCTGTGCAGCTCTATATTTGTTCTACTTTTGATGGAAATGAAAAATTCTCATTAAAGTAAAATGTGTGATTATATCTGAACTCCTTTCTGAACTTGCATTTCATAGATAAACCTTTTTTTTTTGGTAAATATATAGGTTTGAAAAATTTTCATTTTAGTATCTCTTTTCTCATTAAAGATATTTTCTTTGCTTGGTTCTATAGAGACTTTCAGGTTTATTGTCCCTTTGTTATATCTTTATCTGTAAGCCTAAGTCCACCTGAATATGTATGGTTTGGTAGATATTCCATATATCTTGAAATTCCTGTTGTACTTAGTGTTCCGTCAGAGTAAATTCTTCTATTTGTCTATGAATTCTAACAGGTTTTATCTTTTCCCCTCCTTGTTCTAGCTGTGCTTTGGCTTTCTTAGTTTCATGGCTGTCTCTTACTAAACATTCTCTCTGGCACAGCTGACTAACTCCACTGAGTTATTGTGAGGTTAATTTCTCACCATATGCTCTGGACTGCTTCAGGATATTTTGCTGTTGAAAACTATTCTGCCTTCAAGTTTTGTATTATTTTGCCAGAGACAATTCAAAATTTTCTCACTAGGATTTTGTAAATTACGAACTGTTTTGTAGCATCCTTCCAGACTGGCTAGCTGGCTCCTTATTCCAGTGGCTGACTTCCTTGGAGGTCTTTGAATTTTGTGTCTGGTATTTTGTTTTTTCCAGTTCTTTGTTGTAGTATGTTTAGAAATTCATGGCCGAATCAAACTTATTTTACTGTCTGCAAAGTTTATTATTTTATTAATGCAAACTGGACCAGGGACTTCCAATGGGGTCATGGCAAGCTTAGCTCTTTGCTAGTGCAGACCTGGCTTTGTCGTTTTAAAATTCAAACCACACCTTTGCTGCCACAACAACTTTATGTTGGGAAAAACTCTTAAGTCACTAAAAATAGTTTTCAAACCAAAATATCTTCTTCTCTTGGACTTACACTCAAAAAATTATTTTTGAGATGTAGAGAACACTAATTGCATGATTTTAAAGAGACTAGATGTTAAAGAGCAGTCATGAATTCACTTTTCCAGCAAAATTCAATTACATGTCTATATTTTCTACTTTATCCTAGTCTTTTATATAAATGTGCAGTTTAGAAACAAATGCTTATTTGATTGTGATTTAAATAAAAGAATTTTAAAGTATTACACACCTCAAACTGAAATTACTGATATAAAAGGAATTGGCATAAACTCATCTCTGATGTAATGCAATACTTGATGCAGAATATTTGGATTTGAATTTTTCTGAAATGACAAAAGATAGTTAAGATAGAGTTATTTTTTTACTTTCATAAAAATTATCACCAGAATTAACTTAAGCAGTATTATTTCTGGAGATCTGGTTTGCAAAGATTTATGTGCATGATTAGTTTTTATGCTTTCTTTGGTACCCTTCTGAAAGTCTCTGGCAGCATCCTACAAGCACAGTATTGCTTTGACTATAATTGCTGGTATTTTGAATTCTGCAAACTGATGTTGCACAGTACCCTATAGATGTGCTTCTATAATCTTCATTTTTCATGAAGCATCTAGCAGTTCCAGTTTGACCTGGTGCAGCAGAACATCTTCTTAAATGTACTCCATAATTCTGGGCTTCGGAATGCAAAAATCATTGGGTCAATGATCGCATTGCACATTATAAGTGTCCCATTGACATGGAAAATGGACATGTAGCAGGCACAGTATGGGTTATGAGGGCAAAACCTGGCTAAGAGGATGTGAAGAACAAAGGGAGCCCAACAGCAAAGGAAAACTCCAAGGAAAATAGTCAGTGTAATGGCTCCTTTCATGTTAGTTCTCTGATGGACTGTGCTGGTTGGCAGTGAGGCAATCTTTTTAGCATGAGATCGTGCCAGGAGGAACATATGGACATAAAGGCACAGTATAAAAAACATCATCAAAGGGAACAAGATGGTGAAGGGAATGACTGTTGCTGCTTCATAGGAGAAGAGGGCAATGGCAATGCTACTGCCAGCACAGAATGTCCAAATGATTGCCAAGATAACCAAGGCCCTTCTTAATGTCATGATATTATGGTACCGCAAAGCGTAGAAGATAGTGATGTATCTGTCTGCTGCAATAGCTAACAAGCTGAAAATTGACCCCAGTAAAGACAGAATGAACATGGAATCCATGGCATCATCCAGCTTTTTCTCAAAGTCCCCGCGACGTGTCAGGTACCCCATTTTACACAAGATGATAAAGATGTTCTCCAGAGTTTTGTACAAGCTACCTAACATGTCTGAAATGGCTAAACTACATATGAAGAAGTACATGGGCAAATGCAAATTCTTATTTCTAAAAACAGCAATAAGGACAAGCAGATTTTCCAGTATTCCAGCAGCAGCAACAGTGAAAAAAACTTCCTCTGGCACCACTACCTGGGTGCAGTCAGTAATATTTAAGGAGAAATCAGTTATGTTTTCGAGGTAAGGAATGCTTGTCTGCCCTGGATGTTTGATTAAGTTGGAAGGTCTCTCAGTGCTCATTTCTTCTGGTCGTGGAAAGATTCTGGATTGTTGTTTTTCAGGCTTGGCTTTACTCTGAAGCTGATCTCTCAGTCAGATCATTTGTCTTTTGATGAAGGCTTTCTCCATCTGAAGCAATTTTAAGACTTAGCTGAAATGTCTGGCATTTCTCCTACAATAAAACAGATAGAAACATAAATATCAAGACGAAATTTACCACACAGACATGGCAAAAATAGGCATATGAAATATTACCTGTTGCAAAGGAATGTACATATATCATCATCAGAGACAGGAAAAGTTGGTTTGAGTAAAATAAGGGCTGCTCCAGGCTTTGCTGAGCCTTAGAAGAAAACAAATTGTAAATTCTCTTTTAGCTTCAAAGCAGTTTTAAAAAGTATATGTAGTTTTCTTTACCAATAGTTTTCTTGCATTTACTGAAACTGATCTGACAGACTTCAAGAATTTGGCAACCTTTACTGGTCCAGCTGTTTGCTTTGAGAAAGTCTGGTGTTTCTCACAAGATTTGCATTATTAGACACAAATGAGACCAGTGCCAAGATAAACTGTTGTCCAGAACAGTAACATGTTTACCACCACACTGTTGATGGTGAAATGAAATGCCTTCAAGTTTAAATGTGAACATTCATAAATACTGATGTTTTCAGAGGCATGTTAGCTACTAGTGTGAGGCTTCCTTTTAATTTAAATTGAAACTGTCTTGTGATTTAATCAACATATTTCTAATGCAGATTAAGATCAAAAGTACAACTTTTCTTGGCTGTATTTTACAATGGTCTGAAAGACCAAATGTTATTTCACATCAGGATGATGTTTTCCTTTCTCCGTAATGATCCTGATCTACACTACATCAAAGCATATAGGAACCTTTCCAGGGGACTAGGCTTTTAGGTTTTTCATTAACGTATAAATGGATATGATATACATTTAGCTTGGATATTACCCATAAACAATCAGATCCACTTTTGCTTGTGAAGAAAGCCCCACTTGTGAAACACATATGCAGTTGCTGTTTGGAAGGCCACCCTTTTTAACAGAACTGAAATATTCTCCCTCTGTTTTTAAGCTTAAAACAGTTTTGTCTGACACTTTCATATGAATAAATCCTCAGATTCCTTTGGACATTTGTTGGTAGTCAGGGCCACTGAATACCATAATACGTTCTGTTACTGTTTCAAAGGAAGGAGTCAAAAGTTTTAATTATTTTGTATACAAACAATGATTTCTGCAAGTGTCGGTGGATATCTGTAATTGGGGCAGCTGAACTGCTGCTTGAATGTGTTTAGTCTTAATGCAGATGATTGTGGTTGGCCACTTTGCAATGGAAAACAGGTGCTACTTGTGATGAAGAATGCTGAGATTTGCACCACCAGCCATCATGAATTAAATTGAAACAAGCTCACTTAAGAGAAAGCATTCGAAATTGTACCCATACTTATCTGAAAACAAAGGCCGTGTAGTGGAATGAATGAACTATTTGCACTGCAGCACACATGGACATTCCCAAAGACAATTGGGTCAACATCTGTTGGTATGTGAAGTAGGGAGTGGCTAACAAGAATAAGAGCACAGCAATGTCTTTGTAATTATATGTTTTTCCTAGTCTCACCTAAAGCTACTGCCACAGTTAAGTTTTATGATTTCTAATCTAGCATTCTGTTTAACAACTTAATCTTGACTTTTAATAGAAAGCCCACAAGGATACTTCAGACAAAACCTCATTTCAATGGTATTTAAACAGGACAATCAGTTGGCAAAAATGCGTTTGTTCAGTCACTATTCTTTCAGAACTGTTTGTCAATAATGCTTCTTTGCTATGTAGTCATATTGCTAAGATAATCTGCATGACATTCATGAAGGTTTCTTCACTGAAAACATATAGTATTATGAATGGCATGATATATTACATCTCCTGCTTATAATTTTATAGTAACTTCATATTAAGTACAGCATTTGGTTAGAGCACTTATAAGGTTTGGGCGCATTTACCATAAACTGAATAATTACATTATACTACTTAATGTTTTTTTTTCAAACACTTAACAGCCAGAAAAAGACATTCTTATTTCAGAGACTGTCATTTCATCATGTATACATGGCTATTGTACACTATTTTATTTGGGTTCCATCAAGCATCTTGCCAATTATCTGCTTTTCTTATGCTTCAGTGTGGTGCACAGTCATGTTTCTGTCTCAGACTTCCCAGGCAGAAATGTCTGTGTATGTGGTGCTGTACACAGGTAGTAAATCCAGTGCTTGATCTATGCAATACACATTATATCATACATCTTCAGTAAGTTTCACATTTACAGGATTCTTTCATTGCTGTAGATCTGTCAGGTACTGTGCATGAAGTAGTTTAACATATCTAAGTAGTGTAGAACAGACAGACTACACTCAGGATGTAAAGCTGTTGTGAACATTATGAGTAACCTCAGTGTGTTCTAAAAACTAATGGTAAAAGAAGACACCTTGGAGCTTGCATGCATATTTCCACTGGCTACAGAAATTAAGGCCAAGGTCATTTCACATGAAGTTATAAATAATCATCAGATGAAAAAAATCCTTACCCTCCTGTGTTGTTTACACTACCAGGGACAGGCTGAATGCAACAGATTTCCTCCCTGCTGTCAATAACTTGTCAGTTTGCTTCATCATTGTATTGTCTAGATAAAGGGTTCATGCCACGTACCAACACCACCCTCTGAAAGACCTCAGATTTATCATTTGCAGGTATCTGAAATCAGCCTTTCAAAACTAGTGTTTATGTGTCAGAATTGTTAAAAATAGAATACAAACATTTAAGAATAAAAAAATGCCTTATACTACAACAATTTTTTTCCTGGTAATGACTGAACTGTTTGAATTTTACATTTCTCGAGGTCATTCACAGTCTAAGAATAAGTTTGCCTGACTGTAGCAAGAAATGTAAAACAGTCAAAAGCCAATAAATGACAAAAAACCCCCATTTAAGTCTGAAACACATTTGCAATTGTATCTGTACCAGAAAAAGTGCAAAACCCTCAACCCATTCTTTTTAATGTTTAGATTAGGTCCTAGAGGGAGAAATCAACATCTAATTAATATTGTATATTCAGAAACATTATTTATCCAGAAAGAGGCAGTCTTCTGAGCTAGTATAATGAGCACTGAGTTGATGGCAATACTGAAGTTACTAAAAATGCATACATTTATAATATTATCAGCAATATCTATTCAATTTGTAGTAAATCTAAAGCAAGATGAAGCAGGAGACTTTGAGACTGGAAGCCGGTACCAGGAACTATACTGATAATATTGAACAAACTTAGGACACAAGTAGAATTCAGATTATCTGTCAGTTGTAATTGTATTCATTCACCATGATCATGGTTTGGCTCTTTACAACACTCTGACACTTGCAAAGCATGTTTGCAATAGAATATATTACACATCTAAAAGCCAACTCCAGGTGTTTCAGGTTGTGACAAAGCTAAGAATGCCTCTGTGGGTGCTGGGAGCTCCCAGCAGCATGCAGAAATAGCCTTGGACAAAAAGCATAATTCTTTCCTGTATGCCCAGTGCTTATTGATTACAAAAATTGAATTTTCTCTACAGTAGAAATGCAATGACTTAGCACCTGAAAGAAAGTAATAGGTCTGCACTTGATTTTATTTTATTTTTTTAAGTGAATGAAAACTTATTCATTAAATAAACAACACACTTCCCTCAATTCTAAAACGTTAAATAAACTGGCCTGGTCAGCTGTAATAGCAACAAAAGTAACTTCATCTTGAACACTGTATAATTTCCCAGGTTGTTTTTTTTTTTTCATCTGCATCCATTAATTTTTTACTAGAAAACCATACCTCCCTTTATTGGAGAGACCCCAAGCTGTATTTGCTGGCAGTGAATAAAAACTGTAAGGGCATTGAGTAGGCTCTTCTGCTTTTGGAATGCACAAAATGGCTGAGATACCTAGATACTTTTGTAGATGCAGTGATTTGTTTCTAGATCCATTAAATGTATTAGTTCCCTGTCTTTCCATGTGTATATATCTATTTTTACAAAATAATTTATTAGGAATGGAAAAGAGCATTTTGTGTTTCAGACACAGGTATATATAGTATACTTTACAATCCATTCAGTGTATACAGAGGTACTTGCACTTGAAATATCGTGACCTTTTCTCAATCCGAAAAAGTCTCCAACGCATTAGCAAATGCCTTTCTGATGTTATTGTCTAGCATTTTATCCCCAAAGCTATCCAGTGTATATAATCTCATTGGTTTAGATAAAGTAACTCAGGCATCAGGACACCTGGTAATCTGTTCAGCTTAGTTCTCCTTCTAAAACTTGGTCATAGTGGAACATTAATCTGTTGTGGAGGGTTGGACAAGCTGTGTGTGACAAGTTATGCTGCCTGGTGGTGCTTAGGATGACCTTTTTCTGAAAATGGCAGCGAAAGTCCCATGGATGGGAGCTATATACTTTTTCAGTTACTTCCATTCAACCTATTACTGTTTTGTATCAAAATACATTCGAGAAAAAATTATGGACAATTACCTTTTCCCTAGTTTCCAGCTTTTCCAGACGTACCAGGCATTTAAGAAGGAAACAAGCCACTTAAAAACATTGATGTGGCGGCTTAGTTTTTAAGGCTGTAAAACAAATGAAAAGACAACCTTTTTTTTTTCCTTTTTATTCCCCAATTTTTTTCTTTCTTTTTTTTTTTCTTTTTTTTTTTTTTTTTTTTTTAAGTAGGTAAACAATGTCTTTCATGGACACAAAGGGGACTGGACCTTTTTTAGGAAGTAAGCTATGAGGGCAGGATGTTCCCTTCACTTCCTAACAGCCGTTTCTTTATGTCTACCCGCTGGGCTTAGCCCTGAATTGAGCAAGTAAGGGAAAAAGGACACGAAGAGCCTGATTCAGCCTTGCCCTGCACATTGTATAGTTCTTTACAGATGTTAAAACTAACTGACTCAGAGGAATTACTCTAGAATATTTACAGATTCCTAAGGGCTCTGTTAGCTTGCAAGTTGCCTGCTTAACCTCCCCTAGGTTTTCTGTCCATAGCTAAAGTGAAGATCACTGGCTGTTTCAGAGTACTCAAAATATCCCACTGACTTCTAGGTTGACTATGATTAAGTACCTCAACATGGTCTGTATAAAAAAATCCCAGACAGAAATCTGCTTGGCAAAAAATAGCAGATCATATGTGAAACATCCTCAGCTGCAATTCTTAAACCCTTGAAGGAAATAGTTTTCCCAGATGGCCCAGATTTTAAACCCCTCACCGTTTATTAAACAGACCCCTATAGTGCAGGAGGCATCTGAGAAGTTGCTACTCAACTTTAAAGGCAGCACAGTTCTTCAATAATGTATAAATATTGCTCCTTTTTGAACCAATCTGAGAAGCAAAACTTGGAGCATTCTTTTTTTTCTGTGTGGAGGATTGCTGACTGGTAACTTTGTAAGAGGTTATGGTTTCACAGCAAGCCCAGAGACAGTTTAGCAGCTTGCTGTGCTGAAAGGCAAATTTCTTGCTCTCTCTTTCCATCTGTGCTTCTTTCTGCTCCTGCCCTCTCACTCCTGTTATCTCCCTTGAGACTATCCAGACCTTTTCTTCCCTAAGTAACAATAGCAATTAATAGTGTGTTCATTTCACATTTTCTCCTTACACCATGGTGTACACTGAAAATGGGGTGAGCTGGTGGTGCTGGTTGGTGCTGGGGCTGCAGCACACTGTGCTGATGTGTGAGGTAGCTGCAGGCTACCATGCATAGCAGTTTACTCAGGGTAAACTAACCCTAACTTTGTGAGCTCTTTATCAATAACTACATTTCTACCAGTGCCAACACTATGCTGTTTCCATTCAGCTCAGACATCCCCACCAGTGTAACAATCTCTGTACAAACTGCAGCACGAGTAGTTCCTTGGTTGTGAAACTCAGATGCCAGGGTTCTTCCTCTGCTAGGGCTTAATAACCAGGTCCTTCCCCTTAGGAAACTATTCAAGGCCCCAAGGGCTCTTCCTTTGGGAATCATGCTGAAAGTATTGGTATTTCCCAGCAGTAACTTAGAGGGCAAAAAGTGTGTATTTGATAACTTTCTTTCATGTAAAACTAAAAAATGTCTGTACCTTAAAATAGGCATTTTATGTTACAAACTTTGCTCAGCAAACACTGAACAAAACAACAACTGTGATGATAGCAAAAGGGTGACAGCAATAATTTCCATCCTGTCCTGAATATGAACAGTCTCAGTTGCTTGCCTTTAGGTCTAACAGAAAGATCTCTTTCCAGAGAAGGTCCTTCAGAAACACGTTTCCCCCACTTACTGCTGTAGGTACATCCTAGAAAAAAGTACCATGTGTTCAGAGAACAGTGAGATTGCTGTACTCTGTGCTTATGTTTCATTGTTCAGTTGATAAAATTTCTATCTGCTCATTGAAATAAACTTATATCATAAGAAAAACTAATTTAAATTGTGGTATTAGTATAAACACAGTCAGTTTCCTTCGAAGTTTTTTTTCTTTAAAATTACAATCTAAGTAAAAGAATATCAAATAAGGGCATGTGATAACTATGATGAAAAATTAAGATACTATGATATGTGGTGTTTCATCTCATCACCAGCTGAAATTTCATAAACAATTCTGATTAATATCCATAAGCTATTAGTTAATTTATTCTTTTGCTTTGATGTCCCTCTAGTGTTCAACAAAATAGTGTTAGCCAGGTATTAATGACTGATTACAGCTATTCTAGTTCCCCACATGTGTGGACGCTATGGAACATTATGTAGCCTAATCTCAAATTCATGAACTGGCATCAGACCTAGCTAAATGTTTGTATCTTGGAGATATACTGCATCAGAATAATGAATGTATGTCCTATATGATTTCAGTGTCTATTACTTTCTTAGAAATAACTTCACACTGATACAGTACTTTTTGAAGAAAACAGCAAAGACACAGAAAAAGGAAGTGTGTGTATACAAGCTAAATACAGAAAAAATATTGTTGTATCTAAAACCATACATACGCCAGCTGGGCTAATTACTAGCAAAATATTTATCACATTATTTTAATTGTGGCTTCCTTATAAAGCAGCATTTCTAGAGTGAAATTAAGCTGCAAATCTTACTTGTTGAAATTTTAAATGTCAGATATGTGTGTATATGTTGAAGAGAATTCTATACACTAGTTTTTTGCTGGCTTTGGATATTGGATAAAAATAATTTTCTGACCAGATCAGAAACTGGACAGACTGGAGGTCTTGCAAAGATGAGGAAAATCCAAAAGATGAGTTTATTTCTTATGGATAATTATTTTTCTATTCCCCTTAAGATCAGCACTGAAATACCACAGTTAAGTGTTTATTTTATGAATAAGGAAAAATGTCACTCTCAGGAAAGATATCCTCATTTGTATTTAAGGTGAGGTATATTCGATATGCCATGATTTTGTTGCCAACAACAAAAAATACAATAAAGCATCTAAGCTATGCAGAAACTTATGGGCCAGGACTACTCTCTATATGATGCTAGTGTAGCTTCCTTCAAAAGATGCACAACACTGGATATTTCAGCAAAGATACTGAAAGCAAGAAAAGTAAAAATGATTAAGAAAAGATGGGCTGAGCTCTCAATATACTTAAAAAAAGCTTTGCAATTAGAGAGGAAAAGGAATTATTTAAGATGTTTATGAATGAAATGACAAGAATCATTAAAATAACAGTAAGAAAAAGAAATTAAAGCTGAAATGTCAGGAAACATTTTGTGATTCTGATGGCAGAATCATTTTTCTCATACAATTGCTGAGACTGCAAACTATGCTGTTATCTCAAGTATCCAGAACTAAAAAAAATTGCATAAAGTGTTGGAGGTTATATAAAAATACTTGCTTTGTCATGAGGCATAAATACAAAATGCCCACAAAGTCATTAGTAAAATAACCCTCTTCATATCAAGTGTGTGAACAATTTATTGAAAATGAGCAATCTATAGAGAAAAACTAGAACCTGTAGAAAATCCAGGGCTGTAAATACATAAATGCCCTAATGACAGGTGTTTTGCTTCCTTATCCAGTGCTTGCCCTTTGGAGGGGCTTTCCCACTGGTGCAGACAGCATGCTGTGCCCTGGGGAGGGGGAACGTAGTCATTTAATACACAGCTGTCAGGGAAGGGAATGAAATTCAGTGGTTTCCCCTGTCCTTGCAGCCTGACAGCATATGTGATCGTGAGAGTTGTTTTAAACACATGGAGTCTCACTCTCTGTAAAGCTGCTGTTGCTTTGCAAAGTTGTGATATATTAAGAAATAATATTATTAGTCTATTGTAATTTTTGACAACATAATTTACCTAAGGAAAATTACCTAATTTTACCTAAAATTACCTAAAATTTACCTAAGGAAAAACTCTACTGTGCCTGAGGCAGGTAAATGTTTTGGAAGTGACATACTTATACCCTTTGGTCACATCCTTCACTCTAGCAGATCAGTCTCAATCCATTGGAGTGACTTGGTGACAAGGTACAATGATCAATGCCTGCTAAATACATGTTTCTTTATTAAGACTGTCGTAGGCTGATTCATATTTTTTTGAAACATTAGTTACTGTGCTCCAAACTCAACCTTCTTTTCTAACACTATTGTTTCTTGCTTTAGAATAAATTTTAAACCTATGTATAGCTGTAACTTTTTACAAGAAATGAAAAATAATAATTAATTTGAATATAGGACAAATAGTTCTCTGGGATCATTGTAAAAATCAATCAAGAGGCCTTCAAGTGACATTTCTGAGGCCACTGCTCTGTTCTTATTCTTTCCCATAAATCATTAGGTTTGCCAGTAACAGTGCCATCACTGAAAAGTTTTCAACAATCATCAAGGAAATCTGTGCAGAAAAGCATCAATCATTTCTTGAAAAAGAAGTTCTGTGTTTCTGCTCTAAAGAAAGCAGCCCTTCTAGGTGTTTTTTTTAGGTGCCACCATCTTTTTCTCTGGCTGCAGTTGCTGCAGTAGTTGCAAACAAAACAATAGTTAAAGCAGATGGAACCATTAGAATAATATTTTATATTTTTAAATGACAGAAAACAAAGTTGTGGATTTATAGCCCATCCCCCTGTTTAAAAGTGCAATCTTGTAAACCCAGGTATGTCTTATTAAATCAAAGAATGTATGAAAGATAAAGGATCTTCTTTCCTGAGAGCTACTTTAAAAATACTGTTGTGTTTTTTATGTTGCCACTGAACTAATGTATTTACATCTCTTTATACTAAAAAGTAAAAATAGTGAAAAGACAATGGTTAAAAAATGAATTCAACAGATGGTTAGTTTCTCTGGGAAACCTATAGGATGGGGGCAGGGTGAAGGAAACACCTCTTTGAGATGTACCTTTTCAGAGCCCATCTGTCTGGGAGGGAGAAATAAGGAATAAGAAAAAAAATGTGGGAAAAATCAAACTTAAATTCTGCAAGCCCATAAAAATCTGCTTGCATTTAGAATAGTGGCTACATAAAGCTTTAATCTGGTTGCATGTTGGTATCCAATGCTGGCATGGCTCCTGCAATAGGTAGAAGTAGACAAAGTCTCATTGAAAAAGGTGGGCTGTCATCCAACTCCACCTCTGGAGAAGTGTGTGGGGTTTATGAAGATACTACAAATTAGGTCATTCTAGCTTGTCTGTTCCATGCATTAGCATGTAGATCCCCATGGCAATGGTGTTGTGGTGGAACAGGTATTTCCATTTCTGCACAGTTATCACAGAACTACATGCATATATGTGCGTGTGTGTGTGTGGTGTTATTTGGCTTCTGCTTCTGGTCTAAAAATGATAACAAGGAATGTCGTAGGATAAGTGTTAGTTTAGGTATCTATAACATGTGTTAAATATAAGCATTTACTCTGCCCCAGATTTCCTTGTGGTAGTGTCCTTCAAGGAAAGGAGACCTCTGCTGTCCTCTGCCTTCCTTTGCTGTGTGCTGCGGACTAATATAGGATTAAGTATCTGAATATTGGAAGTTACAGTGCACCAAACCACACAGTCTTCTGTCAGTTATACTCCTAAAAATCTATAACAGTAACAGGCAGATTGATGGAATTACTCAATACTTACTCTAGAGAGTGAGAACAGGATTCAGTCTCTTTGCAGCAGTGAGTGTTACAAAGACATACCCAGCAGGAGTAGCCCTCCTTGCATAATTCCAAGTCCAGATCCAGAAAAAGACTCATTGATGACTACTTAGAAAGTCTCTGAGAGTTATGTGACCTCTGGCTGATGCAGTGAACAACTGAGATGAAGCAGGAATAGCACTATCTGAAAGAGAAGAAACATTTTAGTGGCAGTTTTCAAGCTGTATAGCTTAACTTCTTCAGGTGGCAACGAGAAAAATCTTACTAAAACTTGACAAAAGAGGCATAAAACCCCTGCCAAAATTTTGCTATAGAGAAGAATAACTGTAAGATGAAAGATTTTAGGGAACACTAGTAATATGGCACTTAATTCCACAAATAACATTGCATCTTTCACTTTCTCCAAGCAGGCTCTCTGAGGTTTAGATATATTTAGTAAACTTCCACTTACCTGCTAGTGAAACAACTTGTGAGTCAGTGTGCTGGTAACTCTAGGAGCAAGATTGCTTATAAAGGAAATGAGGCCAACATAGTCTTTGCGTAAAGGAAAGACTGGAACATCTAAATCAAAGAGAAAGACAGTTGCCTTATTGGCATATCCTTGAATTAGGGTCACTTTAAAATAAATCATTCACTGTCTCTGAAAATATTTATAAGAAAAAAAAAAAGATGTCAAAGGGAAAATATTCTGTTTCATCAGGACTCCCTTTCAGCTTCTCCTGATCTTTATAATCTCCCCCCTTAATATTTGACAGACTGTAAATCAAGAAGTCTCTTCATAAAAATACCCTGGTCCTTATTATAAAGAGTGTTTAAACACTCAGGTAGATGGTTGTAATGTCATAGGATGTTTATTGCCCATCAAAATTATTGTCACTGTGGATTTCATTCTAAGACCTGTACTAAAGACACGACTGGTGGCTGAACTGAATTGTTAATGAGGTAGAGAGAACTCCACAGCACTGAAGTCCAACTGGACTGGATAAATTTAAGTGATCATTATGGAGAACTATAATTCAGGTCGTGAAGGTAAAAAAAATGTATTAAGCTTTAACAATATTTCATAAAGAGGTGGTCGTCCATATTACTGAAACAAATAGGGGGCAATAGCATAAGTTAGTTACCTTAGAGAAAGACTTCACATTTGGATTTATTAAATACCAGTTATTGCAGTTAAATGCCCAAAAGCAGAATCATATTCTTAACAGTATAAACTGAGAAAATTTCTTTGCTTCCAGGGAACCAAACAAAAGCCCAACCCTGCTACAGAAAGAGTGAATTTGGGCTCAGGAACTGAGGGTTAAATAAATCTGTGTGCAGGTGGACTGGTGGAAACACAAACCTTCTGCAATTAGCAATTTGACAGCTCCAGTGAGAGCCATTTGGGTCCCTTGCACATAATTGGAAGGAAGAAGGCTTAGCAACAAATTTGAGGGGAAAAGACCTGAAGAAGAAAAAGAATTGAGAAAAAGTAAGGTGTGTTCATCATATTTGAGTGTCTTTCGGATTTGCAAGGAGGAAATGCCTCACTCATAGTCTCCATTCTCAAATGCACACAGGTTTCATCTTTGCTTTTTAACTTCCTTTTTGTTAGACCAGTTGGACCCACTGAGTGCCATTATGATACACAAAGATAATTAATAGTAAAAACGTGCATGGCATGGAAGATCAGGAGATGATCTGATGTCACAGGATTGCAGAATATTTTTTTATGATTTATTTTCTTCGTCCTCGTCCATCATTTGAATAACTTCCTTCACTATACCTTGTTGTTCTTGCTCTTGAGTGCTAGCTTCAAGGGCACTCATTCTGTATTGTGTCAGGCAGAACTCATCGCTTCATTAATTCAGGTTCTTTGCACTGCTTTGGACCTGAACTCACTCATTAGGCGCCTTGAAAGTTAATTGTGGAAGGCCTTCACCTCTTCTTGTGCTGTGAATTTCGGTTCTACACTGAGTACAATACAGAGCCTAACAGTGTATTGCGTGCACAAAAAAGTCTGTACCATAAGGTAACTAAATAACTAATAAGGAAAAAAGTCTGTAAATTTGTGCTTACATTTTATTTTGGTTGCAGAGAAAATAAACACACTGGAGGCACAAAGGCCTTTTCAGTCAGCCTTAGGCAACAAGTAAATTTGGATCAAGACTGAACTGAGAAAAATGTAAGGAGTCAGTTCATAATAATGTTTAGGATCATGTACAGTACAAAAATTCAATTTTCATTTTCATTTAAGTCTAGAAAGTCAGAAGGAACGTGCAGTCAACAAGAAAGTGCTATATTGATTTCATTGTATTCTGATGATTTACTAAATTATTATAAGGTTACTAAAAAGAATTGGGAAAATGATTTGCCCTATGACCATTTTATTAAGACTTTTAGGCAGAAGAGCAGAAGGCCCTCAGAGAAGCCTTCTTTAGGTTACATTAGCCTAACACTTTAGTATGTCTCTACTAATACTTCAAATATGTGTGTTCTTATGTAATGTGAATGTTACCTCTACCAGCCCAACATAGCTGGAGCTGTAGGTGTGCAAGGGACAGCACCGTGTCCTTCATTCTAACTGCAGCTCACAAAACTCTCAGCCTTCAGGAGGCACATTAAGTACGGAGCTACAGCAGTACAAGAGCTTGAGCTGTATTTACTATACTTGTGACTTGGCTGTAGAGGCTCTCTGTACATCAACTGTAGTTCATTAGCTATATTAAATACTTACTAAAGTCTCAGATTCTGGAGCCATTACCTTCAGCAAAACAAGTAAGCAAAAGCCAATGCCTTCATGAGTGGATTTAACCTGCCATTTGATTCTTGCTTAAAAATAGACCTGTTAGGTCAGATTTTCATTTCATGCCATTCTCAGCATGCTATGCAAGCTTGGAGCTTTGCAGAAAAGGCAACTATTAGGCTACAGAAAGAAAACCATAATCTTTAGGGGACAGACAGCTAGAGAAGACATTAGCAGGAGAAGAGGTTGTTCTTAAGCAGAAGACAGCCTAATTGTGATTGTCTGGTAAATCAAGAAAATGTGAATATTTACAATTTTATTACTAATAATCTGGTATTTGCACAAAGATGTTACTCGTTCTTTTCAGTGGCATGGTAAATAGGGAGCATGATAGTAAATTAAGTTTTAGGGAATTTCTGGAAGCACACTGGTAATGAATTAATCCCTGAGGCAGTGTCATACGGTCAAACAAAACTCCAACAAGAATGGGTTCAGCCAACATTTTCAGATGTTAGCATATTTTATCTTGCACAGTGAAATATAGTGCTGAAATACACAGTTATCAACAGGTATTAAAATGTTAGTAGAGATTTTTTTGGCTGAATTTGGGGTAGATAGAGAAGCCCAAGGTGCAACACTGGTCTACTTCTGTCTCCAGCCATCCCCCCTTGCTTGGTTCTCAGCACCCCGCAGCTGAACACCGTTGAACATAAATTTACAGCGCCAAACCCCTGGGAAGCTTGATTTGTCATTAACCAAAAATACTTGCAGTAATATCAAGGGTAGTGCTGTTATGTTCTTGCACTAAGTAGTTATATCCAGTCTATTGGAGTGAGGGGAAAAGAAGGAGAGCTGGAGACTTCCCAGCTGGTGTGCCCTTGCTTGATGAAGTGTGGGAATGGGCAAAGTCATGAACTAGTGGCCTGTGACAGGGCCAAGGGAGAGGGGGTGGTATGACATCTTCACCAGGGCAGGCTGGAAAGAGTAATAAAAGAAAGTAGGAGGAGGTAAGGGTGGCTATGTGACCATTGTCTCCTCCAGACTTCTCTGAAGTGGGGACCTAGTTTCCTGATCCTTGTACATTCCTCTGAGGCCAAGAGCAGTCGATCTCTGGTATCAGCCCACGTAGAGAGCTGCAGCTCATTTTGTCAGCCCAAATGTCACAAGAATGCAGTGTCAATCTAAATAGCTTTTCATTTCAGATGCCTCGTGTATATTAATGAAAATTCTTGAGATAGAACTTTTTTTGCTCATCTCAATTTTTCTAAAAGTAATTGTATATGAAATTCTGTTAAAATCCACAATAGCATAATTAAGGAGTGCTTTAGACTCAGTTCATGTAAGGGTTAACTGCAGTTGCATGGCCTACTTTAATTTTAACACTAATTTTTAAACACTTGGATTTTTGTGTTATGTTGTTACAGGTGTTCTAGTACAATGTTGCTATAATATTATATTTATATAATATTATATAATAATATACCTAGTGTTTTAGGTATAATATTGCTATTCAAGGTGAAAAATTAGAAAAATTTTAAAAGGAAAGGCTGGCATTGCTTTTTGCTCTGACATACAGTCTTCATGCACATAGTGTCGTGGTCAGGTACCATTGCTCAAATACTGGTATTCAAGGTGACCGAAAAATTTTCTATAGGTTTTCAGTACATTCAATGAACAGTATGTCAGGAGAATTTAGTAATTTTGTAAAAATTATTTGCTTTGAAAGTATGAATAAGAATGGTCAAAAGGAATATATGTTTTATTAAGTGTGATTGGCTATCTAGGATCACCCTCCTTTATTTCTTTCCTAATTGCTACTTGTTTTCCCTGAATTCCCTCTTTACAGAGCTTTTGGGAGACATGCTAAAGAAAACCTACAGGAGGCATTTTTAAAGTATTTTCCACATGATTATCCATTATCAAAATTGCTATATAATTATTTTCATCTTCAGAAAACAAGTGCTGTGATGCATAAAAACAGGTTTCTCGATTCATGAATTAATATCTATAAAATACTTTATTTCCATAATTCCTTGCCATTTCTTTAAATTCCTGAACTTTATTTTTGCTTTTTTTTACTGATTTACTTTCAGAGTACTGTCAACAATATAATGAATTTTGATGTAGTTTTCAATGAAAACTATTTTCATTGATAAAATTGCCTTTAAAAAGTAGCCATATCCTTAATTCTACATTACACTTAGATGAATGACCGTATTTGCATGTAGATTGGAATCATTACATTTCTTAAAAATATCTGTAAATACAGTAAAGAACTTAAAGATATTCAGTATCATATGAACTTAAAAGTTATGAAGCCTTCAAGATATATACAGTTCAGGGTTTTTTGACAGGTCTAGTCTTTCAAAGTTTAGGAGGAGCCAATACCTTAGAAAGGAAGTATCTAGGACTTTGCAATCTCTTCTTCCGGAATTCCTACAAGGTAGAAGTACTTTCCTTTTCTCCTTCTAGCCTTGTTTATCATAAGCATTGCTAGTGGCAGGCTGTGGCACAGGTCGGGTGCCTTTTGACCTGAAGTCTTCTTTGGGATAGCTTGCTTCTCTTATCAGGCACTGCTGGGGAAGCTGTATTTTATTGCTTAATTGTAAAACATACATCACGTTAAGGACAGCAAAATGATATTTCATGTAAGGGGATAATCTGTTGACTGGGTCTTCTAGTTTGCTATTAACAAGCAGAAATTTCATGTTTAGTTAGTGCAGTTAATTTTTAAAAAAACCCTCATTAACTTCCAAAGAATTTGCATAGGTTCACCATCAATGCAACATGAGAAGCTTCTTGATTTGAAATTTAATATGATATTTGAGTTTTATTTCTCATTTAAAAAAAAAATCTCTGAAGAAGTCTGAATGTCTATATAGAGTTTTATGCCTTTGTGATTTCTCTCTAAGTAGGAGAGGAAATACTAACATCTTTTACACTAATTAAAGCTAACAAATAAATATAGACAAAGGGTATTATAAAGGTTAATGACAGGGATAAGTATTACTAAAATTCTACATTTTCAACACATTCAAACTGTTAATTTATTGAAATCTGTAGCTGATGATTCAGAGATTGAGGTGTTACTTCAGCTTTTTTACTTTTCTTATGTCTTTTCTTGCTCTCAGAAAAATCTTGAGCCTCTGGGCCTCTGGTTGGACTGTCTGAAGGCAAGAGCAGCAATAGGTCTGTCGTTGCTACTAAGCTGGAGGCAGGAAGGGAGAAAAGTGCAATCCTTTGATAAAGCAGGTTGAAGTTCTCCCTTTATTTTTCTTGCTTCCTTTTCCTTTTGTGCAGAGGGCTGGTGATGGAATAGGTGAGGACTTCATGTCAGGATGAGGCAGCATCCCTAGCATCACTGCTGTTAACCTGGCCACCTGTACTACCTTTTGTTCTATAAAATTCTGATTTATCTTTATACTGGAAGCTTTAACAATAGAGTTAAGCTGAATGGAAGGGACAACGCTGGAGAAAGGAATACTGCAGTTTAAAATATGAACCTCTTAGAGTTAAAACACCTCTAATGCAGAGACTGGTAAGTGGAGGAGGGTTCACTGGAATGTCAAAGGCAACCCATGCAATTTTTATATCACTTGAAGACGACGAGACAGACAGGTGCTGTTACTGCTGAAATGTGTTCATTTACTTTTTCTGATGACCATTACACATCATTACCCAATAAAAACATTGTCCAAATGGATTTTTAAGAATTTATCTAGGTAGTTTCTAAATGCATTGATATCTGTTCAGTATCTTTTTTTAACTTGGACTTTTTAAAATTGACATATTTTTTTCCTTACATTTAATTTCTAGCTTTGTAAATCAGGTGATCTTTTTGAAGAGCTGTTTGTGTACTTTCCATATTCTGTGTAGTGTGAAATGATTACTATCTGAAATAACACACTTATCATTTTTAACATGTAAAAACCAGAGATAACCAATATAACAGCTTTGTCTATTGCTTTTCGTCTTTTAAGACTTTCATATTCAGCATTTATTTTAGGCTTATGATAGAAACTCAAGGAAAAAACATTTATCTTGGCATTTGTAGGGTTTCTTTTTTTCCTCTATTAATCAATCTATAGCATGCTTTTATTGAATGCTTCGTTAGTTTAGTGTGACAGAAAATCAACAAAGACCTGCATTTTGTTCTCAGTTGAGTTTGTATCTACCTACCTATTACTGCCACTAAACACATTTTCCATAAACAATGTCTGGTTATCTGCTATGTATAACTGAAAAGCCTCCTATATTACTCATTTTTCATTCTCACCTATGCATAGGTACTGAGACTTAGAGCAAAAATTTGAATGTGTTTGCATTGGTAAATTGAATTTTTTGTACTTGTACTAATCCTCACAAGTGGCGTTTGTGTTCAGTAGGCAATAAAAGAAAGAAAAAGGGAGAGACTCTTTTTTCCCTCCCCTTTGAAATCTTAAGTGAATTCCAAAGCCAGAGGGTAGTTGTCTTGGTAGGAAGTGGGGGCAGTGGAGCTTGTGGAAGCTTGGCTTTTACTGTTTGGTACTGACTGTTTAATTTCTGTGATATGCTCACATACCAAAATAGAAGGTATGTAAAAGAATAGATTTGCAGCACAAAGCTTCATCAAGATAAGGAGGCAGTGTAAGAAGACAATGGAAAACAAATGCAGAAGACATTAGTTTGGTCTCTCTTGCTCTCTATTGCTCCAGTGTCTGAGCGTACCATCTGTGTCCCTACCCTGGAAGCCCTTAAGGTCAGGTTGGACACAGCTTTGAGATCTAGTGAAAGATGTCCCTGCCCATGGCAGGGGGGTTGGACTAAATGATCTTTAAAGGTCCCTTCCAATACAAACCATTCTGTAGTTCTGTGATTGTCTTCAGTATGCTTTATCTGCACAGTACCTTTGAGGTAAAAAAAAAGTCTTAATTCCTTTTTCCTAGTTGTGTCTGCCAATGGGTAAATGAGTCATGGAGAAGTGGAAAATGGCCTGTTTACCATAAGATAAAAGCTTCTCAGAGCTAGTTTTTTTACTATCAGTACTGGCTCAGTGGTTGTGAATAGCAAAAGCTGCAGAGAACTGTGCTAGAAACTGGGTTTGCGTGGGCAAACCCTTAGAACAATTCACTGTAACCCACTGCTGCTCACTCACAGATCGCTCACATGAGACTGTACTGACTTCAGTATTGGCTCCCCGTCGCTGCCAAGTCCCAGGGCAGAGCCACAGCAACAGCACTTCTTTCTGGAGTTTATTGGTTTGCTTTTCTGTCTGAGACTACAACAGGGAGGGCCACAAGAAGAAGACAGGAGGAGGATGATGAAACAGATGTTTTTGGTACTAACCACAGGTTCTTCTGATGGGGGCCATCAGCTGGTCAGGCAGAGAGTGGTCACCTCAGTGGTGGCACTGAGCTCCATGAGGGGATATAAAGACATACCTACAGTGAGCTCAGGTAAAGCCAAAGGTTCAGCTAGTGAAGGATTTTGTTTACAGCAGTAATGATTGATGGATGCTTCAAGAACAAGGTCCAACTTTTTCAGTTCACTGAATTTCACTTCTGGGTATTTAGTAAACCTGAGTTTTTTGGGTTTGTTTGTGGTTTGTTGTTTTTTTTTTTAATTTATTTTTTTTTTATTATGGTTGTCTGTCCTCCTTTCCTGCTTATATAAACATTTAGCCTTCAAAGCATTCTTTTGCAATAAGTTCCTCACATTTATGACCCATGGGCTTTTCTTCTGTGGAAAGGACATCCTGCTTTTGTTGTTTAGAATATAGCTCCTCTTTCCATTTTATGAAAGGACAAGTCGTGTTTTGGTGGGTAAGGAAGACAGGGGTAATGGTATATTGAAACATACACATATGCTTTTCCTGTTGGATGATGTCCTGGATCAGGGAAATTCTCTTTCTCTACTGAACAATGAGCATTTCTGTCTTGGTGCCATGCATTGGGGTCCTGTTTGTTTGGTTTTGTGTTGTGTAGGTTTTTTTTTTTTTTGTTTGTTTGGGTTTTTTTGGTTGGGTTTTTTTTGGTTTGTTTTTTTTTTTTTTTCTGAGACATAAGGGGCTGGGACCTGTATTCTGATTCGGGATTTATGTCAATGAATATCTTCTTCTAACTTCAGCATAACCTTTCCAAGTGTTTCACATTTTTGAGCTGCTTAAGCGTCCAGGAATTTTGCACTACTTAAACCTCCAGGAATAAATAAAACTGAAGCTTAAACCAATATAGAGCCTATAAATGGTTTCTAATCCAAATATTCTTGTCTGTAGATTGATGGTACGCAAGAAAATGCACATATCCACAGGAAACATTAAAAAATATGGGCAACATGCTCTGGCCACTTCTCCCCACAAAGAGGTCTTTGAAATTCTGTCACACACAGTTATGGAGTGCAGGATCTTTATATCTCTGTGCATAGTTTCTTTCTTGCAGCTTTAACTCTCCCTCTCCTGCAGAAAGCTGATTGCTTTTGGCTTTAACTCCTTTTTGCCAAATTACCTCCTTGCTGTGTAGTTTTCTGTATCTTTTGTCAAGGGATTCACCTTCCTACCTTGTAGTCTTATAACTTGCAGGCATTTTTCTTTGATACAATTTGGTGGTGTTAATGTATTTGGCTGCCCAAGGGGTTGCTTTGATTTAAATGCAAGATTGTCAAGGTTTAATGAATATTGTTGTTTATGGTCTCTCACTAGCCCTTGGAACTGCATTCTAAATGTAATTAAAAGCCACAAAGAAAGCAAACATTGGAAATGTGTTGATTCTTGATTTTTCTTCTGGCTGTTACATTTAATACATTGTCAATACTAAACAATTTATAAGTGGCAAATGGAAAAATTTCCCAGATCATTACAGATGTTTAACTATTTATAAACTACAGTGAAGTGAAGATCCTGTAACAGGGACAATCACTGAGATTGGTAAGAAGGTCTCAAGGAATCATTTTTGAACAGAGCCACCAATGAAAAGGTTAAGTTGCCTGTTGGGGTCTTAGGCAGCCTGCCAGGCAGGGTCAGAAAGAAAAATGGCCCTGACAGACCTGCCCTGAAACCTGCTCCAGCCAAACTCCATACATGCTGATACCTCATTGTATTTCCAGAAACAATGGGTCTGGAGATGGAATTTATTTTGTCTTTTTTTTTACCCCCACTTTCCTGAACTTTCCATGAATCAGGAAGTCACATTTTGAAGACGCCTTGCTCCACAGGACAGTCCCTCATACCTATTGTCTAAGAGACAAAACCTAAAGGCTTCCTGCACCCACAGCTAGTTCCTGAGACTAAAGAGTTTGACTTTTAAAATTCTGTGGTATTTTGACTGGCTTACCACTGATATGTAACAGAAGAAGAGATGAGGACTTCGTATTTCTCAGCAGGACACCATTACTGCTGCAGTCTTTTTCTTCTCAGAATCTCTCCATGTTTTCAGCCACCAAGTTGAATAAATGGGCCAGAAGGGAGACCAGACTGATCTCAGCCTCCCTCTCTTCTGGAAGAGTGGGCAGTGCAAAAGAATGACCCTAAGGGAACATAAGCACTTGGGGTTTTCTCCACATTCATTGCAATACAATTTGTAGACAGTGTGAACACAGAATGGGTCTGTGAGATGGGTCCACACCATACACATGATCTAGCTAGGGAAGCATTGGCACAGGTTGGCTGTGATCTGAATGCTGTTGAGTCAAACGCTTTTTATAAAAATCAATTGAAAAGATATTTTTCCCACTGGGATTATTATGTGCAACAGCTAAAATGAAAATAGCTTGAAATATTTCTAAGAAGCAGAAGAATGAAAATATCTGTAATGATCACATTGATCTGGAGAGCTAACACAGAATTCCTGCACTTTGACTGTAGTTCTTTATCTTGGATGTTTTGTATGATAGTTAAAGAATGCTACTGCCTTCATCATTTTAATCAGAAAATGTTTTTCTTCAGCAAGCAATGTGCGCCTTAACTTTTAATCTTGTCCTGTTACAGTTCAGGGCTGCCGAAGAGCTATATTTGCTCTCAGCAGAGGTCAAAATGACTTGCTTTTTATTCTGAAAGGTGCATAATTACATTAAGCCTGAAAGATGGAATGGCTCAGAAAGTGAAATAAAAAAAAAAAGTTTTGTCCAGTTTGACACATCCAGGATACAGATTATGAATATTATTTCTATCTAGAGTTATTAACAATAATTCAGTCATACTAATTTGCTTATGGAATACAAGGCTAATGAGAGAAATTTCAAAATAGAGCAGTAATGGATAGTCCATAATTAATCAAAATGTTATTTAAATCTGAACTTTGAAATAATTTTAATTACCACCTTTTAAGATAATGATATGGCAAAAAGAAGAGTGACTACGTTTTGTCATGTGAGAGATTCATGTTCCTGCAAATGCTTATGCCCAGCTACAAATACATCTCTGTGTAATTGTGGTACCGGAGCCTTGCTAACAACTGGAATTGAAGGGGTTATTTTATTTTCCCATGAAAAGGATTATTTTCCCACTAAAAGGAGTCTGCACTAGATGAGGAAATACAGGATGCTCAGCAAGAAAGAGCTCAAGAAAAAAATGAAATAGGCAGTCATTATGCTAACAAAATGAAGAGTGTCTTAAAAAAACCATTCCTGTAGACTAGGCCCATTTTCTTTTCTATTTATAAACCTCCCTAATTTGTAAAAGCAGCATTGCAAAGGGCATGATTGTGCATGCACAATATTGAATGAATACAATAGTTTTCATAAGCTGTCCATGCTTTATGGATTTTTTTATAAAAACTGGCATATGCAAACTCTAAGGCATCAGCACTTAAACTGGAAAACAGGGAGATAAGTCTTGTCACACCTGCAGATTATCGACAGTTAGGTTCTCTCATAAAAGCAGTTGAATGTTCAGAACACTTGCTGTCTCTGAATTAGACACTCACTCGCCTGAAAGCTATAGTTTGCAAATATGATTGACTGAAAATTTGGCACACAGTGCTACAAATAGGCATCACTTTCCAAACTGTCCTGTGTCAAGTACTTGCTGAAATGTGCAATTTCTAAAGAGATACGTAAAATATTTTTTAAATTTTAGGGTACTTAGAAAGAATTGAGCCTATAGCAGAATGTTACACTGGATTCTAGTTAATTTATTAAGATTACAAGAGAGAGGGGCGATCTGAATACAGCTTACAGAATCTGAAGTAGCAGCTTCCAAATAGAGGGTTTTTTTACATTTAATGAAAGTACAAAGGCCTAAAGTTGAAGATGGATGTATTCACATTCTCATTTGTTTTTTGTAGTTAACAGCAGGGACAATGTGTGAAGGGTAAAATAGTGATAATTTAATCAAGATGCTGTTCAAAAATTCTTGTTCAAGCACAGATGCTAGACTTGAAACAACATTTAACGCATAGCACATTTATGGTCTGTATTATGCAGGATGCCAGAACTCGTGGTTGTTGCAACACAGCTTAATTGCTAGCTCTTGCTCCAATCAGTGCGATTAACCATGAACACCATATTCACAGAGGTATTTAGCCACTGATTTCAATGGAAATGAGAGCCTGGATGCATCCCACTCGACCCAGAGTCCAGTGTTAGTGTGCTCTGGGAGCACTGCTTGTAACGGGCATTTCTCCAAGAGCAACCACTTCTGCAATATACAGAACTAGAAGGGTATCGCTCTGCAGCAGTGACATCTAGGAACCACCTACCATCTCACAGTATTTTAAAAACATGTTTTCAAAACCAGCTGCAATTGTTTTAATGTGATATAGCAAAACAGATACTTACAGGCACATTTCAAAATGGCACATTATGACATGAATCTTTTGGCTTTTCTCTGGGGAAATCTGTTTGTATAGCAACTCCAAGTAGGGTTTTTTTTCCTCCTCAAGTGCAGGAAAAAGAGCAGTTCAAATAAACATTGTCTGCAAGAGGCCCTTTATGTGTAATAAACTTTCAGTTGACTACTTCTACCACTATAGGCAGTTTTACACATTTCACTTCAGTTATTAAAGAAAGACCAATTAGTATTGTGCTTATTCCCTAAATCTCTGCTTTAGGTAAAGGTTAACAAATTATATTAGTATTCACTTTACAAACATTCTAGATGTTTCCAATCCAGTGGAATTTGAGGTTTGGGGTTTTTTTTCCTTTTTATCTATCTGTCTAAGAAATTAGTTCTTTATAGACCTTTAAAGGTAGATCTCTGAGGGATTTTTTTTTTCATGTTATGTTAATGTTTGCTTTTACAAAATTTGCAGTAAGGTACTGCAAAAATGTGTTAATTTGCAAACAGGTAATCATTTATGCTTTTGATATTGTTACTTTAATGAATACTTGTATGTCAGTTTTACATTAATTATCTTATTTTGACTTAGCTAGTCTCTAAACTGTTGAGCAATTCAGTAGCATTTGTGAACAGTGGTGAGGCTGGATTGCAACTGATAGTGAAGTGCAGTGACTTTGTTCTGTCATGAATTGAGATGCATGTATGTAGCACTTGATGTGTGAAATGTGTTTTTTAAGCTTTTTGATACTTAAGTACTTCTACTGCAAGTAAACTACCTCTAGCCCTTCTTGGGATTGATTACTAATTACTTTATGGGACAAAGTCACAGTACTATTGATGGGAGACTGCACAGGTCAACTCTAAAAGATTCAGCAAGAAAAGAAGATTGCACTTCACATATTAGTTCTTATGCAGATCTGGAGAGCTAGGGAATTTTTCTGTGCTGCAGTAAATGAGGACAACTAAGTTACTACAGGGCAGTGGTTACTGATAATACTGGTTTTCTTCCTCCTCCACTACACTCTTGCTTCTTTATCAACCAGGTTTTTATTACATATGTCAGAATTTCCCTGCTGGACTGTGCCTTTGAATTGCAGTATTTGTTTTATCAAACCCTGTGTCTAAATGGATTAATGTGGTGATTAAAGAGACAACCCCTTTGATTACTTTCTATTGTTGCAGGGGGAGGCATACACAAAAATGACTATACAATGTTGTGGATAATATGGACAGAGGAGGCACATGCTTGCTTTTAAATGCAGTTGTTTTTCAGACATCCTTTTAGTGTTCAGTGCAATTCTGTTTTCCATCCATTTTGCCTTCTGCTATTCCTTTTTTCCCCTTCAAAATTTGAAAGCCACAATGGTCCAATCCCCCATATCAGGCTGTAGCTGGTATGTGAGGTATGATCACAGGCAGAAACAGGCTCACCCTCTCTGTGTTTAGATCTGGTTCTTGATTGGAAGCAACAGAGATACATTAGCTGGGTGCAGAATCTAATAGCCTCAGTCTGGAGTTGATTCGCAGCTGGTTGAACAGAAGAACAGGGAAAAGTGGCCTGTGTCTGTCTGTAAGAGGCTGTGCACACACATTCCCCATGATTCTTGCTCAAGATTCATTCCTCCTTGCTAGGCTAGAGCTTTTCTTTTAGAAAGATGTCCAGGCTTGATTAAAAAAACAAAACAAACAAACAACAACTCAAATCTCTAAGTAATGGAGGATTGCTGGTTGTTTTCTACTTTTATACTTTTTATGTGTGCAACTATATACAAGGCAGTATCCTGCTGAAGTCAATGAATGCAGGTTAGAGCTGTGGAGCACAAACAAAATCTAAGTGGAATGTGCAAACTGAAAACTGTTGCTTCTTCTGTTTGTTTCTCCTTCCTGCTGAAACCTGTCATACCCTCATTAGCTTCCAGTGAAATTGTTGCCTTTAAACAATATCATAGATAATTACTTTGTATATAGAATCTTTTTTTTTAAGGTGTAATTATAGCAAGTCAGTTCAGAATGGCTGAGATGCACAGTGAGTGTAATGAAAAACACCCCTTTTTCCTAATGTCTCTTAGATTTGGTAGTCAAGGTGTGATATTTTGATAAGTGCCATTGTAAATGTATAAAAATAATTAAAAAAAAAAGAAAAAAAATTTTGAGGTAGCATCACAATAGCTAAGTATGAAAAATACCAAACCTCTAGCAAATTAATATAATTAGATAATTGCTGAGTTTTTGATTTGCGTAAGTCCTCTTTCATTTGCCCTCACACTGCATTAATTCTTTATTGCATTATAAGAGGGTGACAGATTATAAATCTATTCTTACAACACTTATAGCCTTAGGCCTTTCATAGACATCTTTTGTGGACTCTGCTGTCTTTAATTAAGTCTAGAATAATTAATACCGACTTGCACTGAAAGTTGGTGTTGTTAGCTGCAGTAAAACTACAAAAAATGGTAAGAAAATGGGGCTGAACTAGTCTGTTCCCTGTCCCCAAGGCAGAAACGTCTATTCTGATTCACACAGGTTGCTTTTCTAACCTCTTATTAGAAACCGTAACTTCTGGGTATGTCACAACAGTGAAAAGTAACAAGTGTTACTTTTCACTATTGCGATTATGAGAAAGTGTCATGTATGAGTTAAATTTTCCACATTCCAATTAAAGTCAGAGTGATATGGAAAATAGCATGAGCTGAAAATTCTCTGTTGAAATTGTATTTTGACAGATTAGGTTTCTACTAGAACAATTTCTTTTTTCCCCCATAATAATTGCATAATTTTCCCTTTCATAAAAGTAAAATGAAAAAGAATGTAAGGGCAAACAATGAACTATGAACTATTTTGATCTGGAGAGATTTGCAGCATCCTGTGAGAGCTTTGGATCAGCCTTTCCCTGATTCTCTTTCTTGTATGGAACAGGCTTTTCTGGCAGATAGTATTTTGTAATTCCATGTAACTAATTGAATACCTGTTGTGGTTTAACCCCAGCTGGCAACTAAGCCCCACACAGCCACTTGCTTACTCGCCCTGCAATGGGACAGGGGAGAGAATCAGAAAGGTAAAAGTGAGAAAACTCTTGTGTTGAGGTAAAGACAGTTTAATAGGTAAAGCAAAAGCTTCACGTGTGAACAAAACAAAACAAGCAATTCATTCACTGCTTCCCATGGGCAGGCAGGTGCTCAGCCATCCCCAGGAAAGCAGTGCACCATCATGTAATAGTTACTTGGGAAGAAAAACACCCTCACTTCAAATGTTCCCCCTTCCTTCTTCCCCCAGCCTTTATAGCTGACCATGCCATCATATAGCATGGGACATCCCTTTGGTCAGTTGGGGCCAGCTGTCCCAGCTGTGTCCCCTCCCAGCTTCTTGTGCCACCCCCCCCAGCCTGCTTGCTGGTGGGGTGAGGAGCAGAAAAGCCCCTGGCTCTGGGTAAGCACTGCTCAGCAATAACAAAATCATCTCTGTGTTACCAACACTCTTTCCAGCAGAAAACCAAAACACAGCCCCATACTAGCTACTATGAAGAAAATTCACTCTATCCCAGCCCAAACCAGCACACTGTTTCTAACTACTTTACCTCTGCAAACCCACTCCTTTTGAAACAGAACAAGGTTTTAAAATAGAAAGATTAGTCAGGATGAGTTTGGTACAATGCTCTGGGTGATGCTCTGTTTGTGTTGAGAAAGGAACGTACTCTGAATAATTAGAAAAGATAAGGCAGGCACCTGAAGGAGATAAGGAGACCATCAAGTCAGGAAATCGTTGAACAAAGAAAATTGGAAGGTCTACTCCACCTAGATCCCACCTATTGTGAATGGAATGACTGGGTGTCAAAATCAAATGAGTATGTATGTAAAGATGTTGTAACCTCTCACAAAAACTGTATAAAATACCTAACTTTTCACTGAAAACTTCGGAGCTAGTTTGTCCAGTGTGAATTGGCTAGCTCCCCAACGTTGCACAAAATAAATACCTTTGCTGCTTAAAGACAAAATTCAACTCTGAGCAGTTACTCTGTGCTGTTTTGGCATCACTGTAATTATCCAGGGATACTGGAAGCCATCTCGAAACAGAGGACCAAAGAAGACCAGCTATGTCATGTTCAGTCCCCTGCAGTAGCATGAAATCAAGCAGAAGAGTACATCAGAAAGTCACATGTCAATTCTCTTTCTTCTCAGATCACAGGACACATTTTTCTGACAGAGGGGATTTTACTTCTATGACTGAGAACATGACCACTGAAAAATCTACCATCAAAGAGAGCATGAGAGCTCAAGGGGCATGGTCAGTGTGATAGCACTAGCATACTGCCAGCAGAGTGACAGTCCCAGAAAGTGGTTTACAGTCACAGCTGTCAAAAATAAGGTGGTAAACTAGACCATCCAATCCAATAGCCATCCTCCACCCAACCTGGAGAAGTTAGATGTTTCATCTGAGAGCTGATGTTATCTGTGTGGGGGGGGGCAAGCTGGGCACACACAGAGGTGATTTCTCAATACCCCTAGGAGCATTAGAATGGCACAGAATCATAGAGTGTTTGAGGTTGGAAGGGACCTCTGGAGATCATCTGCTCCAAGCCCACTGACACAAACAGGGCCACCTACAGCCACTCGCCAGGATCACGTCCAAAGGGCTTTTGAACGTTGCCAAGGATGGAGACTCCACAACTTCTCTGCACCGCCTCTGCCAGTGCTTGATCACCCTCACAGTGAAAAAAGTGTTTCCTGATATTCAGGGGGAACCTCCTGCATTTCAGGTTGTGCCCACTGCCTCTGGCCCTGTCACTGGGCACCACTGAGCAGAGCCTGGCTCTGTCTCCTTTGCACCCTCCCGTCAGGTATTTATATATGTTGATGAGATCCCTGTGAGCCTTCCCTTCTCCAGGCTGAACATTCCAGCTCTCTCTGCCTTTCCTCATAGGAGAAATGCTCCAGTCCCTTCATGATCTTCCTGGCCCTTGTTGGACTCTTTCCAACATGTCCATGTCTCCCTCGTCTGGGGGAGCCCAGAACTGGGTACAGTACTGCAGTTATGGCCTCACCAGAGCTGAGCAGAGGGGAAGGATCACCTCCCTCCACCTGCTGGCGACGCTACTGCAAGCCTCCTAATAGGAGGCTGTTGCAGCTGAGGACACCGCTGGCCTCCTCTGGGGCAAGGGCACACTGCTGGTTCATGATCAGCTTGGTATCCACTAGGACTCTCAGGGCTTTTCTGCAAAGCTGCTCTCCAGCTGGTCACTCCCCAGCATGTACTGGTGCCTGGGTTTGCTCTTACCCAGGTGCAGGACTTGGTTGGCACTTTCTCTTGTTGAACTGTTTGAGGTTCCTGTCAGCCTGCTTCTCCAGCCTGTTGAGGTTCCTCTGAGTGGCAGCATGACCCTCTGTGACCCCAAGATTCTATCTGCACAGATTTCTAACTCCTCATGTTTAATCCCTGTTCTGAGTACAATACTATACAGGTACTTCAGAGAGGCATCTCAGAATGTTGGCTACCTAGAAAGATTTCTGTAAGTTTCCTGTTAGTATTTTACAATTCTATTGCTCAAATAATTTGGCATTACACAGCTCTCATTTGAAATGATGGGCTTTTGATTTCACCAGCATCAACTATTCCTGCATTTTTTTTTGCATATAAGCCACCTGGACTGCAGAAATGAGCTGGCATTTCTGGTTTAGTGATATGTCCCAAGGCAACTGAGTGTTATTCACTAAGAAATCATGTTCCAATGTGGTGCTAAACTGAGGGGCAATCTGATGTTGTTGAACAAGTCTTCAGTAATTTGAAAATGATCACTTTTCCCTCTGCTTATAGAAAGATGGTTAGGAGATTTAGAGCTCCTGCAGAAACAAATAGTTTCTGTTATGTTCTACATTTATTGCAAAATTTCAGTTCAAGAGATAATTTGGGAAATACATCTCTTGCAAAAAAAGCTAAGATATTAATTAGCTGACATGAAATCTAAACTTCAGGTAGAACTGCTTTTTCTGTAAACTGTGAGACGAATCATTGGTGATGTGAAATCTATACAGGACAAAACACCTTGTTTATATGGCATTATTATGCCATCAAAACACTTTGATAATGTGCTGTGATTCATCATAGCATTTTTTTCTTCCTTTCATGCAGAAATGCTCAGCTGAGTCCCCCCACTTCCAAATCTAAATCCATACACACGCCCACACCCAGAGTCATATATCATTACTAAATCAGTTTTCTGTGGTCTCACTAAAAGTTCATGCCTAGAACCTTAAAATCCAAGGACATTTTCCCAACATCACTCGCAGCAATATGTGCTCTACAACAGTAACAGTGCTACAACAGGTAAGGTTATACTTGCTGAATAGCAGTAGTAAAAAGACAATAATAAAATTAAGTATGTTTAAAGGCAGTCAATAATTCTTAAAATTTTGTAGTTTAAAAGGTACAGATTGTGGATAGACAGCTAGTGAGCATTTGTGCCTATGAAACAACAAAAAATATATTCAACTTTGTGCTTTGAAAGAAGAAGGAAAGAAGAATGAAATGTAAAAATAAAAGATGAAATGAAATGTTTATATGCTTGAGCTGTATGCAAGAGAATATTACTGCTGACAGCTAGTGCATGAGTTATGTAAAGCAACCTTCATTAAAAACTCATTCACTTTCTCTGTATCTAGTAGTTGTTATCAGGGCAAAGGCAAAGGCAGAAGTCTGATACAACAGAACTGGAGTAAGAAAGAATATCTCATTGGATTATTTGGGTTTTTTCTTCTGTGTGACACACCTGATGCTGGCTAGCTGGCAGATGCTGAAGGAAATTAGTTCTGTGCCAGCTATATGTGGGTGTTTGCATATGCAAGGCTGTATTGCTCATGCTGTCTATGCTTCAGCAGCACAAGTGACTCCTATGCTTCATGAGGGGAGTTTCACACAATTTGTTTCCATTGGGCTACGTTTTGCAGTAAGTTTTGTAGCGTAAGTGGCACGCATGAAAAATAAGACAGCAGTGCAATGGCTACAAAATGTCTTGATTTTTTCCAGTTCATTTTAGCTCTTATTTTTCCTTTCCTTTTAATCCTTTACCTTGTGTTCTTAGACTGGTGGTGAATACTGATTATTTGCAGTGATGACAGTCATTGCATTTTATTTGGGCTGGGTAATGTTTTTTTTTCTCCACAGCCCTGAGTTGGAAAGCATAGAAAGATATTTTCACTCTGACACTAATAATAAAAGAACCATTACTAATGATCATGAATACTTGTTTAATTCTTCCTCTGTGATGCAGGCTGACAGCTCCATGCAAACATAGCTCTGTAATCCTGAATGGCTTGGAAAATGACCAGAGGGCATGCAGGAGGTCTGAATTTGAGATTCATCTCAGGGAATTAACAATTTAGTCCTTGATGAAAGAGAAACATTGACATCAAAAATAAAGATGAAGTCTATATGAAAGTAAATGAATGGCCTCTGTAACACTCTTTGGTCTTGCTTGGGTTAAAGACTTTAGTTTAATACAGAACTTGTGTGGTGGCAATTATTGTACATATTCCATATAAAACATATTAAATGTCTTAGAATTTTGCAAAAACTGTTGGACTGTCCTGAAATGAGGGGTTTCCTGGCACAAATACCTCATTTTCTTGAGTGACAAAAGTTGTGTTAAAGGAAGGCTTTAAAAATAAGAGCAGATTTATATTTCCTAAGAATCTATTTAGAGCATTTCAGTTGTTGACTGTGGCATGTGACAATTCATGAACATATAGAATGTGAAAATGCACTTAACTAATACTGTGCACAAGTAGCATTATGTAAGAGTACTGGATTAATCTGCCTTTTATGATTAATAATAGTAGCACATAATTTAGACATTAGGAGACCTGTGGCATTCAGTACAGGTGTGAAATATATAAATGCCACTCAGTAGTCAGAGAGTATGACTCTCATATAACTGTTTTACTTGTTTATTGTGATTTCTTCTTCTTCTTCTTCTGATTATTGCATTAATTATTCTGCCTGGGGAACCTAAATCTGAATTATTGATTAAAAAAAATTGGAAATTTTAAATGTTGCCAACACTGTCAAAATGGGACCAACTTGGTAAACTTATGATCCATCTGCAATTATTTCCTGCAGGATGAGACACTTTTCTTGAGCTACAGGCCACAAAATAGAGTAAAATATGACTTGCTTGTTTCAGTTTTCAGCGACATGAGAACTATTGCCATCAGAGATTAATTCTTCAAGGATCAATGTGTTTGAATGAACATCATGATTCCTCCTTACCTTCTCTAACATCTTCTCTTTGCTGAGTTGGATTTTTTTTTTGGATGATCTGTTTTAGTCACAAGATTTTTAATAAAGATTGTTTTGAGTGAGAAATATTTCATCTCTTTGCCACTGTTGTGGAATTGGCAATTGCTGCTATAAGAGACATAGTAGTCTTCCAATTATTAACACTTGCACTGTTGATAATGTGCCCCTTGGTATAATAACTCTTTCAAACCCACTTATTTAAGGGTGGGTAAATATTTGTCTGGAGGAATTTCTCTCTTCCTGTTTAGAGAAGCACTAGGTTAATTACTTACACTAGATCACTAACTTAACCCCTACCCCAGTGAATCACAAGATGTAGAATTGAATTGATTGACATATAATGTGAAGCATTTTGAATTATTACAATCATTAATTATCCATAGTCCCTGAGGCATTTCCAGCTAAATGATTTACTGAATCACTGAAGAATCTGTATGTGTCTGGACTTCCAAACCAGCATTCAGTCCATTTGGCAGACTTCATAGAAGAGCCATTTAAAAATAGTTTTTCTAGATAGAATGAATCACTGTATTTCATAGTTTACTGGTTTTGAGATACTGTGGGCCAAGCTCAGTCATCAGCACTGCTGATAAAATTGGGAAAATGTATTAGCTGTTGTGTTGTGTTTGGTGAGTTCTTCACTGTTTACACTATTTCATATAAGAACTATTTGCCCTGTCAGTTGTGTAAGCTCCAGTCTGTGTTTCTAGAAATGCACACCCAACAGCGCCACAGATTTTCCATTATTGCTTCTTTTTAAAGAACTTGATCTGGTTATCACTTTGATTCTTATGCATATTTCCTAATTACAGCTCCTAGCACTTTACTGAAAAATGATGGAAGTTGTATTTACCATATTTAAATTATCTCTTTTTTAAGCCCTTTTAAGTGTATATTTTTCTCTGTCAATTTTGCAGCCCCTGTAACTTTCCAAAACCATCTCTCAATGATTATTATAAAAGTGCATCCTGATACCACTACACTCAAAATCTTGGTATGGACAAAAGGGAGCAAGCCTTGTTTATGGAGTTCAGATGTCATTGTTAGTCTAACTTTAACAGTGTAATCAAAACAAAATAAAGAGATATCACGAGTCCAGTTACAATGATACTAACATAGTCCAAATTAACCCAGAAAAGTCTCATTGGTATTATAGTGTAAAATCTTATTCCAGAACTTCCTAGCATCTTTACCTTCTCTTTGACTGAAGGCACAATTGGCCTTCCAGTGTTGCTCTGATGATGTCCCAAAGCTGGTGTTTCAGAATTCCCCAGGAAAACTAGGAGGGATGCATTACAAAGAGCTATCAGCATCCTGGCATCTTCACAGGAGAAGTGTGATGTTCATGTCTTCTTTGTATCTTCTCCCTGCTTAAAACTGGAACCTCACATGCTCTCTCCTTTCATTGGTTTCCGGTTAATCTGTTTTCCATTCTCCTTGTTATCTCTGAAACCAAATTAAGTGATTCACAAGGCTGCCCTCCTGTAGTGACTGCGGTGTGACCACTGTGATTTGTATTTGCACACTGGGACCTCCTGCCATCACGTGTGTCTGCAGTTTTCCCCACCATGTGGTATTCTAGAATCATGGTTCCAGTCACTGCTTCTTATTGATGTTGGTTCAACCTAAATTAATACAAATTTTGGCAAAAGTTACTTGACTGGTAGAACATTGCTATCGCAGCTAAACAAATGTAATGTTCTCAGGTCAAGACCACTCCAAACAAATTCTGAGACCTTGAGGCATCAAGTCACTACAAAGCATATAGGTCTTTATTCACATAATCACAGAATCACAGAATGGTGAGAGTTGGAAGGTACCTCTGGAGATCACCCAGTCCACCCCCCTGCTAAAGCAGGGTCACCTACAGCAGGTTGCATTGGACTGCGTTCAGGTGGGCTTTGAATGTCTTCAGAGAAGTAAACTCCGTGGCCTCTCAGGGCAGCCAGCAATGGCAGTTAGCAATGGCAGAGTTGTATTTGCCTGGCTGTAAAGTTAAGTCTGATGAGCACTGCGCACCATATCCTGCTGTTTCAAGGTGCACATTTAAAAGCAGATGCTTTGGTAGAAAAAACAAGTTTCCAAATTTCTGTTCATATTTTCCTGTTTCATGAATCAATTTAAACCCGTGTAATAGAAAAGCCTGAAGTACCAGTCTCATTTCTTCTCCTTTTTTAATAAGGCATTTTTAAATTGAGTATTTATTTATATGTACAGATAAGTCTGAATACTTTTCCCACTTCTCTGAAAATGTTTTTCAAATATTAACTAATTTTTTTCTGTAGCTTTATTTCTACTGCTGTTTTTAGGTACCATCTACTACCATCTAAACCAAAGGTTAATTTAAAAAATGAAATAAAGCTTAGGATTATTTAAGCTTAAGTTTTTATGTCTGTACAGTACTGGATTTTTTTAATAAAAGTCTGAAATGCAATGCTTTTTCACTGCATTTAATAAACACACATTCTGCTTTCTCATTTAATGTTAACAACACACAAATTTATCCTCTTTTTTCTCATTAAGAATGTTACAAATGATGGTATTGCACAGTGGCATTTTTCAAGCACTGAAGGTAACCTTTCTGACTGATTCAAAGTTTGTATTTTCTGTGAATAGCTCACAGTTCCCCAGGCTAGCTGGAAACCCTTAAAATGCACAATAGGACATGCTAATGTTTATTCAGTGTTTTCTCAAGCAGTGGCAGCGGTCCCAGTAGATTCCTATGACTAATGGCATTATTAATAATAATTGAAAATCTCGGGAAGGATTTGCTGTCCTATAAGAAAGCGATGGGAAAATTAGCCTTCTAAATCAAACTCTGCGCATGAATGAGTGGTGCTGGTGTTGCAGACCTGTCGTTCCCGATGTTGCCACTGGAAAGCCTGAGCAGAAGGCAGTGAGGAGGGGTCCCTCTTGTCCTGAGTAATGTCTCCTGGGATGACAAGAACTGCTTCATTTTCCCAAAAACAGTGATATATGTCTTGGCAGAGCTGTTCCTTGTAATCATCAGGTAACTGCATAAAACTAGGTATGAGCTGCATTTCCAGAATTTCTTTAGCCTAACTAAGAGAAGTAAAAACCAAAAAAAAGTGTGTAAAATTCTGCTTGTGCTCAATCTTTTGGTAACTGAGATGATTTTATAAGATCACTTCTTGGTCTAACTATGTCTGGGGACCTCTAACGCTGTATGAGGAGGAGTAGCAGAGGAGGACAGAATTGTCATCACTGTGTGGCCTCTGTAGGAGAGGCGGGCACTGCCCTGTGCTGGATATGGCTAGTTCTCCTGGCTCCAGCTGCTGACCGAAGCCCCAGGCACCCACCCCGTGCCCTGCTGTAGGAGGGAGGTAGAGAGGTTGGGAACAAAGAGTATAGGATTTAGACGCTAATCTGAACCTTAAAATACGCTGCAGCTCAAATCCCCATTGTGGATATACCACATGGTGTTAATGAAGATCATCCTCAGAGTCTTCCTTAAGTCCATCAGCCTGTGTCTGGGCTAGCAAATTAAATAGGTGTACAACTGCTCTCTGGTTTGAACACCAAGTGGCATTGAATAACCTGCAATTAATTAATGCTATTAATTAAGCTTTTTAACCCTGCAAACCAGGGCATTTAACTGGCAATTGTGACCTTTGCTACCTCACAGACTGTGCCCATGAACGGTTTGGGAGGGTGCAGATTTGCATGGTCCAAAGTGAGCCAGACAGTGCAATAAAAATTTCAACATAGATGACTTGGTTGCAGCATCTAGAGAGGTTTCTTGCCCTCCTTTACTTATGCATATAGAAGTAATTTTGTACTTCATAATTTTATTATTCATATTCTATAGAAGTACTTTAAAGGCACTGACAGTCCTTTTTAAGCTTTTCCTATAGTACTGTGTGTTTACCTGTCTGCTTTTGGTAAAGCTCCAGAGTCCACGAATATTCCCAGGTCTTTCAAATACAAGCGTCAAGTTTCAGGACCTCTCTCCTAGTTTTGAGCACTGTAATTATTGTACACTTGATTCTTCAGTTCTTGTCATCTCAGCAGTGGTGTAGGTTGTAAAATATCAGTCTTAAGGTAGCAGCAGACAGAAAGGTGCAATTTAGCTGTCAATCTTCATCTCTTTTTTGACAGGATTAATCTTACAATTCACACATTTATTCCAAATAAATTACATTTTTCTCTGTGTAATTGCATGTTGCTAACTTCCCAAGGGGTGTTTGATGAAAAGCCTTCTTCTGTTTTTGAAAGCACTCCTGTTTACAATTCCTTGTCTGTGCTAGTTGCAATCAAATAAGAAAACTGCTAGGAACTGAACGTCTCATTATCTGCCAGGTATTTAAACTGCACAGTGCACAAAAATATACCCACTTATGTACTTCAAATTTTTTCCTAGTCCTCTATTAAGTGAAGGAAGCTCTGACTTTCTGATTCTACTGCTTATTCTGTGTAACTTTATCATTGCTTCCTTGTATGGCTCCTCTGTAATCTAGATAATACTAAGCTTTTTTATTTTTTACTACATAGAAATCCTGCCAGTCTAATTCTCTGCGGTAGAAATGTGAATATTAGGTGAACAATTTTACCTTTTGAACATCTGACTTCATAGTAAATTCAAAGGTCAGACGCTCTCCTGACATTGCAAAATGCCATTAGGTAAAAATGATTGAGATTATATAGCATCATCTTTTTAGATAATGTCTGTATTGTACCAGACAATTATGAGTTTCACAGTGTTAACAGAAAAATGAAGATATGCAGGGAGATGGGTATTTAAACTGCATAGTGCACAACAGCTTATTTTGCTCAGTACAAGTACCCAGACTCATACAGGTGAAACCTAAAGTATTTAAAAGGCAAGTGAGCTCTTTTGTTTTCACCCTTATGAAATGTGTTAATAAAGAATATGCTAAAGATGACAGAAACTTTTCATAGCTAAAATTTATAACAGTTTTATTTCCAAGGAAACATGGTGGGCCAAAATCCTTTAACTGACCAAAAGCATTAAATAAACCAGTTTGCTGGTGGAAATGGAATTTAAGAGCACATGTTCAAAAAAATAATGCAATAAAATACCTAACTGGTGCTTACAAAGTCATAAATGCCTAAAGTTTTGTGCAGAGATTTTCCAGAGTATCCGCAGTTGTGTGTTGGACCTTTGGAACCTGTGGAGCCTCCTCAGAAGGCTTGTTCAGACCAAGCTAACTGGTTTGGGGTCTTTCTTTGGTGGATTCTTGTAACCTGAGAAGTAAGATCAGTTGGCTGAGGCCAGAGAGTCCATAGATTATTTCTGTTTTTTCACTGATATTGTTAAAGGTAAAAGATATGCATTACCTTTGTGAGGATATGGCATCTTGGCTTGCAAAGACTGCAAAGTCTGAAAAAAAAAAGACTGCAAAGTCTGCTATACAGACTCTAGCTTTAAGCTCTAGTTTTGCAAGTACCTACATGAACAGTGAGGTGAGCAGATCATACAAGAAACGTTAGCAGAAACTGGCTTGTTTTTAACATTTCCTATGGGCATGGCTTGCTGGTGTAGAGCACTGGCATTCTGAATCCCTAACTGCCTCTTCCACAATATAAGGGGAACTTCAGCACCTAACTGAACTGCCTAGTTCACTTCTAGCTGCTGCCTGTGTGCTCCCCTCACTGAGTGCTGGCCTTGATGTGAGCACGGGATGTCATCAGAGAACTGGTCTTTACCTGTTCCCCTTTGTAGGCTTTAATCACTGTGGTAAAATGTACTGAAAAAAGCCATCACAGCGCCCAAGTAGGTAGAAGACAGGATAAAGAGATGAGAGCATGGTTCTTTGCTTACCCAAACCCTTGCTGCTTCAACTGTCAGGCTGCTTGAACAATTCTTTACTCTTTCCAGGAGGGTGTTTATTTGAATTTAAAACTTTTACTTCCTTTATGATGTTTATCATCCTATTGGCACTACTCTCTACTCCTGTGCTGCTTCCTCATGTGTTTCATTGCTACAAAATAGTTAAGATATTAATGAATTTGGAAAACTTTTTAATAATTATTCTATCATATTATGACACTCTTGGTTAAGAGAGAGTGTAATTTAGGCACTCTAGATTTTGAGGAAATTATTTTGGAAGAACTAGAAATTCTGCATCCAACAAAATAATTGTTTCAATGTAAGGAAGAATATATATTGATTTTGATAATTTCTTTTTCTTTTGCCATTCTTTTCCTGTATTACACTCTCATCACTTTATGGTTGTTTATTATCAGTTCATCCACTTGCACTACCAGTGTGCTACCCACTAACTTAACCCCTACTAGGAAGCCCTTCCCTCTACATTTATTAATTCACTACAGAATACTGTAAAAGATACTTCCATGCCTGTATCTGTTCTTCTCTCATGTAGTCCTGCAGGGCATGGGGAAGCTGTCAGCATGGAGTTGGTAATGGAATCCCTTTCCTAGCATATCTGTTCCGTTACTGGGCAGATCTATGAGGCAGATTTATTTTCATACTGATCTGTCAAGCAGCACCAGTAAAGTTTGATCTTTAGAAGTATAATTCATTCAGCATAGCTTCTGTTTGCAAGTTTTGATCTTCCTGCATTTTACCTCATGCCGAAACTTTTATTATTGCAGTCTGCAATCACAAATACCTTGCAGTTTTGCAGGCTGTGTAGACTATCAGAAATGACCACTCTAATTTGCATGCAATGATGGCAAGGTGCAAGGAAAGAGAGTCTGTTCCTTGCAGATACAGCTTGCTTTTAACAGCAGAGCATGCTTTCCTGTCACCGCTCCACTTCTCAAGTCAAAAGCTGTGTTAATGTGTGCCACAATTAATTGTTTGGAGATAAATGGATTTATCCAGCTGTAGAGCGAAATTTGGCTCAGTGCTGTTACCGTGTGTATTCTTCTACTGTATGGCAAAGAGACCCAGTCAGACAAAAGATTTACTGCCATAAATTTTAGAGCTCATTTGGAAAGTTTGGTCCATATACTACATTTGTAACTGTCAAATCAGAAACCTTAAACGTATCAGCTCCTTGTTATGAATATTTTAAAGAAATTAGGTAACTACACTATTTTATGCAGTTCCTAATGCTAACTTAATTAAGTCTTAAAAGAATTTAGAGAGCTTAACCAGTCCCTCTGGAGGCTGAAAACCAGATTGTTTAAGCACAGAAACCTTCCTGAAAACAGAGGTGGTAGAATATTTGAGGCTTCCCTTAGAGAAAAATATGCAAACGGGCCTTTTAAAGCCAGGATAAACAGGATATCCCTTTTCTCCCACTGAAGATATCAGACATTAAAACATTTTTTTGTTAAGTCATTAAGTGATTTTACTCCTATTTTGTGCAAGCACTATTGAGTTTTCAGTGGTTGCTGGCTCAGTAGCACTGGTAGGTAAAATAAACAGTCTGTTTCTGCAGTGAAGTAAGCATGAAGATGGAGAGTTAGAATAGCATTGGTGGACCAGCATGCAAATAAATTATGTGAGTGCTTAATTTCACTCTCTTAGTTCCATGAACTCACAAGTTATTCCAATTACCTACAGAAGGTTTCAAAATGCAAATTAAGCCAAGCTGTATTAAAAGACCTTTCAAACAAATGAAAATATAAGAGATTAAAACAATAGGCAGGTTACATAGAAAGCTATTCAATGCATTGTGTTAAAAAAGAAGGGGGACCTAAGAGACAAGAAACTGTGATGAGAACAGGAATACTGAAAGTAACCTATGAGAGAAAGTTTTACATATTTGTGCAAAATGGTGCATCACTGAAAGGGAATATTCAAAGTCGCTTTCCATAATGCTGTTGGCTTTTGTCTAACAAGGAACAAGGAACATGCCTGAAAGAAAAACATTAAATTTAGCATGTGAATAAGGACACCAGCTCCGTTCTCAATTCTGCAGGTCTACCAAGGAGCAGCAATAACTTGCATTTCATTATCAGCTTAATCCTCAGTCTAAATTCAAACCAGGGAACCTTTTCTGATATGAAAATAGAATATAGTCACTGAAAATTGTATTTGTACTCTAACGTTGGCTTGGTTTATAGTTCTTGCCAACAATTGTAATTACGTTGGCTTGGTTTATAGTTCTTGCCAACATTTGTAATTATGGCATTGCTTTACTGTTATCTTTCCACTTTTTGTTTGCCCCCCCCAACAATCACAATGAGCCAACCCTACCCCAAAGGTTTTTGGCTTTGCTTCTGCTTTTGAAAATAAGAAAGTAAGAAAAAAAAATCCATCCTCCTGCAATTACCTTTTCCCTGTTCTTCAAATGCATAATAAAGAATATTTATGCAAAGCAAATAGTCAGTGCTCAAGAACAAGTTAATTGGAGTCTTTTCATAATTGGTAGTTTATTGCACATTTGTATTCAAAACCAGTCCCACTGTACCAGAACCTCCTGAGTTGTGGAAAAGAGATTCAGTGCTTTTATATTATATGCTTTTCTTAGCTGTCAAACCTAACTAAAGAATCCTCTACTTCTATTTAGAAAAGATCTTCAGCAACCAGGAATAGGCTTTTACAGGTTAATGCAGGAAGTGGTGCTGTGTCAATATTACTGTCCCTTTCAGAAAGCGTGCAAGAGTTTCCCTCTCAGGCTTTAGGTTCATCCCTCCCAACTGAGTATCTTATTGAGAAGTATGACTTGGAGCTAAGCCTTTTTTTTTGGGTGGTAGCCTACTCCCCCCTGTCTTCTCTTTTTAGATCCCTTAGGCTGTACTTCCAAAGCAGGGTCAGAACAATTTCTTTGCTCCTATTTTCAAGAGCTGCATGTGTATCAGAGTACTATAATAGTATTGTCCTATTTCTGTGTAAAGATTAGGCACACTTTGGTCTTCAGTAAAATCCTTAGTTCTTACATGCTCCCTGCCAACGACAATGAAGAGAAAGAAAAACAACCACCATCAACTCGTGTAGTTATTCTGTTGGCTATATGCATATCCACAAACAGCTGGATACAGGCTACTCTTCCTGCAACAGCTAATATGTGCTGCTGGGTAATTTGGCCTTGGATATTTCCCAAGTACAGTAGATGTAAAGGTTAAGTAAAAAGAAATCTATTTGTTCACAGATGTCAAACTGACAATGAAAACTGCTGAAACCTGGAACGCAACTCTTCCCATTTAATACAATCCATGTATCTAGCAAAAGTCTGTAGATCTTTAGGTACAGAAAGAATTTAAAACTAAGAAATTACTATATCCAAAGGGTACTTTCCCTCCCGGCTGCTCACCTCTGCACTCTAAATGTCTTGGTGTTGTCTCTGTAGTGCTTTTTTTAATGAATTAATCTTCACAAACTAATAATCTTTTCCTAAATTCCAATTTGCTGCTGCATGGACAGAGCTTGTTTTGCAAAGCACACTGTTTTTTGGCATCTTTGTTAGATGCAGCTGTGTGACAGGAGTAGCCATCCATACTGCAGTTTACTCAGTAGGAGAATACGTATGTACAGGCTTTAATTAGAGATACTGTGGGGAAATGCATTGCTAGATAGAAAATTCTTGTTAACAGCCTTTATTGCAGATAGAATCAAACCAAGGTGAAAGTAACTATCAAAAAGGTATTTATGGTTGCAGGATAAAGTCAACATTTTGAGTAGCTAAAATGCATTTTTCAGGCTCAATGGATCTTAATGAAGAGAGAATTGCCTTCTCAGATGTATGATATAAATAAACACTTCAGTAGCACAGGAACTGTGTTTTCATCCCTGAGGGTTTACAAAAGACAAGGTGGGTTCCATTTAGTTATGTTTACTCCATAAGCTGTAGTTTGGCAATTGTTTCCATCAATATTATCTATCAGTCCTGGCTCTTTTTAAAAAACTTTGCCCTGTAAACCTTTGCCCTGTAAACCTTTGCACAGACCTCTGTCAGTCTGTTATTCCATCTTCCCTTCCACAAAATTATCTACCTACCTTGTTTATGTGCACCACAAATGCAACTCATGTTGGCCATCTCCAGTTATCACAAGACCATCATCTGGTGAATGTGTGGAGGAGCAACAGGGTAGTGGATACTGTGTATCTACTCTCTGCTGTACAGAAGGTTAAAGGAAAATCTTTAAGTGTGACTGTATTTCTTTTGGATGTGGTCTTAATTTCATTCTTCACAGAGTCTCTATTCTGTTGAATGTTTTGGTTTAGTTTGATGAGCACTGTTGGCTCTGTTTTCTGACCTCAGTAGCTCAAATACTAAAACTGAGAAAAAAAGTAATTATAAAAAAACTTTTTCCCGTTCGAAACCAGAATCCTCTCTGCCTCTGGGTAATGCATCCATTAGAAAGACCCACGTATCCACCCTTTCTTTATGGACTCATTAGTTCAAACTTACTGCCATGGCAACTTATGAAAGTGATTTTATATGTTATCATGCGTAATGCCAGGACACTGGACTTGATGTTTGAGATCTTCTAGTTTTATAATATGCTTTTATTCACTCAAGAACCAAACTCAGTTTCAAGAATAAAGTGAAGATCAAAGTGTACTGCAAAGCCTGGGCTCTGTGGAAATAAGACACAGGCTGCACAAATTCTTCTGAATATCAGCATAAATGACTTTGCCTGAAGAGCAAAACTGGCAATGCTACAGGTGAAACATGAAACTGGAGACTACGCAGGATCAGATGCAATCCTGTGGTCTCTTCTTCATCAACAGTTCAGCAGTCACCTGAAAGGGACAGAATAAGGATCTCAAAATCTGGCCTTCTGCCGTGAAAACAGCTAAGCAAACTGGGAATATTGCCAAAATGAAAGAAGGTAGGATAGCGGTGGGCTAGCCCATTGTTTGTCACTTGCATGTCTTATAAAACTAATGATTTTAATGATTCTATCTGTGAGTAGTCTTCCATCTCATAACTTACAGAAAAAGAAGAGTCTGGAAAAAAAGATCTTGCAAACTATTTCCAGTACAATTATAGGTGTTATTTCAGTAGTTGCTATGCTAGAGAATGACATCTAGGTGGGAAAGCTCAGTATTGCCTGGCTGATTAAGCATTATTAGCACTTTTCAACTTAGAAAAAATGACAGAGCTGATGAAAGAGAGAAAGAAACAGATGCATCTTGCTGCTAAACCTTGTAGTGGGAAAAACATATGCAGTTTATTAAGCTGAGGTTTTGAAGTGAATCTAGAAGAAAGTCAAAAGACTGGCACCCTACGGAGATGAATAAGCATTTGTACAAAGCAGAAGGACTAAGTAAATCGCTTGGAAAAACAGCAGTGCGCATGCTTGGTGAGAAGAAAAAGCAAAAATAGGGTTACACAGGTACATTGAAGTAAATATAAAGGTACACCTCTAGACTCTGAAGTAAGCCTGGGTCTTGAGTGTGTTTTCACACTGAGACATCTCTGATCCATATCATTTATCCTCAGGTGGTTCAGAGGAGCTTTAAACCTCTTTTGAAAGGGTTTCACACAAACAGATGCAAGTTTCTTTTAACTCCAGTAACAAGCTGATGGCTTAGCTAGATTCTTTCTGATCAAAATCTGCATAATGTGACCCTGGCAGCAGCCAGGCTAGCAGTCAGCAAGGTGGCTGGAAAACATGGACCTCTGAGCACAATGTAGGATTTCAGCAAGCTCCCCACTTTGCAGCCTCAATCTAGCTAGAATATCATAAAGATGAATTAAAAGCACTAATAAAGCAGCCCTGCTCCAGTGTCTGATATGTTTAATCTCTAATTGTAGTAGAGAGAGAGAGAGGCAGAGTGAAGGAAAAAAATCTCAATGCTGTTGTCCATGAATGAACTAAAGCATTATTGACACTTAACCTTGTCAACGCAGATGTCTGCAATGCGTTAGAACAGCTCACTTAACAATGACTGCTAGTTTTCATCTTTGTAACAAAATTGAAATTCTCCATATGAAATGATGAGAATTTGAACTCAATTATTGATTTCAACTACAAGAACATGATTTGTACCTTGACAGTAAAATATTTAAGTTATACTTTAGAAATGAAGAAATATAGTGGCCTCGTTCCTTTAAAAATCTGAAAGGTAGCTTCAAGTTGGATTTAAGAAAGTAAACTTGTGAAGTATAGAACCATCACATCCCTGTGATACCAAGTCCATGTATGGAATGTCTGCCAGTACTGTGTTGTTTGGTGGAAGGATATGAGAACTGGTTGTGCTATGGCCTGTCAAAAGATACCAGCATTGATGTAAACTGTGTCTGTTCAGGACACACTGGACAACTTTCAGTGATTGCTCATGGGATGTGGAGCTCTTTCACTGCTGACAGTCCATAAACATCTCTCCTGCACTACTTCAACATAAAAATGACAAATAAGAATTTGAACATTTTCAAGTGTAAAAACCGGAATGGAAGCCATCTATTTCTCAAGATTTTCTGAATCTTGACTGTGAAGTATGTTTTGATACCAGACTGACTTTCCTATTGGAATTTTGTCCTTTTTTCTGTCTTCTCTGTCAGTGTTCATTCTGTCTGCTGCAATCACTGTCTTCTGCTATGAGCTATCAGGCTGCTGCATTTTTGTGTGCACAAGCCCTTACTTCCAAAGAGAATCCAGGCTTTGTTTTACATTGTTAATAAATGAAAATTTACCTGCTATAAGAGATGTCTTGGCAAAGGCCATACTGGTGTTAAGGCAAAGCATTCTGCATTTACTCGCCCTGCATGTTTTCACAGTCAAGAGTGCTAAATATGAGTCTGGACTAACAAGCTGCTCCTCTCTGGATTGCTGTTGCTACAGTCCCTCTTGAGTGCCCTTTCCATCTAGTTCATCCACATCTTAACTAAATATTAGCCCAAGTCTTAGTTTTCAGATCCACTGTCTCCTTTATATATTACTGCCATTCTCTCTTTCTCTGCAACTACATAAGCTGATTTCATTGAAGGAATTATCAACTATATAATCTTCAAGTGGTATTATAGGTGTATTTTACCAGTAAGTGTAAAAACTAGGTATCTCTTAGTATGACAGCAACAGAGAGGCTCATTGACTCTAAATATTTTGAAATTGGGCTCCAATTTTGAGTTATAAATTAAATTTTATAAAAGCTTAGGATTTTCACATTTGTTCTTGAGATTCAGCTGTGTAGAAATACATTGGACTCACAGATATACAATGACGCAGATCAAGGTTTTCAGTTTAAGCCTGCCTTTAAAATGTGCAAATGAAAATTTGCAGAACAGCATAATTACAATGCAACAAGACATACCAATTACCTCCCATTACAGAACAGGCAGACAGCTGGGATGGTGCTGTTTGTTATGTGTGAAGAGTGTGCTTGGGATCCTGTGGAGCACAGATGTGAATTGTCCCTGTCCCTGAGAGCTTACAGTGAAATAAAACAAACTGAGAAAGCCATATGTGAAAACATTTAGAATAAGAGGTTTATTAAAGATGTCATTGTGGGGGAGGGAATAAGGAAAACCTAGCATGCCAGATTTGCACTGCATTTTATAAATAATCTCTCTCTCTCTCTCTCTCTCTCTCTCTCTGGAAGATCTAGTGTTGTGTTTCTGTCTCATTCAGAAGTCCTACTGAGATATAATCAAAACAGTGGTAAGTCATGGCCATCTATTGTCTTGCTGCTTGGAAAATTCTGCACGCACATTAGCACTAGAAAAGTACTCTTTGAGAACCACTCCTGATGTTTTACTTTTGAATGTGCAGTATCTAATGTAAGAGCTTTCAACAGAAGTCTCCTGTCCTTCAGGAAAAAGAAAAATAAAGTTCACTGATGATTGAACAATGTCATCAGCTTAGCCTATTCTGTGGTATAACATTGTGTGGATAATAAGTGTGCTGGCTTTTACACTATCAGAGAGAGACTTTCCGGAAATTACAAAGATTGGTATTAAATACAAGGTATTAAATATCATTAAATAGATGGCTTTCATTGAAGTATGATTGAATGAGTAAGATACTTGTAATTGTCCTACCAGGAGGGCTTGATTCCAACTCTTACATGTAATTCAGATCCAGAGGAAGACAGATATTTTTTCTCCTTCTGAAAGAAACTTGGAATTTGGTAGCAGTACAATATAAAAACTCTTAATAAAAGCTTCTAAAGGGACATTTTGAGTTACTATAGCCCTGCCATAGTCATTCCTTGGGTACAGTGTCTCCTGTCCAGTACTAACCAGTCAGATCCATGTTAGTCTTTGGTCTGCCTTAAGGACCTATGTTCAGGTCAGGGATGATTTGTAGTCTGTTGGGCAGACACAGGTCTACCTTTTCAGTCTCTGTGGAACAAACATTTTCCTTAAATGTTTAATGAGCACTTTATAAAAAAAAAAGAAAAAAAAATTTTTTTGAGTAAAGTTAAGTGCAAGACCAAAAACTGTAGAGGGAGGCAAGAGCTAATAAAAGCCAGCAGAAAAATAATCCGTGGCTAACCAGCAACTGAAAGCATGGGGCAAAGATTGAACCCCTAGCTTATCTCCCCGCCATACTGGATCTTCATGCACTACTGGGAATGGTAATGTCAATCTCCCCCCATATCAATTTATGATACCCTACAAGTTTAAGAATTTGTGGTAAAAGCAATTTTAGTTAGGATGGTACACTGACAACCAAACATGTATTACAGATCTTCAAGCATTAATGCTTAATTAAAAAGAAAAGAAAAATATAATATCTCACCCATATTATATTATATCATTTCATATTATATCATATTATATCATATAATACTACATATTATGATATCATATTATGTTATACTATATTACATTGTATTGCATTATATTAGATCATATTTCATAATATAACATAACACAATATAATATAATATGATGTGGTATGATATGATATTATGCTTATTATATTATTATATTTATAATGTCAATATGATGATAATTGTATGGAATTATGAAAAGATTTAAAATTATGATGTGTCTGTTATTATGGCTAACAACATTTACTTGACATTGAGTACCTGAGGCTTTATGATTAGGAGATTTTCACATCAATAGAAACCTGCAGGAGCAAAATCATGGACTCAACGACATATCAATATGATCCTGGTTGAAGCCACTATACTTAAGTTTCTGCAAACTTATATACAATATTAATATTCATACACGCATCACACCTTAATTCTATCGGTTACGTACACTGTTCAAACGCTGCTATACAGATACTAATTGATTAAAAGCATACAAGCAGTTAGTCTCATCATTAAAATTGTTGACATTCTTGCGGTCATCAGTTCCCAGCTCAGCTCCTGTTCTTCTGCCTGCTTAACTGCCAAAGATCCTGTTTTCTTCGTTCCAGGTGTCTTTCTTGCACAACATGCAGCCTTGCTGAGCAGATAAAACTTTTAATCATATCAAGCTGCTAAAGCAAGAGTGACTTTGATAGGCCAGGTGTCCCTTTTTCTTCCAAATACATTGCCACAAAATCTCACTTAATTTTACAGATTTAAAATTCTTAGATATTATGTACACATGAACACATCCATACACACCCATATATATACACCATTGCTGAAACAGTCTTTAAAAGTCACTTTCATTATAATGTATCTCTGCAAGAACCTATTTTGGATCATATCTTTTTTGAGATTTAATATATTTGCTGCAAGCAAACTGCTAAGGAAATAATTGAAACACCACAGTGCCAGATGGCTGGATTTGCAATGGCTGCTGACTTTTTCATACCAAGAAAAAATTTGTTTGTTTTATGAAAGCTCTATGTAAAACCTCTTCCAGTTTAGTCAGAAGGTCAAATCCTGTGCATATAAATGGTGTGGTCTCCTACAACAAAGAATTCAGGTGGTGGGTTTCCCTGCATGCTGTAATTCTGAATTGCTTACTTGGAATAGCCTAATGAGAACGGTTTTAATCTGAGTTCACTACAAGTACTATATAAGAAAAAAATGGATAAAGAATTGAACAAAACAGCTTATGCTTAAAATAGTTAATGGATACTAGCATATTTTTTTTCAGCTAGAAAGGAACACATTTATAAAATGTATGGGAGTAACAAATTATCTTTCAGACTTAGCAGAAGGAGCAATTAAGCTTCTTGATTTAGTAAAGGCAATGGGAAAGATGCGGGGAGGAAAGGGCCTGAGGCATTTGGTGATATGACAAATAAGACCTAAATAATGCAGTGTTTTCTCAGCTGTAAATGCAGATGTTTGCAGAAGTGGCACAGATGCTCATACTTTTACATGTAGGATTCCCTGTACTGACATTTCTGAATACAGACTCTTTTACTAGCTATTTATCTCTAATGTGCCCAGAGAAGCAGGGCTTTCTATACATTTCCACATCCCCTTCCCCAATAAGCAAGGATATTTAAGAATGAATCAGTTGTCTACTGTCTGATAGGGAAAATCCTCCAAAGGAAAGAAAGTTTTGTTTAAATCGTATCCTTCATGACAGTGTCTATCTACATGTCACCTTGTTCAGCCTGTGTAAATTGGCATGCTAAAAGTAAGGCTCACTTCTCTACAGATGTGGATGAGATTTTAGTGCATGTGTGCACACACTGGGGAAGTTTTGATAATGTACATGGAAATATCACTGGGGAAGCATTTGTTTCTGTCTTCACTCCTACTTTCAAACACTGTTCTCTTTTCCCTTTCTGTCAGGGACATAGTGGTATTGCATACTGGCTACTCTCATAGCTCTTATTCCTAATTGTCACCTGTCATTAAAAACACAGGGAAAACCAAACCAAAACAAGAAACCCCACAAGAGACTGAAGAAATACTGCTTTGTCACAATTGTATAGAAAACCTTGAAAACATCACTAAAGGCAACTGCATGTTACCATTCATTTGATAATGTTGCTCGAGGTCTGAAAATAACTGGTTTGAGTCACGTAAAGTGACCTGTGCAGTTTGTTGTGTCCCAGCTTTGGCACCAGTAATGATGCATTCAGCATCAGCATTGTTTCTTTTTTTCCTGATTACTAGAACATTTAGGAAAAGAGGAGGAACATTTTTATTTTTACTAGTTTATTTTTGGTTAGTTCCTCCAGCACCTTGGTTTGCAAGACTGTGGGAATTCCTCTTTCCCAGTTTAAAGAATTTAAGTGAAGAGCACAAGGGCTGCAAATCACAGCAGCCCAGGAGGCCATGCACACGAACTCCAGTGCCCTAAATGGTGGTGTTTGAGAGATGATGTAGGACTTCTGATGGGTTCAAAATCACTAAAGAAGAAACAGCTGAATTAATTCCTCACATAAGTATTCCAAACATGCAGAAAGCATAACAGGTGGTTGAGCCTTCTAGCTGCAATTAGAGCAGCACACAAAAACTTGTTAGACTATTTTCAGGGAAATAGAACATCACTGAAACACTCTGTTCCAAAACAGATTTTTCAGAGAAATTGTTTTGGAGTAAACTCTTCTTCAGGACTGAAGAGGATCTTTGTACTCTATGGTGTGGGAGTTAGATTACTTTAGGACGTTTGGGCTGTCTTGTTTTACCCATAATAATGCTAGAATAATAGAATGAACGGGGCTGAAAAGTTGTAGGCATCTGCCCGGAGGGTCATGGGTCCCTAGGAAGCAGAGGTACATGCTAGCAGCTCACCACCATTGCAGCAGGCACTGTTGGAAACATGTTCATTGCCATCATTTCCCAACAGATCACTCTGGATTCTGAAAGCAGAATATAGCATCTTCAAGGAAACTTAGGTCTTGTACAGGGCCACTGTTTTCAGTCTCTTTGAGAGAGCCTGCGACTTCTTTCTAAAACTGGTGCTCCATGCATCTTCTGTCATTCTGTGAAGGGACTGGCCTAGAAGTATTAGCTTGCAGTAGGAATTACATCATCTGAGCATGGATGCAATGTGTGCTGCACATCTACTTAGCATGAATGCTATTTGTTTGGGTGGAAAGAAGAAATGTCTAATAGGTAGCGCAAAGATGGAATACACTCCTAGAAAATGGCAAAGCCATTTGCTAGCCTCTGGAAGAGGCTATACTGCTCCCAGCTCTTCTGTTGCACTAGATCTCTTACTCAGAGAGCCTCAGGAGTGCACTCAGGTCAGAAATGTCAAACTCATTACTCAAACCCTCTTCTACTCATTTATTGAGCAGATGAGTGCTCAACTGGTCTAAGGGAAGTAGTTGGCTTAGCAGAAACTGAGACCGAAATTTGACTTTTGGAGGGTGAGGCTCCTACCTCATCAACAATGAACTGAAAGATCTTTTCAACCCTTTTCAGATATGTTGTGGTTACATCATGGTAAATTACCCATATGCCTTCTGCAATGTCAACTGCAGCCAGCAAGGCTGATTTAAGACAGTTTTAGGGATGTTGTAATCTATCACTACAAGAAGATGGTGTTCCATCTGCCTATCATCTATCTGTAATGGACAGCACTGTCTGCCATAGTTTTCCGCCATTCTTGCCTGGCTTCTTTCCTTGTTCTAGCACAGCTGATGCATGAGAACCGCCCTTTTTTATACATATATAAAAAAATCCCAACAAAAACAACTGGATCAGTTTTAATCAAGGTGTTTCACTACGTGTTTGTACCTCCATCTGGTATGGCAGAAATGAAATGTGATGGAAGAGTAAGATATGGGGTGTGTGTAAGAATAGGGTCTAATGTGGCAGAGGCTGATTAAGCAGCTTAAACTAAGGTTTTTTGCTTCAGTGGGGTTTCAGTGGTGTTCAGCATCTACAAATGTTACTTATGGGAATTTGCATATCTCAGCAGCTCTGAAAATGACATGACAATGACATGACAATACTCTCAAATTTTAGTGAGGCAACAGTTTTTGTCCTGGACACCTTCCAGGGACCAGTGTCCAACTTCTCACCTATATCTTACAATAGGGCTTCAAACAAATTACCCTGCTGACGTTAACATGGAGAAAATTCCAGACTGCTATCTACTTGTGCTCCTTGGAATAAAATCTTAGTCATATCTTTTGTTTTTTTCTGCAAATTTTCTTTCCAATGAAGGGTCCTCTTATTTCATGGTATTGTTTCATCACTTCTTTTGTTCCTGTCTGTTTCATGGCTTAGGTGTATGGATGGCATTTTCTGTAATCGAGGTTTTTTTTTCATATCTAAATAGTCTAAATCTCCTATGTGGGCCTTTATAAATTTATTTTTTAAACTATATTTTTGCCTGCTGTTCTTTCTTTTATTTTCTTTGTTCATTTCCTACCTTTTGTCTCTCTTTATCTTCTATAATTGACTGGTCCATTAACAGATCTTTATTCTTTTTAACATTTAAATGCAGAATAGAAGTATTCTGTGGTGTTCACCACTGTAAGATAAGCTCCGGTTTTAATATTCTTGTCCTGGGTACAAAGACTTGCTTACACAAGCGAAGGACTCATTCTCCACTGCACTCAAATATACCAAGTTTAAATTACACTGATAGCTGTGCAGGAGATCAACTATTCATAAAGGAATTCGATTGGGTGCCTAGTGGCTTTTCAAAATTACTTTCTGAGATCCTATGCATTTCTACTTCAGATCAGATAGAAGTACCTTCACAGAAAGGTAGTATATCTAGTCCTGTACTATGATTGATGCCTAAATCTCTGAAGTTCAATTGTGCTTATCAAATTGCCTTGAATACTGAAAGTGTTAATAAAACAGTCAAGCTTTATCAATTCCAGAGCTGCCAGGCATATCATGCATTGAAGAAGCACAGCTTTTTCTCTAACTTCTTCGCTCCTTGCCATTACCCCCCTCCCACCCCTGATTGGTATGTATACACATTGATAAGATCCCCCTGAGACTTTCCTTCTGCAGGCTAAGCAGCCCCAGCTCTCTCAGCTTCTCCTCACGAGACAAATGCTTTAAACCCTTATTTTACTCTTCTTTGTGGCCATTCACTGGGCTGTCCCCAGGCAACTTGTTCTCTCCACCTGTCTCTCATTCTGGGGAGCTCAGAAATGGACCCAGAACCCCAGATGTATCTCATCAGTTGTGAGCAGAGGGGAAGGACCACAACCCTCAATCAAAGGTGCACTGCTGGCTGGTTGTAAACTTGTTCATCAGGACCCTCTGGTCCGTCTCTGCAAAGGTGCTTTCTATGAGATCACACTTTTCTTAACATAGTAGTACAATTTATTAAGTGGAAGTTTATTGTGCATGAATGCAGCTCGGATGTTGCCTAAGCAAGGTAGGTGTAGTTTACTAGAATGTATTTATGATCCTTTTTTGGGATAAGGATTCTAGAGCAAAACCTTCCAACAGATAGTTAAAAAATCTTTAGACATGTCTGGACTCTCATAGCTGCAGCAAAACATTGTTACATCAAATGGTCTGATGTCTATAAAGCTGCCTACAAAAGTAAAATAAATCTTTATCATGAGGGAAAGAAAATGGGCCCATCGGGGTTCTGCTATTTTATTTCTTTTTTACTCGAAATGAATTAATTAATTTTAAACAAATGAGCCTAGGAATTTTATGTCTGGAAATATCATACTGAAAAAAATTCTTTAGTAAGTTGCTAATTTTTCTTTAGTGAATTGAACGAAACCATTCTGCAATGAGTCTGTTGTATTATGGAGTGCATCTAATTGGTCTCATTACAGCTCCAACTGAGCTTAAGAAAATAGTTTTAAAATTTGAATGGATAATTTTTCACTTTGAGGTTACCATTGTAATCTTCCATCTATGTTTTTAAGACAATGAGGTGGCAGTTACATTTTTCTTGCTAAAACATTTCTACACATTGCATTTTAGTATCTCCACTTATCTTATGTGATTCTTAAGTGGATAGAGGCACCTCAGGAAGAAGCTGTAACATTCTTAAAAATGTTTCTCATTGGGAATTGGTGAGTATGCTGCCTACCCATTTTGAAATACAAATGGAAAGTGACTCACACAAAAAATGTGTTCAGAGGGATGGATGTACGTGACAAGCATGAAATGTCATGCAGACCCTTGTTCTCACTTACCAGAGATTTCCTTTGGGTACTGCTCAGGGCATAAACTCTCAAGCCTGGAAGGACCAAACCACCCATACAACAGGTCAGGGAATGCTGAAGAAGCCCAGATGTGCTTCTGATGGTGAAGAATTGCTTAAGTCTCTTCTTGATTTTCTGTGAGGAGGTGGCTGGCATCAACTCAGTTGTCTTTCACATAACTGACTTTAATCCCTCTGTGTTGTCATGGTAACATGAGCCTCTGATCAAATGAGCCTTAATCACTTCCTTAGAAGTCAACCTCTCTTCCTTGTAGGAAAGAACATGGGACAAGACCAGGATTCCACCACCCCACCCCCCAAAAAGTTCAGACAATTCTCTTGAGCACTCCATGTCAATTTTCAAACATCCTCTATGCAGTTTGGGGTTGTAATATTACAAATGTATGTGTGTATGCAGGGGAAAAATATCGGAAGAGTATTTGTGATACGGGAAAATGCACAGCAGTAAACACATAAAAGCCTCTAGCTGAATTGTGTAAATAGCACTATTGCATACGGATGTATGTTCTTTGGAGTGCAATGCTTATCAGATTTGCAATGGGTTTAAGATATCAAATAATTGCATAGCAGTCATGAGTATGCTATATTCTTCTGGATACAAGGAGGTTACAGGGGCATGTATAAAGTGCTACTACGGAGCAAAGGACTAATGGGTTTTGTCAAGGCAATGCTACATCAGCATTTTTTTTCACAAAACTGCATTATTAAAAAGGTGTTTGGTTTTTTTATAGTCTAAAACAACCTTGCTACAGTGGGCTGAATACCATAATGTTTTTCGACATTATAAATTACCTCATGCAGAGCTCTGTTCTGGGATGGCAAAATTACTTCTGGTTTCTAAGCTATTATATTTGAAGGTAGTTCTTCTCTCCATAATAACACCACAGTGTGCATGTAAACATATCTTCAAGGAGGAGCTTCATAAAAAAGAAAATATTAGCCAACCACTGGGAATGACTGAAAAGACGAGTTTTCAGGAATAATTCTGGGATATTATTATTTTTTTTTAAGATATCATAGTAAAATTAATATGGGGGTGCAGAACAACTTGATGGAAACCTACTTAATGAAGGAAATTTGGGTATCACGGTGGTGAGTTAACCTGATGCTAGCCGAATCTATGTGTAAAATAAAAATTTGGGGAAACACTACACTGAGAGAGAGAGACAATTCCTCATATTAAAAATGATGACCCCCTTATCTAAGCAATAGAAAGACAACAGAAGAAATAACCAAAGAGTTTAAGTGTACTCCAAAAGACAGTGAGCCTCTGCAGAAGAGATGTGAAGGATCAATAATTCAGATAGGAACGTTTCTTCTTTTTAAGGTAGAAATAAAGGAGAAATCACAGAGGTTGCAGTCACAATACTTGTTCATTTAAAAGATAAAATAGAATAAAAAAATCAGTAGAACCTATCCTTCTATCCAAGCCAAACTGTTTAGTAAATCAAAACAAGGGGGACTGTTTTTAACGCATTCTTGGTCAAAAATCTCACACAAAATTGTGGAACATAGGCAGTTGCCTATATAAAACTAGAATATATCTTTGGCAAATATACCATCTCCTTTACTATATTTCTGTCAACTATCATACAAAATCAAAGGCATTTCAGTCTCCAGCAGAGCATGTTTCAATGGTGCATTGCTGCTAGAGCCTTTTTGGAAAAAAATCCACATGGCATTTTCTGCTTATTACTTGTTGGTTACAGAATAAAGGAAGGAAAGAGGCAAAATATGATAAATAAAATATTTAGGAAACTAATGCAACAATTGTGAAATCAAGATTTTCTTGATGTGGTTATAGTTGCTTTCTGAAAAATGGAATACTTTAAATTGTTTAATTAAACCTATGGATAAATAAAATGTTAATGAACCCCTTGTAGACATAACTTTTATGCAAGTTTGTTGGTCATAGTGTGAAGCTTGTGTGTGAAAGGTTAACACAGGATCTTGCTGTGGATTCTTTCTTTTGATGTTTTTGTCATTAAGGTGTGAGGAGGAGGGGAAGACTCTCACAAGAAAGCTGCCACAAATGGTAACAACACACTTACTGCTTTATTTCTTAATCTAAATCAGAAGATGGAGAGTTTCCATTTCTTCCTTAATTTTTCTTCATTTCTTTAAGTCCAGGGTTACCTAAACATAACTCACTTAGCAGTACTTCTTCCTTAGAATATTTATCATTTTTATTGTTAGGTAGTGGGTCAAGGAAAAATAACTTTTTCTATCAAATAGCAATATCCAAATCTGTTCTGAAAAGCAAGAACACAACTGCTCATTTTCTAACAGTTTTTGCCTATTTAATTTATTGTATTATCATTTACTATTCTTGAGAAAGATGAGGAAATGTCACAACATTCATCAATTTCTCTTTGACTTCACAAGCCCACTACTTTTCACTGAAGGCTTCATCATGTTTTTACTCACTTTGAAGATGTTATTTTCTAAAGCAAACTTTCCCTCAGGTAGGAAGCTATCTGCCATTCAACATAATTTTGCTCTCTACTAAGTATTTATGAAATTGAAATGGAGCCATTCTGTGTTGCAAACATTTCACAACTGTATTGCTTCTTTGGCTTAAAGTTCTAACACTGCAATTATTTTCTGCAGATTGATATTTCAGTACTTGGTGATAATAAACAAATTAGTTGAGAACTCAGCCTGGATACAATTTCAAGACAAATATAACTTGGTGATTTTCATTTGAAAAGCATTGACAGTTATGTTGCTTCCTTACTTTTAGGTGGCTAGGTTCAACATATTCTTAAATGAAACAAAAAAAAAAAGGAATAAAAAAAAGGCAGGCAGGAAAAATGGTTAAGTATAAATGAATAAACCAATAAACCAATATAATAATAATAATAATAGTAATAATAATAGTAATAATAACAATAATAGGTCTCTCGTTAGACAGATTTCAAAGCCCTGCGTTTGTATTTTAGCATTAATTTAACACTGGATATGTTGTGTGAGAATGCAATACTGACAGGATGTTTTTTATTCACAATCATGTAACAAATGTACAAAATTTTAACTAGTTTTTATCTTTGATGCCCCCCCCCCCCCCTCCCCCCCCTTTATCTTTTTGCATGTTTGCCTGGTTGGGAACCAACAAGGTGTGGAAGAGAAGAGAAAGGAATACATTCATTGTGAGCTTTCTAAACAGATTTTTTCTCAGATTGCTCAATATATTGTGGATCATCTGTGGCCCATGCACTACAAATGGGGTAACACTAGTATAGGGAGTAGTAAGAATTGCATCAGAAATGTTTTGAGGAAAGGAAAAAACAGCTGGAGTCTCTTGGAAGCCTTGGAGAGTCAGTACTGTTTGGTTAAATCTGAAACAACAAACTAAAAAAAGAAGACAGATGATGTAGTTAAAAGGTAAGTTAAGAGAAGAGAATGTGTAGAAAGACCATGTTAGGAACAAGGTCATCATTCCTGCTGTTTTCACAAGAGATAAAGGCTATGAAAATATTTGTGTCTGATCCAGCTGCCAGTCTGAACAGCTTGTAAACACTGAGGTGGGAAACAGGATACAAATCTTCAGGAAAGGAGGAGCTGAATGAGCCCTGCATTGCTGGCAAAAACAGTATGCAAGCGCATTGTCCAAGGAGATCTCAGAGCTGGAGGTGGTTTGTGCATCCTAAGAGCCATCACCAGATGTGAGTGCAGGGTCCATGTGTGAAAATAAATGCTCTGATATTGCCTGTGTTAAGATTGTTTCACTGTTTATGGGAGGTCAGAGTAAGCAATAACCAGTCAAAAGGCATTGATTATAATTGGAAATGCTTCTTACCCTTATTTGCATCCTAGAATAGAGACCTCGTTTTGCCTTTCTCCTGTTACTACTGTCTGATTTTCAAACTGGAAGTAAAACAGTTTTTGTCACAAGTGCTCTCAAGAACAATCTTGTCTAGGTGGTAGTCTGATTCAAAAAAGAAGCAAACAACAAAAGCTTTGTCTGTTCTGAGAAAAAAAAGTAGGTTTGCACTGCCAGCATTACTGCTGTAGATGAGACTCAAGGTCCCCATGGCTGCAGAGCACGTTTCCAAGAGATGTTAAACATCACTAGCTCATTTAGTTCCAGCTCTCTGAAACACGGTATTCATCTAGAAGTCGCAGCTATTTGGCTGAAAAGTAAGACAACTCTTACATTTAAAAGCATTTGCTGTAAGCCAGCTGAAGCCAGCATCAGCGCATAGAAGGCTGGTCTGCTGTAGTGATCGTCTGTTTGAACTCAGGCACTGGAAGAGATGGACCTTTGGACATACCTGTCACTGGCAGTGGTGGCTAACAGTGGGAATGAATCACCTCTGCCCCAGTAGAGTCCCAGCATTTAATTATAGTAGAAACAAAGTAGCTGAGAACTCATCCTGGATACAATTTCAAGACAAATATAACTCTTTTGTGACTGAAAATGTGAAGCATGGAATCTGTGAAATGCAACCCTTTCAGGAACTTAGTGTGGCCACTGCAAAGACTGGAAGAACAGTGAGGCTTTTTCTGTGTCCTCTAAAATATGGGAAATAGATATAATATATTCTTTTGGTAATTAATCTTTTAAATATCTGTATAAACAATGATATAATTACAGCAATAAAAAAAGTTCAGTTCTGACAACCTTCTTTGTGAACAGTTTGTTGTCTGCTTTGATATATAACTCTAGGGATGAAAACACTTTCCAGAGCAAAAAACCACCATTATAGCAACAATAAAAAGGAACTTGAAGATTGTGACATTCTATATGACAGTTTTCATCATAATATGATATTAAATCCCATAACTACATACATGTAATTATTATAGACGATGTGACTTCTTTATTTCACAGTGACAGTATAATTGCACAGTCATAAACAAACTTTCAGGGAAGGCTTGTCTGCTGCCATCTGAAGTGATGGTTTGCTGGGGCATAGAGCCAGCCTAGCTGCTAACTGGCCCTACAAGATGAAGTTGCAGCCTTCCTCCTCCTCCCTTTTCACCTGTACTTTACAATTCTGGCTCTCACCTTTCTTCCCAGAGGGAGCTGCTTCAGTCTCTGCCCAGACAGGAATCTAGGCTTGTTTTTCCACTGGGTGAGTTGCTAAGAGGGCAGGAGCTGGCTGCTAGCCCAGCTCAGGACATTTTTTCTTCTTACCTCTTCAAAGCAGGCACAGGGAACCAGTCCCAGTGTATGCTTGCTTGCAGATTGGTGAGAACAGGTATGTAGGTCCACAAGAAACTATAGCTATCTGAAACTTCTTCTTTTCTAGGGAGTGGAAGCACATGAACATATGAAGCTCAAGGATTGCTTTCCAATTCAAGACATAAGACTTACAGAGCTCCCCTAAAATATTTAGATCTTTGAACACAGAGATCTCAAAGATACAAAATTTCCTTATGAGCCTTTTTTTTTCTTGTGCAGTGGCTAGGATGAACCAGAAGAGCTATACTTTGATTGCTCCCATGTATGGCATTAGCAGGGTCCAAATTACAGAGAGGCTTTGAAGATAATATCAGTTTCTTAGTTATTATTATCCTGGTAATTTGATACATGTATATTTAAACAAAAATTCATATTTTCCCTTTTTATATCAGGTTTACAATTACCAAAATTCTGAATTATAACTCCACAAAATTACATTTGAGGGATTGACATTATGGGGAACTGATGGACAGGTGAAGAGCTGCTATACTGCTGAGGAACTCTGCATCCCCAAGTCACATTGAATTCATATCATATTATATAATTTACATTATATTGAATTATTTTAATCCATACATGTATACTCTATAGTTTAATTTACATTATTTTAGATTTTTATATAATATAATTTTGGTTATACTAAAATTACATTAAAATTATAAGAGTATGGTACAATGGCAGCGCTTCAGAGCTCAGAATGTGCTGCATTATCAACAGAGTTTTAGTTTTAATTAATATTTATAAGGGTGTTTGGGCACAATGAACTTCAATGCAGTTGCAAATGCACTTGAGAGCATCAATTTTAGGGTAATTTTATTATGGGTTGAATGCTAACATCTCTACCAACTGTTAAGAGAACCTTGCTCAGTAATTAGTACATTTACTGTATGGCTCACTAGTATTTCCAGAAGCTGGGCTGAAAGCAGGCAAGAATGGCAGAATCCGACCTAACCTTTCAAAACTGGCACACGATGCTTGAAATACAGAATGGAAAGTGAACTCATAAGTTTCACTCAGTTTCAGTCAAAATGCTTAATAAGGGATATCCTCTGAAAGCAGAAGGAAATGTGGCATCCTTATCAAACAGCTTTCTGGGGATCTTTTGAAAGCAGCAAGTTTAATTGCAAGAGGTCATTCATTCTTTACACCCCCATCTCCCAGCGTGATACGAAGAGGGGAGGTACAACTCCAGATGCATCAAAAGAGGGATCACAGTGTATGTAGATATACTTACGCTCAGTGTGATTGAGCTAATTTGGATAACCATTGAGTTCAGACATCTGTGTCAGCCACTTGAGTCCATGCTGGCATCTCCAGTGGCTAAGGAGGTTGGCAGGCTGTGTTGGAAGTGGTTTGCAGCTATAATATGAGCCAGTTCAATTAAAGCCTGTAAAATCACACATCCTGTTGTGGTGCACAGCTAGCCAGGGACACAGGCAGCTGAGACCTGAAAGGGGTTGGGTGGCAAGAACTGGATCTGTATGTGCATACATTGTGCCCAGAGACTGGACCAAAGTCTTGTCAAGAAAAACAAATATTTGATAAAACATAAAAGACAGCTTTTCTGAGTACAGAAAAAATATTTTGAGTGTGAATAGTCTATGTTGCAATTGCTCATTTCTGCTCTTTCTGCCCTGGTTTTCAGTCAATAAAATCCTTAATGAGGAAGTCTTTAACAATACCGAGTCTTTTTAATGAGAATCTCATTTGCTCGTGTATCAGAAAGCTGCCTTAATAGTGTGACTGAGATTACTTTATCTAATTTACCCTTTATAGACATTCCTTTCATTCACGGTAGGACTGAAAAAATTCTGAATGTAATTTGACTCCATTGTTCATAACACTCAGTCCTTTGATGGAGGCATGGATATACCCAGGAATATCAAGTGATTCATTGGAAATGTAAACTCAGACTTAATTAGGTAGAGATGCATTATAGAACTGTGTCTACTTTAGAACCTGCAAAGATCTTTTTAGTCTGTCCTTTCCTGCCAAGTTTGAGTATAGTATCTCTGATAATATCACTTAAAATAAACCTTGTAAAGAGTAATATTTTTATGGATAATACTGTTACAAACCTGAGTGCAAAGGCTCAATGATAAGTTAAAATGTCTTTGAAAGGAGAGAAAAAATTACTATTCATTAACTGTTTCTAATTTTGTAGGAAGATTTTGCTTCAGTGAATGTATTTATCTAATACAAACTTCATGCAATCATAGCTAGAGGACAGAACACTTCTACATGCTATATGGAATCTCTACAAATGAGCACTCCTGAAATTTGAGTCACGTTTTGCTGTTTTTGTCATTTACCACTAATTCATGGAAGCAGTATATGACATCAGCTTACAAGCTATACTGTTAAGGATGGGAGGTAGGAGAGTTTCCACTGACACTTGTTTAAAACACTTACTATCTGATGGATAAGCACATTGTAAAATATGATTCTGTGTCTTTAGAGCGCCTAAGGGAAATATTATTTAAACAGCTGATAACCACCAAAATGGAAAGTCTAGTAGTCAGTCAGACAAATACACATTCCTCTTCCCACTGCCTTCATCCTGCTGTATCTTTCAGGAAGATGATAACTATTCTGTAACTGGACTTTACTATTTTGGATAGTGAGAATATGAGTCAAAAGAGGTTGTAGAGAAAAAATTAGGACCTTGCAGGAGTTAAAGCAGTGGTAATTACAGGGCTTAAAATAGTGGTAATTTTTAGCTGCACAAAATAATTTCATCTTTCTCTACAGAATATTATACCTTGTATAAGAATAAATTAATAGGGGTTTTTTTGCTATAAGAGCCTGAGTACACCCTCTTCCTCAGTGGCTCTGGGCCTAATTGAGCGTAATGGTTACACATGACAACCAGCAGGAAATCTCTCAGCTACTTCAGGAGCTTAGTGCCCTATGGGGAGGACAATGGGTCATGTTGCTGTTGAGAAGCCAACAGAAACAACGGCCTCCTCCTTCAAGCATAGTCTAAAATGTTAACGTGAGGTGTTTTGCCGCTTGCTTTCTTGTCTGATTGAAAGAAATCTGAGGGGAGTTCAGTTACAAAGTCTAGTTCACGGCTAGAAAAGTCAGAGCTTTCTGACTGAGACAGCTTTTAGGAACAAAGTGCATTCCTCAAAATACCTTTTCCCATCCATTTTTAGTACAAAACTTCCCTCCTGTCTGATTGAGCTCTCAGGCTTCTGAAATAAATCATCACCAATGCTAAAGAACTTAAGTGTGTGTACACAGTAAGCCTGTCTTTACCTTAAAAGCTGCTTGTAGTGCCAGCCCCTGTGATGAACCACCTTGGCTTCACCATCCATCAGCCCTCATCACAGCTCCAGTCCACTGGACTACTAAAGCTATCAGCTTTGCAAGAGGTAATTGCTAGAAACTATGATCCGCTGGATGTTACATTTGAAAGTTGATCCCAAATGATAAGTTGCACTGTTATTTTGAGGTTAATGCCTTTAAACCAAAATGCACTTCATTCAGGCTATCCCTCAGGAACATTTTCAAAACTAGATTTTGCTCAAAAATTTTAGCTTCATCGGGTGAAGTCTAGCAGAAAAGGAAGGAAATATTTGTGTTTGGAGAGAAAGAGAAAAGCTGATATTTAGATATTATTGAAGGATACTGCTAAGATCTCAACAAAACTCAGTAAAGGATCAAGAACAATCAATAGAAGTTTTTTTGAGGACTCAGATTGGTTTTTTAACCTTTATAAAAGTAAATATTGTGATCACTTTGAAAAAGACCAGTTTTCTAGGATGACCAAAATGATTGCAGATATTACTGTGTTTTGTTTTATATTACAGTATTATGCTAGTGTTTCTGTAATATCATGGTAAAATTTCTTCCACCAGTTTCAAAATGTCATTAAATTTGTTTCATAAAGCATTTGGAAGTGCAGAAAAATCAATGCAATGACACTCATGGGGCTTTGAAACGCACATTTGTGGTATTGGTCATACAAGCTGCTTCAGTATGACTTAGTGAAAACATAGTATTATTTGTTCAATCCACATTAGCAGAAGGCCTGCTGCTGACAGACCAGAATCAAACATCCTGGGCTCCCTTCGTGTCTCAGCCTTGATCTCATTATGTCAAAGAGCTAAAAAGCAATGTACGACCAAGTCCAGCCCCAAAGCTGCTTTACTTCTAAAGATGTAAATTTCTGCAGGCATGCTATGTCTCCCAAGGGACCTGAAGACACCACTTCCCCCCCCATTTTTCTATTCTGATGTTAATTTAGTTGTATTCAGTTTTCCTAGCAAGTATCTCTGTCAGAGAATAGTCCCAGAGGGAACAGCAAAAACAAATGAGATTGACAGGATTAGAAACAACAAGTTCTGTTACTTTGTCTTCTGCAGAAGAACAACATTTTCATGACAGCCTTCATCGTAATATAGTGATAAAAGATATTTTCACCATATCCTTTCTCTTTTTTGGTAAAGACTCTTTCCTGAAAGATTATGGGTTACTTCCACAGAATATTTCTGAATTAAACAAAAAGTTAAATTTGTTTTACTCTTGCAGGAAAACCTTGGAAAAGTCACCACCTTGTTAACTCCAAAACCGAGAGATGAATTTAGAAGCTTTGACAGAAAATCCAAAGCTGTAAATGGAAAGCAGAAAGGGTGCCTTTTTCCAAAGATGGAAGAGTCTGAAGTTGAAATGTCATGGCTTGACATTTGGAAAAAAAAATAATATTTTTTTCATGTAGAGTCCATCAAGTGAAAAAAAGGAGACAGTTTTCTGAAGAGAATTAACCATTCTGACAAAAACATTTTCCAGAATTTTTTTTTTTTTGGTCTGGTTCCAGTCAAAACTGGAGTGAAAGTTTTCCTGCATTATACAATCATAGTGCAAATAGCAGGAGGCAAAGTACACGGAATCTGTTAGTAATGGAGAATCAAATCACATTTCTCTTTTCAGACATATTTGCACATGGTAAAATGAAAAAATATTCAGGTCACAAAGTAGTTATTTGGGAGATAGTCTGTTCACCAGAAATTATATGCAATAGTATCAATTAAAGTATGTTTACCAGCTTTTCTGCATTTTTCTGCCATTAATGAAGTTGTTGATTTAGAAATAGACAGTTGCTTCTTAAAAAAAAAAGTAAATGTATGACATCATACAGGTTTCTCTTGTTTTAACTGATGTTGTATGGAAAGGTTAATTTCATCTTTATGTAATTAATAAATAAATCATAAAAATGTGTTTAAAGATTTTCTTACATCTGCCAATGTAGTTAGTTCATATTTGTGATGACTGTAACCATCTCTGTCACATTGCTATAAGCAAAGGTCTTGTTGCCTCCATCAGCTGAAGTATATACACACAGAAATTACCAGATGATACTGGTAGTTGACCTGTGGGGTCATTATTTCTCTTCTAGTGTCCCAATGTATATCTTGGTCATGTTGTCTATCCAAGCTACTTGAGGACTAGTTCCTGGCTAACCCAGCTTGTGCTGCTTTGCTTTCCCAGTTTTGCACATGAATGCTGGATGCCTAAAACAACCTGTATCCATCAAGACACCAAATATGCGGGACAGTGTTTCAGTGCTTGTTGACAGGGATGAAGACAGTTTGGAAGCTACCTCATCTTCACAGTCACTGAAATAAAAAGCAAGAGAAACGGAGTGTATTTAGAAATATGTACCCTTTCTCTCCAAACCCCCTTCAGGAAAGAATAAAATTTCTTCACATTCTCATATTTAAAGGAAAAGTACTGATTGCAATTTGGAGAAATTTTCAGTTGAAGCATTTTCTTAATTTGAACTTTTTTTGTTCAAATTCTATTTAAACTATTGATTTTGAATTATTTATTCTATATAAAAGTCTATTTAGGTCTTACATGCATTTTTTTTTCTTTAATTGTAGTAAACAATGTAAATGCTTTTTTAAATAAGAAAAGGAAAAAAAAATATCAGAAGTCAGGCACACCCATCTTCCATGAAAGATTAGATAATTTCCTGGTGGCTGGAGTATTCATTCAGCATTTTGGAGGGGTGAACGTTGGTCATTGGTTCAACTCTTTTTGTGTTATTCCATGTTAATATAAAATTGAAAAGGTCCTGCAAGATGACCAAGGATGACTGCAATAACCATTTGGGTATTTGTTGTTTTGATGAGGGAAGACCTCTTTCCAGGTTACACCGAACTTCCCTGTCTTTCCTGCACAGCTTTCCTACGGTTAAACTTTTGTCCTGATAGAAACCAAACTTTTTAGAAATCATTCTAGGTTTTGTGGGGTAAGAACTCTTTTTCTACTTATCTGTAGTTACTGTATTCTCAATAACAGTATGTTATCGTGTGTATCTTGTTCATAGTGGGTTATAACAGTACCAACTTTGTTGACAGAATAGCCCCCTTTTATTAAAGTTTAATTGGCCTGATGACCCTCTGCTTCACAAATTGTATTTCATACCTATATGATGAGGGTTAGGATGCTGACAATGGTTTCTGTGAGAGGGGAAACTGGATTTAATCGTGTACCTTACACAAAATGTGGCATTTGCAGGATGGCTGGAGAACTCTGAGGTCAAGAATGGTCAGTGGCATGTCAAAAGTATGTTTTTCAAAAGAATATCATGCTTTGTCTCTCCAAAATACTGGGCACCAGCTATTAGCACACATTCCTGTAGAAAACTATGTAATTTCACAGAAACAAATAAAATCCTACATGGCTTACATGATTCTACAGCACACATGAATACTTGATTCATGAATCAGCATTGTGCTTTTTGGCACTTTCCCCCTTGATTTTGGAATTGTTGCACTGCAACTATTTATGTATGGAAAAAATAAAGCTGACATTATTTTGTAAAGGACCACGTGTCTTTCTCCTGCATACCCCCTTTCAAGTGCAGCCTGAGTTGCCACATGCCCAAGGGGGTAAGTCAGTGAAACCCCTCTGGAGAGCTACTGCAGAGATGCAAATGCATAAGAGCTCGGCAACACATTTATTGAACTCAGTTTTGAACACAAAAGGGTTCAACTTCATCACAAATGCAGGGGCTGATGGACACTGTTATCAAATTCTTGTCACTCACATTACAAATGACATCACAGGAGTGCTGCAGTGTTGGGACTTTAGCTTCCCTATGCATTTCTTTTCATGCTTATCTCAGGCTGCCACATGCCTGTCACCTTGACTTTGAGATAGTTAAGGGAATACCCACTGATGACTACGCACAGGCACAATAATCTACCTTTTCTGGTGTATTTCCTGATATGTTGTTGTGCTAAACTTAATACTAGCATTTGCATTCACTGCATTTAGTCCAAGAGTAAGACAAGGATTAGAAGATTTTACCAAGGGTTATCAAGTTCTGGTGCAGATGGAGACGCCGTTGTCCTCAAGGTAAGAGCCAATGTTTTTGCTGTTGTTGAGCAGTGATTGTACAGTACAAACATTTCTTTTTCCCACTCTGCCCCTCCAAAATGAGTTAGCTGGGGCTGCACACGAAGGTGGGAGGCAACAGAGCTAGGGCAGCTGACCCCAACTGATCAAAGGGATGTCCCAATCTATATGTTGTTGTGCTCAGCGATAAAAGCTGGGGGAGGAGGAGGAAGGAGGAGGCAGGGGGATGTTTGCAGCTATGACATTTGTTTTCCCAAGTAACTATTATATTTGATTGAAGCCCTACTTTCCTGTAAATGCCTGCCAATGGGAAGTAGTGAAAGAATTCCCTACATTACATTGCTTATATGCACAGCTTTCCCTTCACTTATTAAACCGTCTTATTTTGACTCATGAGTTTTCTCACTTTTGCCCTCTGATTATCTCCCCCATCCCTCTGCACAGGAATGAGGGCTGCTGGTGGGGGGGTTGTTGTTACAGTACTGTTATTTGCTACAGTATTGTTATTATGAAGTATATAAAGTTGTTAGTGTCTGTTATTGTATCCCAAACTTACAAGTTGTTGAGGCTGCCTTAAGCCTTTACAAAAAATTCAATAGGTCTTTGAAAACTGTGATCTGTCCTCCACGTTATACTGCTCATTTTTTTTTTTAACTAGAAAAACACATAAAACTGAAAACAAACACATGGAATTGTTCTTCTATCCATTCCAAAATGATAATGGAATTGAGGGTATTGTTTATATCCAGCCACTCAAGTGAAGATTTTATTCTAGTAATATTGGTCTTTGCTCTTGTGGTTGTAATATACTCTGCATGAACACAAGTAGCTCTGAGGCCAGTTCAAGAATTCTGAATGGTGTTGTTTTGGCACCTCTGCTGTCCTTGACAGATAAATCATACAGCTGTGATAATAACCATCATTTGAACACAGCAACCAAGTCTGGCTGGACTCCTTTGTGTATTCAGTAGAGTTTCCCAGACTGCACATAATTGAAAGAGTCTGTACAGTTGCAGTAGATTGGTTGATATGAACATACAGAAAATGTTGTGTTTCATATGCTTTCCATATGGGATATAAAATTTGAATATGTAGTTTGGGGTCATATGGTCTCTGGACCTGGCTAGTGACTCTGCTGGTTGATGGCTTAAGATGTCACAGACAACTGTCACTCAAGAATTTTTGTTGGGCCTTGTTTCACTAAAGTTCTTACATACTTTCATGTTGAGCTGCACCACTTACAATGAGATAAAGCCACATCAAAGCAGATGATACATTAATTATTTGCATTCTTCTAAGTTTCAAAGGACATATCTAAAGCTCAAGCTCTTTGTATGCTAGCCATTTATTGAAAATATAATGTGACTGTTCTAGTTGTAAAATAATTTTTTTTGGACCACTAGTTAGCAATTTTTGTGAGGTCTTTCATGTACACAATGTGAATTTCCAACTTTAAAAATTGTAATTGAAAGAAAATATTGTTCATTCCCCTAGCTTTGAAACTTTCTGACAGAAAACTCTTCACATCTTCCCCCCCTCCAGTTATTTTTTTTTTTAAATCCATCTGAAACTTTTAGTGTTAGGTATTACTCACAAATAGCTGCCACACAAAAAAATCTTCGCTTTTAGCAGTATATAAACCTATTTAATTCCCTTATTCATATCTTTTATATTTGTTTTAATATAAAAAATGAGCAACTAACAAAAGCAAAATAGCAAAAATAATAACAAAAAATGAAGAAATGTAGTTCCTTTCATGAGACCTTTGATAAACTATTAATTTGGTTGACTGTTAAATGACATCCAGAACTGACCTCAATCCAAATACCTTGTTCTGGAATTATTGAGAAGTAGAGGAGAGTTCAATAGTCCTGAACTAATAAGTCTTGTCTCTCAGTAAGTCCTGATTGGTCTCTGTCATGTTACAGAAAATGGTCAGAGAAATTACCAGCGATTGCAGTCTGAGGAGAAACATGTCAGGGAATTTGAGACCAACTCTACCTAACACATTTCACTTTGCACCCTGCTGTGATCCAGCACCTTTGAGGATGAAGTATATTTTATCTGCGTCATGGCTGGAAACGGTGTAAACCATTACTGTATTCACGTGACTCTGTTTAGCCTTCTGAATACACAGATTTGTTCCTCTTGTCCCATGGCTCATACCCAGAGTATTAATACAATTCTGACTGCAAAAAGGAGGAGTTATTGTAGACTTCTTGGTATCCATAGACACTGTGTTTAACCAGAAAAACCCTCCACATGCAGAAGAAGGTTTAAACTAACCCGTTCTCCTGTGTCAACAAATAAACATGTAGGTCACTCGTCTCCATAGCAACGTTCTTCAGAGAAAACATATTATTTAGATGATATTTCAGAATAAGATCTGAAGTACAAGCTTATGAAAGCTATAATTCTCAGATATTTATACATCAAAGTATAAATATGACTGATTTTGGAACGTTTTACAGTTGTGGATGAAAACTCTTGAAACAAAATCGGACATGACTAACCTTTTTCATATATGTATCATACATTGTGGATGGTGCAACCTTTGTACTAATGAATTCTGTAGCCTACTTTCCATTCCTCCTTTCTCTCCTCCAAAACCCACAGTGTTATTCACAACAGCATCTTCAGACTTGACCAAACCAGCAATGAATAGGATATATGTTGTCTGTCCCCACACCTTTTATCCAAAAGGATCTGGCTAGGATGGAATAGCAGACGGGAAGCTCAGCCTTGGAGACCTCATTAATGCAAAGAAAAATCTTCCCTGCGTGGGCTCCATGAGTGGACAGTTCCCTAGCAGGATATGATCTGCTACATAAGTATTTCTACATAATAAATCTGAAGGTCTTTGTTTTCTTCATAACACGGAGAAAACCCCACCACACTGCCACACTCAAACTTTTAAAACTTCAAACTTTTCTGTGAAAAAACATTCATCCTTCTCTGCCCAGCATTCTACTGACTAAGAGCTTCTGGAATCACTGGAAGGGCTGTCTGACTTGAGTGTTGGACAAGGTTGTCTTAGTCTGAGTAGGACCAAGACTTCTGAATATAGAACTCATAATAAATCCAAAAATTCTTGCAATCCCTAAAAATGTCAGGAGGCATTGACAAGTAGGAACATAGAAAACACTGTGTGTCATTTTATTCCTAAAACTTTGATGAAAAAGAAAAAGCTTCAACTCTCTTCATATCGCAGTTAAAATTGAACAGATATTTCTACATTGCACCCTGGTGCATGAAGGGCAAAGGAACCTAGGAGAGTTCATTGATCTTCAAAGATAAATTCCTCAAAGAGCAAGAACAGTCCATTCTGATGCGGAGAGTCAGGCAGGTACAACAAAAACCAAAAGATGGAACCAGGGAGGAATTTAGTGACAGTGCTTGGATGTGCAGGGATGGAATTAGGAAAGACAAAGCTCAGCTGGAATTGAAGCTAGGAGGGATTTGAAGGGGAAAAAAGAAAAGTTTCTGTAAGTGCATTGACAGAAAAAGGAAGACCAAGGAAAAATGACCTCACTGCTCGGTGGAGTGCTAAATGGCATAGGCCATAGAGAAGGCTGGGGTACTTAATGGTTTCTTTGCCTCAGTTTTTCTTGGTCTGATCTGCCCTCAGGCATCTAAGTTCCCTAAGCTTTGGACTGTCCAAGGGAGGGAACCATGAGCCATGTTAGAGGAACACTGAGGGACTACCTGAGGAAGTCAGACATGCACATGTCCAAGGATCAGTGCCTCCAAGGTGGCTGAGGGAGCTGGATGATGTCATTGTAGATTTGCTGTCAGTCGTCTTTGAGAAGTCAAGGCGAGTTGGAAAACTTTCTGATGACTGTAAATAGGCAAATATTAAGCCAAGAAGAGAAAGAAGGAGGGCCTAGAGAACTGGAGGCTCAATCTCACCTCAGTCCCTGTGAAGGTTACCAAGCACATACTTGTAGACACCATGTCCAAGCACAAGAAGGAGAAAAAGATGACTGGGAAGGGCCAGCCTGGATTTTCTAGGGACAATATGTACCTGGCCATTATGCTAGCTTTCTACAGATGACTGGCTCTACAGATGACTGGAGAGCAGTGGCTGTTTACCTTGACTTTAGCAAGATGTTCATCAGTCTCCTATAGTATCCTTATGGTTCAACTGGTGACATGTGGAATTGATAGGTGTGCTGTAAGGAAAGTGGAAATCCAGCTGGACTGTTGAGCTCAAAGGTTTGGGATCAGCAGTACAAAGTCTAGCTGGTAGATAGTTACTAGTAGCTTTCCTCAGGGGCCAGTACTGGGGCTGCTGCTGTTCAACTTGATTACTGACCTGGATGATGAACAAGAGTCCACCTCAAAAAGCTGAGGAAGGATATCAAATTGCAGGAAGGACTGATGTGCTTGGGAAGAGGGGTAAAGATCTTGCTCAGAGGATCCTTGGTAGACTGGAGTCATGGGCTGATAAAAACCCCATGGACTTCAAGAACGTCACTGTGCTGCACCTGGGATGGCATAACCCCATATACCAGTACAGGCTGCGTGTTAGACTGAAAGGTGCTTTGCAGAAAAGGATCTGGTTGTCTTGCTAGACAAGTTGACCATGACTAAGCAGTGGGCCCTTGCAGCAAAAAAAAAAGGACAGTTGCATCCTGGGTTGTATTACTGAAAAGTGTACATGAGATTGAGGGGAATAACTGATTTCTTCTCAGGTTATTAAATATTCAGGAGTTGCCAAAAGCAGGAGACTGTTGCAAAGCAGTCCTTGAGAAACTTGATCACCTTTCACAAAAGCAGACATCTTATTAAAAGCCTCCAGAGGTCTGAGAAAGCTATTTGCCAATAACTGCCAAATTTGCTGCTCAAGGCTTCTTATAAACAAGTGAGCTGTAAAGGAGAAGGAATTTCCTTTTACAAAATAGCCTTGTATTTGCTAAAAACTAAGAGCAGCCGTTTTGTATTTGGGTAGTCTCCTTTGGTGTTTCCACTGAATAGTGACTAGCAAAGAAAAAAAAATCATGGTTTCTCTACCTAGGGAACTCAAAGTTTTAATTCTCCCTGTCACTTGAGGAAGAGCAAACACACCAACATTTGATTATTGTATAAACCTTATGATTATTTCTAAGTTTTTACTAGGATTCTGATTTATTTTGAACTGGTTCTGAGTACAGGATGCATCTGGGCAATCTGCCTTTTGCTTATGCAAACAACATTGATAGGCAACTTATTCAACCTGCCAACAGGCTCTGGTCTTATTCTTCTCAGAGACTACATTTTTCAAGCGCAAGCTACTTCTTCATGCCTTTTGTTATGATGATTAATAGATCAAATTTATGAACAAAGGCACTGACTCAGCCTGCTGTAATCTCAGGTGGTAATTTCCATGGTGATATGCTATTGTTCACTGCAGCTGAATCCAAAGCCTTTGGTGTTCTATAGCATGTTTAAGAGCAATGCTGAAGTCCTTATTCAGATTGCTTCTTACTCATGTTTGAAATGTTCATCTATCTGATGAAAGTGAGACATATCACTATGAGAGGTGCTAAATGACACTTAAAGCCAAAGAGCATGAATGTTACTTACTTGAAACCTAGATGCACAAGCAACAGAGCATGCTGGAAATCTCCACCCTGTCCACCTTGCTGACATGAGCATGTGAACTTCATTTTCCCCTCCATACCTTTCTGCCAACCAGGATCACCTATTTGATGATGCAGTCTTTGGCAGTGTAATGGATGGGGCTAAATGTGACACTGTCAGGACTATCACTTGTGGTTTCAGTAAAGCATTAACATATTTTGGTCTTTCCCCAGGAAAACAAAACAAACCCCCATGCTTCCATACTTCCACCTACAATTGCATCACCTATTTCAAAAAGGCAAACATAACCTAAACAGAAAATGCTGTAGTATAGTTGCTCAGCCACTTATGTTACAAAAAAACCCCAAAAAACTTTGATCCTGTGATTAGTGCAGAAGATGTTTTAATTTGTGCATTGAAGAGTCCTCTCCTCTCAAAACATCCCTGCAAGTCATCCTCTGCCTTCTTATAGTCTCATTCCATGATTTTTTTAACAGAAAACTAAATCTGGTGCTAAAATCCAGTTGATTCCTCCTGTTGCCTTTCATTGCAAAGGATAACAGGAACTATGTTTCTTTTGATTGCTCTGTCCTTTTCGTAATAATATATACTTTTCAGTGAGTCATTCCTGTCTGAGATCCCTGCAGGAGACTTTTCCATTAAAACAAAATAAAATAAAAATAGATACAGAAAGACATTTTAGAATGTGTCTGCAATTTCAAATTTGCCCAGTGTTAGCAAGTGCAAGTTCCCACACAGTACTTATTCCTTAGCAGCATGACCAGAGCCATAGCATATCCACTTACCAGTCCTGATTTACAGTGTGGGCCTAGAGTAGTCTATATGACTCTAGGCAGTATCTAGAGTATCACAGGTACTATGCTTACCCAGAGGGAACTTCATTTCCATGGGTGGTGGAGTTGGTGTGCCCCCAATGTGCAGGGCTTTCATAATATGTACTGCCTGTAAAGCTGCATGCAGAGATAAAAGCCTTTTCTCTGTCTGAGTAAAGGATGATGATGATGGCTGGGGTTTGCTACTGAAAGTGAGTTTTTAAAACCAGGTTTAAGAAACAGCCAACCAAGAAACTGTTGTAGTCTGAGTCCAACTCAGCCTCACATGAGGCACCAATTGTTACAGCACAGACAAGTTAGTAGGCTGCAACAAGGCTTTTACAGTCAGTCAGATTCTACTGTTTCACCTTCCTCCAGAAACAAGACCAGAGCACACTACCCCTCCTGTGTCCATCCCTTTCACCCCCACTCCTCAGGGCTATTTAACCACTTAGCAGGAATGAGCTACAGCTGCACATCATCCATCCACCTTCCAGGCAAGGCCACAGCTGCATGTTATCAATGCTAATCAACCCACTGCCTTCATTCCTCTACAAGAAACCACATAATTTGAGTGAGAGGCAGGAAAGGGCTTTTGGAGTAAGAGAGAAGTGGTGTGCACAGGCCAGGTTAGCTTTTTGAGAATCTTGCTCTTTATTTTTTATTCTATTATATTTTATTCTATTATATTTTATTCTATTTGCAGAAATGAAGAAGAATTGACCGCTTAGTACCTGTAGCATGTGTCTGTGACCTGGGAGATCTGCTCTGAAATCCCAGCACTGGGTGATTGAGAGTCAGAGCTGAATCCATAGGGATTGATAAGCATGAAATTTAAAATTACAAGCACAGTTATTTCCTGTTATATTCTTTAAAACTTACCTCTCTGAATGTCAAAAAGCTGAGCTCATTCAAAAGACATCAGAGACATTTTTAAGCAGACATGTATTTGTCCTTGATAATTAAATGAATTTTTTGTTTGGAAGATACAAATCACTGTGCAACAACACCAGCAGTATAAAGTTTAGTTAAAAGATGAAGATTAGAAAAAGAGTCTGATGGTGAAGGAGTGTGATTATCCTTCCACTGGTCAGAAACCTGTAGCAGAAGAGAATGGAGAGGACTGTGTGAGGAAAGCTACTTTCAGTGTCTGCGTCTTCTGCACCTTTCTTCAGTTCAATGCCAGCTTTGTCTTCGAGTCTACATTAGAAGACCTTGGTTTGTTTACTTTTACTATCCTGATGGAAACAGTAAATAACACAAATTTTCTGTAGAGTGAAATAATATTTTAGCTGAAGTTTTATTCAGTTTTCTTCTGTAAATTGCATCTGTGTAGCCACATATTTTTATGGTTTTATTCTCTCCTTTTGTACCCATTTGTTGTCTCACTTATACTGTTAATCAAGTTATGTAAGTAAATAGCTCACAGAGAGAATAAACTTGCATGCTGCATGAAGGTCACATTCACTTATGTCCTATTCACTCAGGTTGTGCAAGTTCTGTATTTGAGCTACTGTCTTGTATGTCTTACATTTAACTCAATTCCATTCTTCTGTTTACTTGAAGTAGTACAGAAAAGCACAGCAAGAAATCTGCTGAAATGTATTTACAACATACATCTTTTCAGTTTATGATAAGGCATAGCACGCCAAATTCTGAAAACGTATGGTGAAGAAATGAATATTTGTGTTACCTAGAATAGGAGATCAGTGATTTTTCCCAGTAATTTTTTTCTCCTCTCTGTTTTGGTGTCTGCATCTCTCTGTACTTCAGAAATACAAGGTATTTAACTCAGCCCCAAACTCAGCCCACTGTAGCCACCACATTTTTAAAAACCCAAACCATATCAACAGTCATATTTTTTAAAGATGCTACTACAGCTACTTCCAACTCCAGTAATAGTTTTATTAAACCCAAATAGGAATAGAAGAAATACAGGTTTTTCTATACAACTTCCCCTGTTCTGCTGCTACTGGACATATAGTTTCATAGGCAAACTGTCCAGAAGTAGCAAATCTCTGTCTACTCAGTCCTTAATTTCTGCTGAGAATGACACTAAGACTACCAATTAGCAACAACACTGACAACAGCTTCTCAGAAGAAAGCAGCTTTGACACCAACAACCTAGTTTGCACAGGTCACTGAATAACTCATTTATTTGAAGGAGTTGTTATTAGTCTACAGTAATTTCAAACCTAGACGTGAATGTTGTTTCCTGAGTCACTTAAGTCTCTAAAATTAAGTTTGAGAAAGGTTAGAGAGCAGAGAAGTTGAAACCTCTATCTACCTGTTTGTAGGGTTTGCTGTTTGTTTGACAATTAAACTTGTATATATGGATACTAAACATTTATTTCATTAAATTTGAACGAAAGTTAAAAGCATTAAATGTCAAGTGGAACCCTATAGCCTTTTACTGTTAAAATCTATTGTGAGACATCTGTATTTAAAATGCTGCATAAGAAAGCACAGTGCTTCCCATTCTCTCATAGTAGCAAAAATTAGAGAGGTGGGAACTGTTTTTCAAAAGCACCAGCATGCATTAGAAGCCTAGTGTATGGAAACTCATATTCTTCTGAAAAAATACCTTACATTTTCATCTTAGAGGAAGGCTGCCAGAGTACCTTGCCAGGAAAAAGAGAGAAAAGCTTTTCCTGCGCTAACCCAATCTGGGCTTCACTCTTTTTTTTTTTTTTTTTTTCTGGGCGGGGGTCACTAGTAAACTTCGCAGGTAAACACATTTGCTGTATCGAAAATGAAACTGTTTACCCAAAATCTTTTCACTGAACTGTTTTACACTCTGCCTGAATATGAAACCAAACCCACAAAAGAATCACATCTCATTCTTAAAACTCGCTGCATGTGGCATATGCTCCTTCAGTGGTAATTGCTGTCAGCTTGAAAAAACACTAGGCTTTAAGACTTCCTGATAGTCTTTTCAATCAATATAGATAAAATGTATCTATGAATGTCATCCTACAGTACTGAGCACTTAGAAACACAGTGCTGGTAGTACGATTCTGTGCTCAAGAAGGTGAATTTGACTGACAGACCTTCGGTTTCCTTCTCCCTTCCAGACCACAGGGGAGCACTCAGTCAACCATTTCTTGACATGGTGAGAGCAAATGCTTTAAAATGGCACCCCTCACAACCCTGCCATGAGTTCAATATGACTTTTTGTGGCAAGGTATTTGAAAGAAAAGGGACACCTGGCCTATCAAAAGTCACTCTTGCTTTAGCAGCTTGATATGATTAAAAGTTTTACCTGCTCAGCAAGGCTGCACGTTGTGCGAGAAAGACACCTGGAACGAAGAAAACGGAATCTTTGGCAGTTAAGCAGGCAGAAGAACAGGAGCTGAGCTGGGAACTGATGACCACAAGAATATCAACAATTTTAATGATGAGACTAACCGCTTGTATGCTTTTAATCAATTAGTATCTATATAGCAGCGTGTGAACATTGTACGTAACCAATAGAATTAAGGTGTGATGCGTGTATGAATATTCATAGTGTATATAAGTTTGCAGAAACTTAAGTAAAGTGGCTTCAACCAGGATCATATTGATATGTCGTTGAGTCCGTGATTTTGCTCCTTCAACTTTGGCTGTTTTGGGGCCATCTAGCTGGCTCTTGCTGCAGTCTTATTAACTCCAGTACTTGACGTCCCATTTGGATGTGGGTATAGTCTTCATGCATCATGTCTTGAATTCCCCGGAGTACATTTCTCAGGGGAGAAATCTTAGTTTGCACTTGGTTTGCACTGGGGGTTGTTTGCATACAGCTCTGAGATGTGTTAACATATTTTGCAGTCACCAAGGTTGTGTTGATGCACCGTAGATTTATGGGAATTAAATTTTTTTTGTCTCTTAATCCACTCAAAGCAAAGCTTACCATAACACTCTGTAGAAAGAAAACCAAGAAAATTTAATTATGGGGGGCTGGAGTCTTAAGGGAAGACTCAATGGGATTACAGTTGCTAAAAAAGATGAGGAGACAGTTATGCTCCTACAAATACCAAGTGATTAAGGAACTTGCATGGAAGAAGGAGCATCAGAACATATTCCCTCCATGGTTAACTTTGATTAAGGTAACAAATGTGATTTTCTACCTTTCCACATGAATACCTTAAGTTCAAGATTGTAGGGTATATTCCCAAGCACTTCCATTTCTGTCTTCTACTCATTTCTTCCTTTAAAATGAGGTTACCTTCCCACGGATTTTAAGCTGCTACAATCATACATATACATACATGAAAACATAAAAATATGGGGGTTTAGTGCCCCATTTCCATTTTCTATCAAACGTTTTGTCAATATTTGCTGAAATTGTATTTAAATTAACAACTAGTTCTAAGTATGTTGACATAAACAGTTTTCTAGTTGTAAAAAATGTAGGTTCCATCAGATTCAGTACTGTAACTTCTAGAATAAGAGATACAAAGGAGCATGGGAGTAAGTTATAACTAATTCTTATTGCAGTATAATTTTATATAAGGTAAACAAATTACTGTTATGAGTATATTTAGGTTTAAGTTATTATAATATATTTTATATATATAATTATCCATTATTTTTCAAACAATTTTTTTTTAAATTCACTCATCCAGTAGCTCAGAAACGCTCTGCATCTGTTCAGAAGTAGGAATAATCTCCCTAGAATTCTAGCTGTAGAGTGGTCTAACAGCATATGCCCATACCTGGGAGTGTTTTGTGAGGGTGGGAATATTGCAAGGCACCTGAGTCATCTGGAGCATGTAAACATCTGAAATTGTATCAAAATCTCATCTGCTTCCTCCGATATCCCTCCTTTTCTTGTGACTTCTTCATTTGCTGTACATCTAAAAACCTCTGTCTCCCTTGTTCCTGCGTATCATTTTTGTAATTGTCACTGACTGATTCACTGTTAGTAACTTCCTTCTTTAAGGTAAGTCGAAAGTTGATATTCTGCCACGGGTAGGGTACATTTTAGAGAGTAAAGAGAGAAGGGACACATGACTGTGGTTGAAGAGGTTCTATGTTTATAACAAGGCTAGATGCATATTCTGAAACTAGGATCAGCTGTTTATAGGAATATAAACATATACACATTTATAGGAATCCTATTTAAGGAGAACAAAATCAGACCAAAATGTTAGGTAAGGTTCACATGTTTTTGTCTGACTTAGCTAGCATTAGTTGACGTGAAATTGCAGTAGAGGGCAAGACTTTTGGGACAGTGATATTCTCTGTGATGCACCAACATTTAAATGAGATGACGCTCAAACAGTGCTTTTAAAAGTTATAAAGTTTTTTTCATGGAATAATAAGTGTACTTCAGACTTCTAAACTACTTTATTTCTGTGTTAAATTCTGTCTTAAGAAGAAACTATGGTTCCCTTCATTGTTCATTGAAAATGTATTAGATACGTGAAGAACTCTGCAGTTTAACTTCATGTAATTCTTCCTGGAAAGTCTATGTTTTGCAAGTGGGGAGCAGAGAAGAATTACATACAAGGTGGACTCAGCACTTTCCAGCTGGTCATTCTAAGCCGCCTTTATTCTGTTGATTTTCCCATTAAAGGTTTTGTGGTTTGTGAAAGATTAACAGCTGTTAGGGCTTGAATTCTTCCTACAGCTTGGCTGTCAGCAGCAGCAACAGATGACAGCTTCCCAATCTTAAACAGTTGCTAAGGTTTCTTTCCAGGGCACTATTCCTAATTCCATAGTTCTTTTAAAGAATTACTTCCATGTCTGTTTTCTAAAGGAAAACATCCTGCCATGTTTCTCTTCCTTCAGGACTCGAAGGCTCATTATTTTGAGGTCTCCTCCTATTATGTCTTCTTTAAAAAACACAAAACAACCCAAACCTACTGCCAAGAAGCTTAATGTCACATATCCTAACCACTGGTAAGACTATGCAAGCCAGCATCAAAAGCAGGTAATTTTTAAGCTGTGCTCCAAATACTACCTCCCTAAGGTCTGTGAAACAAAGTACATTATCATCTTTATTCACTTTGTCCTTTTTATTTTTGCCAGTTTTTTGAAGACCAGTTGCAAAACCAGCCTGATGATCTCTCTCAGTATTTAATATTCCTGTAGACAGTGATACCTAAGAGTCTATTGAGGTGTATGTGGTGGTCCTGACTTTCCTCCAAAGCAAACCCTCATACAAAACAAAAAGTCAAATTCTCCTGAAAAACAAACTGCAAAAATAACCAAAATAATAAGATGACCTGGAATGCACTGAGATGGAGCCATAATGCATTCATAAAAGCAGCTTGAACTTTCAAAACCTTTTGATGTTTGCCCAGAAGAGGTAACTCAAACCCACACATTTGGAAAAATAATAAATAAATGATTACCCAAAAGGATATGTCTGTTAGTTTCTGAGAGTAGGGCTTCAGGGAATAATTAAAAACCAAAATAAACCCCAAAACTAAATAAATGAAAGCAATTCCCAGGGCTGGAAGCCTTGTGGATAGGTGGTGAAGGCAGAGAATATTAACTAACTGTACTCTCATTGTCAGAAAGACTGTTTTGCTTAGTGAATTAATTTCTAAAGTTCTTATTTTCTACAGATCTGAGGCATACATCATCTCCATAGTCTAAGCATGGAAGTCCACATAACAGATTCCTTGCATAGTGCATGAACACAAGTAATTAGATTCCCCTTCTCAAACATCATGTGTCCATCAAGCTACAACTTGCTCTGTTATATTGAATTTCCTTCCTATTCTTTTAGGTGTTAGACTCTGAGTTTGCTACGTTTTCACAAAATTTTCCATATGTGACATATTGGCATTCTCCCTTTCTCCAGCTAAAGTGAAACCTTGTATTTCTCATGATAAAGTATTCATAATTTCAGTCTAAAAATCCATGGAACTAAGTTCCACCAAAATTCTTCCATGCAGATAGATGCGAGACTTTTACAAGGTAGTGGAGTAGAATCTTCTGCTCTATATTGATAATTCTGATAATTTTTATTTTGCCTATTTACAAATTTTAGGTTGTCCAGAGAAGTTGTGATGCCCCATCCCTGGAACTGTTCAAGGCCAGGCTGGATGGGGCTTTGAGCAACTTGGTCTAGTGGAAGGTGTCCTTGCCCATGGCAGCGAGGTTGGAACTAGATGATCTTTAAGGACACTTCTAACCCAAACCAGTCTATAATTCCATGATTCTATGATATTTCAACCATTTTTGCAAGGTCAATTATTGTTGGACATTTTAGACTTTTTTTTTTTTTTTGTATGTTTTTAATTTTAATAAAGGTTTTAATTGGGAAGGATTTCTCAGGCAAGGAGTTATCATGTTTCTATCTTTACGTCACCCATACTCTGTTTTACAAATGTGCCTGTTGATAAAATCAGCAAACTTTATTTTCTTAAAGGAATGCAGACAAAAAAACCCCAACATTGATGTGTTTGGAAGGCTGTTTTAGAACTTCATGCCTTAAATGATTGAAACCCTTAATTTTCAATCTAAATGCCCAAATTATACCTATCTGACTTTGTACTAATACAATCCCTTAATTCTTCTTTACCTTGATCTGACCTGTGGTTACTTAAAATTCATATTTCCTCTCAGCCTTCCAAAATTAACATTTTCTTGACAAAACCAACTAATCTCAGTCTAAATTTCTTTGTCATTACTTTTCCATATACTCTCCAGTAGCCTCTTATCAGGCATACTTTCACCTTCCCAATGTTCTATTAAGCTTATTTCTGGGCAAAGAGTTTGCCCAGAAATAATCTGGGCAAATAATCAGTATTTTCCATCCTGTCCATATAACAGTAACATCTATTCTCCCTATTAAAAAACAAATTTTGGACCTATAGAATAAAAAAAGTAACAATTAGTGCCAGATACTTTCATAATAGTATTTACAGCTTTCAGAAAGACAATAATTATTTCTTTCATCAAAAGTGAGTTTAGACTAAATCCCTCTAAATCAAAAACTTTCTGTCAGGTTATATGATTCAGCAGTTCTAATGTGTTTTTTTTAATTCTTTGGTTGATGTGAAATAGTGCAACAATAAAGTTTCCCATAGATCTACACACGGCATATGACTCCAGACAATGCTAGGACTTCATTTGTTCTTGCTGTTTTTAAAGATAATCAGGAGAATGAAAAAGAGATTGGCTGCAAGTAAAGACTGAGAACCAGCTGCTTTATAGAGACTTAAATTAACATCAGAGAAGAAAACAAAGAGTTGCATAAGTGAAAGTATAGAAATTGGTGCAAGCTTGCAAACTCTAAAGACTATAAGCTGCCTGTAATTGAAGCAGTGTAGAAAAGTGTTGACAGATCTGAAACACTTTCCTTGTGGAAGTAATAGGAACAAAATATTTGGCTTGTGTATTTGATCATCAGGAATTGGATCTGCTGAGCTACGAGGTCCCCCAGTCCTAAATTCAACCATTCTTTTAAATTAGCGTAATGTTCCTTTGTAATTGAAGCATATGGACATCTGACAAAACATCTGTTATAATTTGCATCCTTCTAGAACATCTGTATCAACCCTGTTTGCTTTTATTTATATTTGCAAACATGTACCTCCAGTACACCTATCTTGATAGAACTCATATAAAGATGTAGTATTATTTCGGTGTCTTCAAGGTGTAAAACTCGTAAATCACATTTTGCCAAAACCACTAATTCTCAAATTCACAACTTACTCAAGTGTCACACACAGCTGATTAAATCTATTACTGGCACAGCTTTTCTGGACTGTGCAATACTGTGGAATAGTATGGCTTTTTACATGTTATAGAGTTCCTTTACATTTAGCTACTTGAAAGTTTCATGTTGATATACATGATTTTGCAAATTTTTCTAACAATTTAAACCAAACTAACTTCAGGCTGCTGTCCTCTCATGTGCTCTCCTTCTGCCAGCAAGAGCTTCCCGTGCCCCTGACTGTGTCAGCAGTAGCACTTGTGTGAGTCTTCTTTTTTCATTTATTTTTCTACTGTCAGTTTTCAGTTCCCTGAATAAGCTTCTACACCTTCATGAAAAGTTGGCAGGAAGGGGTGTCAATATGTAGCCAGTGTCCCGGGATGAGGGGCAGGATTGGCCTAAATTGTTGTCAAATTGCATATGCTGAGAAATATGTCATCAAAGCTCTCACGCATAATATGGATGGATTGAGGTGGGTGTTTGGACACTGAGAACCAGGGCTGTGGAAGTTTTGTTTGAAGAAGGTCATCTCTATTTTCACATACAGACTTTTGAGTTGAAGTATGACCTTGGCAAACAGTTATTAAGGGAACTTGCGGTTAGACTTAGGGATTTCTGAACATTTATTATCCCACAATGTGAAGAGAGGCAGAATGGAAAGTGACCATACTAATGAAAAAATAAAATTTAAACCAGATGAAATCAAATATTCTAGGATCTCTTATGAAGCTAGATTCAGACTCTAATGCTTTTATTGTTGAATCTGTAAGTGTCACAGTCCAAGGAACTCTTCCCAGGAGTTTTTTGTCCTTAGAGAAATCATGGGGGAATTATGTGTGAATTGATTTCAAAAATCCATGTAAAAAAAAAAAAAAATCCATGTCAAAACCATGATAGCAGCTGTTCCTAAAGCACTACTGGTATCATGTTGGGACCAAATAGAAGAGGTATTTTCTAGTTCTGAATCCAACATAACAAAACCCAACATTTTATATGTGAACCAGGCTGTAACTATCTAATTTTCAGGAACGTTATTTCCATACAACTGACACAAACTTGTGCTCTAAAACATGTACTAAGAAACAAATATATATTTATTATTATTTTTATGCAAATAACTTGGCAGTTTGAAAACTCTGACCTTGTGGAAGCAAAGCTTTTATTTTTCTACCAGAAGGTTGCAACATGTTACTGTAGACATAAAATCTGGCATTCAGCTTCTCGAACCCCAATTGTCAACACAAAACAGAAGCAAATTACTCTGATTTCTTCAGCTGGAGCTAGCTCCAACCCTTACTTGCATGGTGCAAGGAAGGAGTTTAACAAAACCAGTTCCACAGTGATTCCACCATGCCATGGCAACACATGGCTTCACTTCATCTTAAACAGAGAAATCAGCTTTGGAATTATTTTGTTCTTTATATTCCCAGGCAACTGATTAAGGCTACTTTACATGCATAGCTTCTTTTTGTTGATGAGCAGCTAATGTCTTTATCCCCTATTATGTGCTATCACTCATTTGTTGTTTTTGCCTTTAATGTAAGTCAATGCAAAACCTGATCCCAGAAATATGGGATCACTGAGGATGAAAGAGCCCAAGATGCAGGAGTCTTTGAATATTTAATATTAAGTGTCTTCTTGATGAAGTACAAAAAGAAAGGAAAATACATACAACGTCAACTTCAAAATTATTTGAGTATTGTTGACAAAACCAGTACAATAATTATTTCATACCCATGCTGAATATTAAGGCAGTAAGAGTGCTTGGACTGTATAACATTTTAAAGTAAAAAAAAGTAACCAGGGTTGTCAGGGAAGCACTGAAGATGACTGGTCAAAGCTCTCTGTGCTTGAAGAGAGAGAAGAAGAGAATTTACTGAGGAAGTTTTAGGAGAAAAAAAAAGGAATCATTAAAGTTCTGTAGCTACATAAAGAAAGAATCTAAACTAATAGGGACATAAGAGGAAAAATAAATAAATACAGAGTCTCATTCATTCAAGTCAGTAGGACACTGTCTCTGGACTTCAATAGAAATTTGAACAGGATGGCAAATTCTCAGGTAATATGCGTAGGTAAACAGTGGAACTGTGACTATTGAGACTTTAAATACATTTATTGTATTATTGTTTTGAAATAAAATAAGATATAATAAAATAAAATATTCCTAGGCATACATTTAGGCATTTCTGGTTCCCCAGAAGCACATTGCAACCATTTTTTTTGTTTCAAAAAAGAATTCCTTAACTACAATATGAACACTTTTGTAAAATAATGAACTAAAAATTGAGAAAGTATATTTGCTATCAAGAATTCAGTAGAAAGTTCACCCTATTATATATTCTATTACTTTTGCAAGTCTAGCAATTCTATTGGCATGCATCATATTCTTATTCCAGACACTTCATATATTTTTATATACATAGATTATTTGGAAATAATAGCATGACATCTTGGCTATTGAGAAGTATATTTAGATTTTAAAAGCTCACTTGACAGCATATTTTTTGCAGTAAGTTGTAGTAGGTACCTGGATATGAATGTTCTAGCTGAAGCATTTGGGAAGAATATAAAATAATTTGCTAATGCTTCTTGATTGATGCAGTAACCTTTTCCATTAATGGGTGTTTGAAGGAAAAGATATTCAGGACAAAGGAGGAAGATATTCAAGAATTCAAAAGAAAAGGAACTTTTGTAAGAAAAGGAATTGAGAATAATGAATGATTCAATGTATCTATTCATGTCTTTGTGTCTAGAGCTTTGGCTTTTTTGTGTGCATGCATGGAAATACAGAAAGCATCACTTCTACTGAGGAGCTTTTAAGACTGCCTGGGGATGGTGACTCAGCTCTTCCACTGGCATCATCTTCAGCTCCTTTAACAGGTAATTAATGACCAAAATAAATTTTCAGTAGATCTGGGGCATGGTTTCAGGAGAAGAAATATACATTCAGAAAATATGGTGTTTAATCACACAAAGACAAAACTAAATTCCTGCAAGATTTTGTGTCCATTTCTTCAGGTTTTTGGGTAGAAACTAGAAAGAATCTTCAGTTTTACTTCAGAAACAGGAAACTGGCAATCTTGGTGCCCTACTTGGCAGCAAGCTTTGTGGCCAGCAGCCTGAAAAAGTGATACAGGATTGCAGGAAATCTCTATTTTGTTTCCAAGATAAAACGAAAAAATAGATGTCTCTGCTATCATTGTATTATTTTAAAGAAAAAAATTGTTGAATTGCTGCACTGTGGAAAAAAAATGTGAATTGGAACAAGAGTAATTTTGCAGTTCCTGAGGAACAGATATTCTGGATACACCTAGGACACTTTTCTGTTAGTGACATCTTTACTGTTCTAAGCCTGTAAACAGATTCACTTTTAAAGAAGGCCTATGTGTTGGGGTTTTTTATATTTCTCTTCTTCAGGACTAAGCAGTATCATTTACTCACTGTTTCAAGTAAAGATTAAGGCAGAACAGAAGAATCTTTTTCTGGAAGTGGACAGAAAAATTAATGACACCCTTGCAAATAAACTAAACAGTGTTTTTTGGGGGGGTTCAGTAGAGTCAGCCTCTTCACAGGTGAATGCGGAAAGAAAAAGACATCACAATGATGCCTTCTGCCATCATCAAACATTCCATCATTGGAAAAACACCCTCTGGAGATGGCTGCCGGCCTACCTGCCTGTCCTCCCTCTATAGATAAGTATCTGTCAGACTATGAACACCACTGGAAAAAAAATGCAAGGATTAGGAAAAAAGTATCAGTATGATATTGTAACGATTTTGTACATAATTTCTCACGTTTCTCACCTACAGAAAACTGAATGTTGCTGTTCAAGCTGTGTATCGAAAAATGGGATTATAAGGCTGCACTTGTGCCAGACTTAATGCAGGAGGGGGCCTGGAAATCAGGACTATGAAGTGGCAATCCATTAGCTGAAAGGAATGTGCTCCAGTTTGTAGGCCACAAACCCTGGGAGGACAAGGAATGTTAATAGATAACGATCAACAGGATGAGTCATGCCGGGAATGAGGAATGGATGGCGTCTAGGAGAGGTAACACCTTGCTGTTAATTGATGAAAGTGTCCTTTGTTTGTATAGTTAACCACCAATCGGGGATTGCCTAGTATGTAATGCTTAGCTTAAAGAACCAATCTGTTTAAAGCCCGCAGCTTCTGAAAACATATATAAACTCGTGATTGTGTACAATAAATCAACATCTTGCTTGCATCAAGCTACCTCCCGTCTCTTCATTCGCCGCAGTTTAAGAGATAGTTTGCACAGATGTCAGCATATATCCATGTGGTGCTTAATGAAAGTCATAGTCTGAGGCTTTGATCATAGGATTTGTTGTATGCTGCAGACTTGCTAGCCTGCATGGAATTCTGCAGACTGGTATCAATGTTAGAAGACTTTAAAAAGAAGGAAAAAATAAAATATATATTTACAAGATTTTTTTTATTCTTCCTCCCAACACCTATGTTTCTATTGTGAAACATACTATGTGAATGGACATGCGTAGTAACAGATAAGAATGCATAGTAAGACAGCTGTGCTTTACTGGCAGCAACCTTAGGTGAACTGTCATTCATTTCTCTTATACCTTTTCTTTTCTTTTTTTCTACTTGGTGCATTTATTCTGTACACTGATCATAAAGGAGTCACTAGTGCTTAGCTGTCAAATACAGCTCTTGCCTCCACTGGATAAACTTTAACTATCTTTCTGGGGCTGTTATATCACCATTAAACTGTCCTATTTCCTTTTCCTGGAGATTTTATTACCTGTGCAACAGATGTGCCTTCCATTATGCCTGGGGAAACAGAACGTTACCTCTGGACATCTTGATCCATGATTCTTATAAATCTGTTCTGCTCAGTTCTCCACAGACTGCACAGGATTTGTATTCAGTGTAATGAATGCAGAGTGGTCTCATGAAAACCTAGTGAAGGTAGAAACTGGCATTACAGACATTCTAAGTAAGGGGAGATGTACATCAGTTTCTAAAGAAATCCCCTACTGCAAAAGACACGAAAATGCTACTGAATATACTCATGAAAAACAAGACGACAAGCAGGGCTAAAGAATCGGAAAACAAAATATCTGAGAAGGTAACAGTATCTTAGCCTTATTTTTCCTTCAATTGCATGTCCCATTCCACCTCTCTGAGGAAGTACAGTGTTCTGGGCAGTAAAAGTGAGCAAAAGACAAGGACAATGCCAGAACAATGTATGCAAATTTCACTTTGGGACAGGTCTACCGTAGCAAGCATTGAACTTATGGTTTCTTAGGAAAATACAACAAAACCAAACCAAAACAAAATTGTAAAAAGCTTGGGTTTGTATTGTACCATTGCTGAGGGAGGCAAAATTAATAGTAGCTATCCATTCAGTCTTTTATCCATCAACTCCTACGTCACGAGCAAGGTTCACCAAATGTATTACAACTTTTAGCTTATATAGATCCTTTCTTTTGGTGGTGGGAACTCAGCCATCCTCTTTCATTTATGGCTGATAGTTGTATGTACTTACTGTCTTAATTCTGATAATTAAACAAGAGTTTAACACCCCCTTATAAAATATGCTTGGAGCCTGACCCAGTAGACTTCTCTGTAGACTTTCCTGTGTGATTTGCAAGGAAGCCTGCATGAGCCAGACAGCTGAGTGCTGTGCTCCTGCTCTACCTCCCACCCCAGGAGCTGTTCTACTTCCTATAAGTATTTTGAAGTTATTGTTTCTGATGTGTTATTTTCAGTTAAAAGCTTGGCAGTGTTTCTGCGGAACTCTTGCACTAGCAGCTACGTCACTGCAGCAATGTGTTTCAAGAGCTGAACTCAGTTACCAAATATTGACTGTCATTATGTTCTGCTATCCCTGGTTTCAGCTGAATTAATACTTTCTGTTGTTACTGATGCATCTTGAAGACATAGCCAAGGTGTTGTCATGGTCCACTCAGTGAACTCATGATAGTTCGTTTACTATGATCTTGAAGCACAAAAAAATCAAGGCGACCACACCAAGGGTTTATGCTTTGGTCAAACAGTGCAACTTTATTGTTTGCCCGTAAAGCAGCGTGCGATAGATAGAGTGAAGGAAGGGAAGAAAAGGTAAAGTAAAAGGAAAAAAGATTATAGCTACCACCATGAGTCCAAGGCAACCCTATGGTCCCAGGCCCACGCGGTGTCCCGCTGGTCCTTCTGATCGTCATGGTCCTTGGTGGGGAAGATTTTCAAAGTTCAGTTGCTAAGGGGCCATCTTTTATGCCAAGCAACACACCTTGCTCCTCCTCTGGCCCATGGATTGTTGCCAGTCTCCGCCTTCTCCAGCAAGGCTACCACGCTTGCCCAAAGAGGAGTCCCCAAGGCGTGGTTTGCCTTAGAGGCGGGTAGCTTCAGACCAGGAGGTGTCTTTTTGTATTATAATGATATTATAATGAAGAAAGTTCACCTGAAGTTCAAGTTTTCTGGTGCGTTGCTATGACAGTGGTTGTGATCCATCTTCTGGACAGCAGTTATGCGGCCTTATCGTAGCTGTTCCTTTCAATCCCTGGTGGCAGAGAATGGCATAGTGCTCCTCGTACCATGCAGTTCTCCTTCCCAGGGTCTTTGTGCCTTGGTGTCCATGAGGACTGCATTCCAACTCCAGGTGTCTGTTGGCAATGGTGAGCCAATATCGTTCTCTTTGGACCGACTTACAGGTGTGCAGTCAACCAGCAAATTAAATCAAACAATGACTATTACAGAAAGTAGCTGTATTTTTGTGTTCATTTGATGAGACAAACTTTTTTCCCAACATACATTTTCTTTTAAAAAATGATACTATGGGATTGTTGAGTTTCTTGTCATTCTTTATTGCTGTTTTCTGTTGGGAAATATTCTCTGGCTTATTGCTGTTTCCAACAGCCTTAACTTCTGTCTAGAATTCCTTATAATCAAACAATTTGTGATTGAAAAGTCTGAGGAGAAAAAAGTGACTGGATTTTACTATTTTCTGCTAGACTGACATAACATATAAAGACTGAATCACTGAGAGGCCAAAAATCTCTTCAAAGAGAATAAGACATCAAGCCAGAAGGGCTTCCAAATAAGCAGGTGCATAACTATGACGCTTGTTAAAAATGTGAAGCAAAAAATTCCTTAGAAGAAAGGTAGAAATGCTGATGTATTGCCTTCTCCCCAGAACTATTGTCCAAAGATGAGGCAAAAATCCCATTTGTTATTAGATTGTACAAGTGTTAGAATGACAGGAAGAGGGGGTGAAAGAATAAGTGGGTTTTGATTGGGGTGATCATTGCAATGAGGTACAACATGCAGTCAGGCTGGGAGGCCATCCTGAAAGGAAGGTGCAGTAGAGCACTAGAGCATAGAAATGTCTTTTTTTAATGACAGCTCCATAACACAGCACAGTGGTCTTACCCTATCAAAGAAACCACCCAAAGCCATTAACCAGTCATCAAAAAATCCGAAAAAAACAAAACCAAAACAAAATTTCATGTAGAATGTAGTAATTTGGATGAGGTATCTGCAAAGCATTTGCATCCAAATAGGATACGTTATTCACAGGATAGTAAAATCATAGGAAAATTCAGGTTGGAGGGCCCTCTGGATGTCTCCAGTCCAAAACACAGGGTTTATTTAGGTTCTGAAAACCTCCACAGACAAACTGCACAGTCTTCCCAGATAGCGTGGACCAATGCCTATCTGCCCTCATAGTGAAGAAGTTTTTCCTATGTCTGGTCTGAACCTTACTTCTTTTAAGTTATGCCTGTTGTCTCCCACCCCCTTACCATGCACTACTGTGAAGAGCCTGGCTCCATCAATTGCCTCCTCATAGCTGCTGGGGGAGCTGCTATCGAGTCCACCTAAAGCCATCCCTTCTCCAGGCTGAAAAAAGTCCTGTTCCTCCCAGATAGGGCAAGCACTCCAGCCTCTTTGCCATCTTGGTAGTCCTATACTGAATGTGCACCAGTTTGTTGTCTTTCTCACATTGGGAGATGGGGCATCCTATAGAAGTTATACTGCACACAGTATACGAAGTATACTGCACATAGTATAAAAGTTGCAGTCTAGTGAGTGCTCAGTAGAGGGGGATAATCCCTTCCCTGTGAACTGCTGGCCATGCTCCTGTTCGCGGAGCTTGGGATGCTGCTGGCCACCTTTGCCATGAGGACACATAGCTTGTTCAGGCTCACCTTGCTGTCCACCAGGGCCTTTCCTGCAGATCTGTCCTTCCTCAGCCTGTCCACACCCAGCCTGTGTCATCTCAGAAACTCCTTCATCCTAGGGGCAGGACTTGTCACTTGTCCTTGTTCAGTTTCACATGGTCCCTGTCGCCCCCTTCCTCCAACCTGCCTAGGTCTCTTTCAATGGCATCTCTGCCACTGAATATATTGACTTCTCCCCATGCTCCACCAGTTTGGTGCCATCCGCAGTGTTGATGACAGTGTGCTCCATTACCTTCTCCAGCTCATTAATGTGTTAAACAGGAAAGGTCCCATTGCAGACTCCTGTGGTACTCAAGTTATTGAGCACTACCCATAGACCTCTACTTTCTGAAGCCAACTATCTAGCCAGTTTTTTACCCATCTGGTTGTTCACCCATCCATACCATAATGTCCCAGCATGTATACAAGATGGTTAAGCGAGACTGTTAAAAGCTGTGCTAAATGCAAAGTAAATGGCACCCACTGTTCTTACCCAGCTGGTCAGGTGTGATTTGCCTTTGCTAATCTCTGTTGACTATTCCCAATCACCTTCTTCTTAATATGATGTGCTGCAGGAAGATTCACTCCACGAATGATGTGAAACTCCTGCATCAAGAAGATACACCGAACAACCACCAGAAATCCTTCGATGGCTTGGGTCCCTCCTTGTTGCACTTTCAGGAGCTGGCAGACCCCTGCAAGAACCACGGTCTGTGGTGTAGAGACTTCCATGAGTTGTTTAAAGAAGATGTCACCAATTTTGTGTCTCAGATTGGGTGATCAATCAAACTCCCACCACAATGACACCTTTACTGGCCTCTCTGCTGACCCTGACCTGCAAGCTTTTACCCAGACAGCTATCCATTATGTGCAACAGCCCCATATATCCAAGATGCTCCTGCTCATGGATGGCAACATCCTCCCTTGGGCCCTTTCCATGCTTGTTTTCTCTGGAGAGATTATGTATGACCTTAGTAGCACACTTCTGTGATGACACGCGCAGCTCTAGCTCCTCCTGCTTGTTTCCCAGCATGCATGCATTCCTGCATATCCTAGAGTCTGATGCTCCTTCGCCCACTTCTACCACTCCTGAGGTCTCTCTTGTTCACATGGTCCTTCATCCTTTGTTTTCTAGCCATTCTACTGTTTCCTTTTTAACTGTGGTCTGCAATGTCCCCCCTCCCCCCATCATTCCTGGTCTAAATCTTTCCTCACCAGATTGGCCAGCCTGTTGGCAAAGATGCCCTTGCTCCACTTTGTCAGATGGATTCTATATGTTCCTAGCAGTCTTCCATCTTCAGAGAGGATCCATTGGATGTAAAAATGAGCTCCCTGATTTTGGTACTTCCTATGTGAGGAGGTGCTGACCTGCAGAATTGCATCCTCCCTCAGATCTAGCTCTCGGTCAAAGCATCTGCTGTGCGCAGGGATAGTTGTGCCTGTGGGTGATGGCACTGTGCCCTGTGGGACATCGCCACTGAGGTAGTGGACCCTCACTACCTTCATCCATTTCCAGACACCTTCTGTGCATCCATCTGCACATGCTGCTGTACCTGTCAGCTGTGTCCACCAGCAGAGGTCTGGCATCCCTGTGGATACAGCTCTATAATTCAATTATTTGTGAACAGGTTATCATTAATAATTTCCAATTAGGTTTGATTTAGCTTGAAGTCAAACAATTACAATTTTATGCTTTTTTGAAGTCCAACAATTAAATTTTTCTTCTTTGATCATGTGCTTAATTTTAAACTATTGCTTTTGTGATTGGAATAATGACTGGAATTAGGGCCACATTTCTGGGGGAAGAATGAATCTCTCAAAATGCACCCAATGATTGCCAAAATGTGTGCTGTATCAACAGACAACAGATTTCATTTGTGGAAGTTCTCATAATTTCTGAGATACAATCATAACAACCTGGATGTACAACAGACCATTTGAAAACACGAATTCAAGGTAATAAAAACATTCTATATATAATTCCATATACAAAGAGAAACACATTTGGCACACATTGAGTTGCAATAGAGATCTAAATTGTCTGTTTTCCTGTGAAGCTCGGTTTGAGACCAGAGTTTGGGATATTTAATTGGCAACATCAAAAGAAAAGCAGTGTGGGAATGACTTCCTAATTTTGGAATAGAGTTAAAGTAAGTGCTTCTCAAGTACAAAGAGGGAAAAAGCAAAAAATAATATATGAAGATTTTCAAGTTTATGTAAAAACATCAGTATTATGACTGTTAGTTTCTCATGCAAATAATTAACAGGATGCAGGAGGCAGTAGATGATAGAAAGATTATTATATCCAGATAAATCAGTCTGAAATAATAAGATAATGTCTTGTGAAAAAGAAAGGCATGGAAGAAGCCAATTTTCATGGCTCAGTTAGGCAAATCAGCTGTTTTAGTAACTATTCCAACACTACCAATGCTGACTTTTGGACAATAATGATTTTCCTATTTTGCCAGATCTTCACATCTTTTAGCAGATCACAAAAAGAGAAGACAAGTATAGGCTTCATAGAGAATGGTTTGCTTTTCCTTTTTGCATTTTCTATAAAAGGGAAGTCTAGCTAATTTTCAGCCTTGTTCACCTTTTTTTCCTCTCAGAGCACCCTATTCTTAAACAATTAAGTAGTAACAAGTTCATTAAATAAAACACTTGGTTCCAAATGTGATTGTCTTTCATAAGCCAGTTCATTTTGATCTTAGTCTTAGAACACACACAAGAATATAAGGCAAAGCAAAAATAAATCTCTGTAGGATCAGACTGTTACTACTTCTAATCACAATTGATTTTCCTCTTCAGTCATACCTACTCTATGTGATTTATGCACTAACTCACCTTTTTAAAAAAAATCTGTTAGTTTCCTTGCCAGTCAGTCAATTGCTAGCTCACTCATCTATTTTTTTCTTGTTGTTTTGAAAACACCATTTCTATTCATCAAGTTACTCAGTTTAATATAATCAAGTAGGGTTTTAATTGCTGTGACTATCATCTGTAACCAAGAAGGAGAAAATAAATATAATCTGTCAGCTAGATGACTCTGAACAGGATCATTTGAAGGCTGGAATCCCTTACCATCGTGATGCAAAAGTTCTGTTTAGAAGCTGCTGTCCATCAGAGAGTTGGGGAACATTTAATCGTGTTTGTTTTATAAGAGGAATCTGGTAGCTTCACTTTTGACCAAAATATTATTTCTTATTACTGATTCCCTTTCTTTTCTCTCTCTTAGCAAGCACATTTAGTGCTTGTTAAGCACAGTTCAGTACTTGATGAGTACAGTGCTTGTACAGTATAAGCATTTACATATGTAGTACTCAATTTTTGTCTGAGCTGTTTTGAATCACTGTGCTGTGTCAGCATTGGAGGCCTGAACTGAGCCAAGTGCCCCATTGGCACGTATGCTTTACAAAATGCATTTTAAGTGTTGATTACTGCTTCAGAGAGCTTACTGTCATCCATTATATTCTATAGGTAGTGCAACTTACTGTATCCCTCTATAATAAAACCAGATGCTGTAAACTGATAAGATTCTATAGCATCTGGGCTGAACCTTTTGTTGTTTGTGATTTCTTGTATAAAGTAGTTGAATGACCTGAAATACCTTATTTTTTTTAAATAACTGAACTTTTAAAAACAAAACTAAGATACATGAAAAAATAGTAATAAAGTGAAACAAATGTTACATTCAAAATATTTTTAGCAGCAAAAGGGAACATGGCACATATATGGATCCCAGAATTTATTTTTAACTTAGTTGAAATACTAGCAATCTAACCAAAGGACAACAAATAGCTGTTATCAGTCCATATTAATGCTATTACAAGTATGAAGAAATGCAAAAAAAGACTCATTAATAATAACTTTAGAATTGTTGTGCAGGAAAGCTTACTGCTATCTCCCCGTTTTCCCTGGTGTGACATTCACCCTTTCTGTGTGCCTCTAGGATGGGAGAAAGACAGTTTCAGTCCCTTCAAGAGGAAATGGGAGGGTTGCAACAAGTTGTCACTGTCCTGGGATCTTTGCTGGGAGGGATATGATATTCAAGATGGGGTTCTCTTCCTCCACAGTCTTGGGTCTGTGTGTGGCTATTTTTATTTGGTTTTTTTTCCTCACAGCCTGATTTCCCCTTCTCAGAGGCTCCCAGCTGAAGCCAGAGAGTGGCACAGTGGCCTCCTCCAGCCCCAGCTGCCCTCAAGGGCTGCTGTTTGTCACCCCCTGAGTCCCACTGCAGTTGATCAGGCCAGTGCCACACGGGGAATCACAGGGTGAAGCTAAAACAGGAGTCCCATGGGTACTGCTCCTCTCAGGAACTGCCAAAACAGACTGTGGCCACATCAAGCCTGGACGAGTCCAGAGACCTGCCGCAGCCAGGGCTGTACAGGGTCTGCAGCTTGTTACTGGTCATGGCAAACATCACACTTACTGGGACATATGTAAAAGAATTCCTCTGCCCAATGGTAAACAGAAGCTGTGAAATAGTGACTTCTTCATAAGAGCACAAATTATATTATCATCACATTTTTTCCCCGCAAAGAGCCCCTGAACTAATGTCTGTAAAGTTTATTATTTTCAATGAGAAATCTTTCACCTAATGATGGCTGGAAGGTTCCCATCCTGTCTTTAGATACTATTTAACCACTTAGCTATATATATATGTAGTTAAACATGATGACTAACACAAAATTAGAGGACAGGTAATAGGCAGCTTTAAGACTGGGCCTCCAACCAAGAACTGTATTTTCCCTTATATCGTTAAATTTGTAAATTAGTGTTCTCAGAACTCTAAATATGTTCTTATGTTCTCAGAAATTGACAGAAGGGAGGGTACATTGATGAGGAAGTGAGTTTTATACAATTGTAATGAACTCTTATGAGAGCTTCGCTTCATGTCAGAGAAAAACAACTTGGTTTTTACTTTGAGGCTGTGTTAACAAGCGATTTCGTATACTAGGGACAAAGACCTGACATCCCTTAAATCACATCCTTAGTTTCTCATGCATCTCATTGCAATGCATTGTTTACTCCCCTGGAAAGGGTCTGTTGCTTACACACACACACACACACACACACACTCACACACAGACACAGACTCACACACATAGACACACAGAGACACACAAACACAGACACACACACACAGACACACGCACAGACACACACAAAGACACACATACCCCCACCCCCACCCACCCCCACCCCCACTCTCTCCCTCCCTCTCTACCACCCCCACCTACCCATTGGCATTCACCACTATTCCTGCAGAATCTGAAATAAACCGGCTTTAAAAAAGAGATTCAGTTGTGGAAAGAATATTTTTGGTATGTAGTGTGCAACAGTAATTTCAACAGCTTCTGTGAGCTGTTTTCATGAAGGAAGAAAAGTAAGTAAGGTGCACATAGTACAGATGGTGACTGCCTCCCACTGATCTAGAGATGGTTAAAGTCATTCAAAATTCCCTACAAAAGGGGCTGATGACATTTTAGGTGGACGGAAAAACCTCAGAAATTTCAGGCTTAGGCAGAAGAAAACAGAAGGCAATATACATATATATTTAAAAGGCCAACAAAAAATATGAAGGATAGATTTCCAGAAATTAGAACATTTTTCAGAACATTAACTCAGCTAATATTTTCTGGCACTCCTCATATTTTTTTAAGCTGCAGCAGAATTTCAAAAGCACTGTGATGTTCCTTTTCTCTAGCTTTCATGTGGGTGATGTTTATAAGGTCAGCACAGAGCTCAGTGTGGTTTGCTGTATGAAACTGATTTGAAAGACAGAAGGGAGATAAATGTATTTATTCTTAAATCACTGGAAAGCACTGGACAGATTCCTAGGAATAGCCAAGGGCCATGAGTTAGATGGCCAATGCCCTCCTACAGAACTATGTTTTGTTTGTATATATCCATATTCAGATCCATAGTTTAGGCTGAAAACACTTTTACAGTGACTCCTTTTTTTTAGTCACCACATAAATATATCCCTAGTCCCAGCTAAAGCAGGATAGACAGTCCTGCGATTTTTTGAGGCTGACTACCGACTCTAAGGACAACCTTCTTCTCCACTTTGGACAGCAATTCAATGATTTTCAGGCACCCTAGGCATCCAGAAAGGTCAGAAATGGCCACTGGATATGCACAGTGTTTTAGTCAGACATGCAAAGTGAATTAAGTATGTACCAAGTACAAAACTGGTAGTCATGGAATGCTTTATTTTTTTGGGAAGAATAGTTGTAAAGTGCAAAAATTTAAAGTAGAATTATTTGAGCTAGTCAGCAGCTATTTCTGAAGCTCCTCAGACCTACACAGCACAGAGAAATGAAACCCATTTCAACAAAACCAAGGTACTGTGTGCAAGGATTGCAGGGCATTCTCCCTTGCTGTTTCCACATTAACCTTACCTATGGCTTATGTGCAATGCATAGCAGGGATTATGACAACCTAAAAACACCCCATGAAAGAACATGCTGAAAAGAACTTCAAACAATGTTAAAGTGAACTAGAATAAGCTAAAATACCATTGTTAGACTTTTATTTATTTATTAATTTTCATTATATATATAATTTATTATATATAATATATAATAAATATAAAACCAATATATATCAAACAATATAATATAAATTAATAAATGTATAAATAATATAGAAATATAAATAAATACATAAAAATTAATCTAAATATAATATATATAAATATATACATATAAAAATAAAGTATGTGAAAATATATAATAAATAAAATTAAAAAATATTTATTATTATTTATTGTTAGACATGGTGGTTCATGTTTTCTTTTCCAGCAGTCCCAGCTTCCCTTAAGAGGCTACTGTTTGACACCTGTTGAGTCCTGCCTTGGTACGCTTTTTTTACCTACATGGCATTCATGAGGCTCACGCTGAAACAAGTGGGGCAACAGTCACATCACTAATAGACAAATATTAAATCAGGACAGGCCAAGACATGTCTTGAGATCCTGCTCTGTCAGGTGAGTACAAAGCCATGGCCTTTTGCTTGTATTGACTACATCATATATTTTATGCTCAGTAAACATTATTGCTTTCTAAGGAAAGGAAAAAGCAGATGTGGCTAAAATAGAATTAATTAAAATCTGAATTATTTGACCTTTGACAGTGCCTCCCTGTAAGATACTGAATAGGTTGGGGACAGCTAGTCTAGAGACGAGAAATAGTGCTGCGTTTATTTCAAGTCTGTAGTGTAGATGAAATGAAGGAAAATTCTCTTCATTTCTTAGCTGCTATAAAAAAGCCATCTAACAAAATTTTTTGAAAATAAGGAAGTACAATATACAAACTTACCAAATTTGTTGGCCTTGCTTTAATCACAAACAGGTGACATGAAGATGTTAATGCAATTCCAATAAAATCAAATCTTACAAGACAAACATAAAGTACTAGAAGGAAATTTATCTCATGACAAGGCACGAATGAAGATGACAGGGTAGGAAAAAGCAGTGTTAGGTTCCATATTGGGTGAAAATTGAAAGATCAGAGGATTTCAGGGGAAGAAAAAGTACATGCACATCTTCTCATCTTTCTCAGTCTTCTCTATAAACAAAGCTTAATGCAGCTTATTGTACAGCTTGTAGGAGGCAGCCTAGCTGATATATGGTGGGTGCATGAGGATATGTAGCTCTGTCAGTCATGAGAAGAATAATTTCTGATTAATATATTTCACTTTTCATCCTACTATTTGCACAACTCCAGTTTATACTAAACAGTGCTATGAATTGGGATTTTTAGTGGAAAGCAGAAATTTTTCATAGGTACTAAGTAAAAACCAGCTGCCACATACCAGCAGGTTATTTCATAGTTCTCTGTAACAAAGACTCTTTCCTCTAAAGGTACTGCACAGCACCAGAGGATGCATACGTCAGATGTAGCACAGTAATTTCCATATGTAAATGTGCACTATTTATATCTCAATCAGCTCACAAGTCAGAATTCACAAGAGGTTTGAGGGAAGTCAGTTTTTCAATGCTACTAAAATGCAATGGGTATGGAGATCATAATTCTTTTAGACACCTGAGCTGACAGCTTTTAGTCTCCTGTGGAAGAAGCAGATACTACACTCGGCTGACTCTAGGACTTCAATTTTTTTCCTCTGTGCCAGGCTAGCAAATGTCCTGCTGGCAAAATCTTTCTTTTCTCACTGTAAACATATTAAAAATTCCTCGAGATTTTCCTTATCACTTCAGCACCTTCTTGCTGTCAAGATTTTTCATTTCTTGGTCTTGTCCACACATCTAGTCTCAATTTTCTCTTGTTTCACAGACAACATTTAGACTGCACCCAAGTGACTAAATTAAAGCAGTATCTTCCTCCTCGCTAATGATAACTTCCTGCTTCCTGTTATGCCTGTGGGAGTGGCACATAATCTATCAAGAAGCTTCACACTTCTGAAATCAGTGATGGCTTGCTCCTTATCTGCTTTAAATAGGGATGTGCCACTACTGCATGTCCTGTTCATCTGTGCCTTGATTTGAACATCTTAATTTCAGTCCTGTGCCTTGAGGCATAGGAATGACACAGTGGTTGGGATTCAGGATCCTCCACATGGGTGTCTGATGCCATTTGTGATGCCTTCTGGCTACGAACTTCCACTCAGGGAGGTCTGTGGTCTCATGTGGTCCAGTGGTGTATCTCCAAGTGGATATCTTGAATGCAAAAAGTTATCTCAAATGGTGCTAGCTACTAATATATCAGCACCTGAATCTTTCTTGTAGTATCTTAGGGAACTTGCCTGGTCATCTAACTGAAAGTATTCTTTGAGTCATGCCTGGCTCTGTGGCAGAAGGAAGAAAAATGGTAGTGTGATTACAAGAGAAGTAGACCAATGCTTCCTGACTTGAAGTGATCTTGGTGTAAAAAAAGGCCTAGCACAGACTATTTATAACCTTTAATAGAATAGCTTAGATTGCCTAAGTCCTTAAAAGGACATTTCAGGTACCTCGAGGGTCTTGTGGGAATGAGTCACAATTCAGAATCTCATGAAAACAACTTGTCAAAACCTGCATTTTTACTCATTCAGGTCCCTTATGAAGTATGTCAAAATCTCTTCTCATCCTCTTGTTAGATAATATACATCCTATATAGAATATACCTTGCCATGAGGATGTGGAGGTGACTGCTTCTTTGAAAATGAACTACTGAGTAGGAACTCCAGGATATTTTTCAACATTGGGACCCACTGTTATTTGCCTCCTCTCAGGGAGCCAAATTTGCTTTTATCCTTCACAGGTTTTCAGGCAGAGTTTCCTAAACCAACTCGAATTGCTTTGCTCAAGAATAGCTGCCAGACACATGGCCAACAGATTACAGTATTTTTATTGGATTGAATAGGTCCATGACACCAGAAGCACCCCTGTCAGCAGTCTTGATGTTTTTCTAAGCAGGTTTACTAGTGGTACAATGTCTCCACATCTCAAATTCTTTCTTATGATCTGTGGGATATCAGTCATTCACAATCTGTCAGCTTCATTTATATTATGCTGTGGGTAGGCCTCCTGTGAAGTCTAGATGTACAGCTCTTCCAAGCTATAGCTCATATCCAATGTGGAGCCAAAATCCAACTCTTCTAGGTCAGAATCCTCCACAGAGTAAATACTTTCCTCTGAAAGTCTATGCTTTCCCTCATAATATCGTCAGTATTTTTAAATGACAATCACTTTGCCCTTTCACGTGCCAGTTACACTACATCCCTCTCAACAGAGAAACTCACATCTACTGCATACTATGTGTCCTGAAGCAGGAACTCCATATCCCAGGAACTTTCTCCATCTCAGAGCCCTTTCTGAATTATTCACTGTCTACCTCCTTTCTGGTTCTTTCTATTACTTGATTTGATTTATCCAGAGTTTTTCTGGGTCTTCCTAGGATCTTGTAATCCCTATACTGATTGATGTAAGCCTGCTTGTTATATCATTTATGCTTTGCTTGCCAAAGAAACTTGAAAAAGTACTTTTCTTGCAGACTACATCTTGCTCTTTTTTTTCTGGGATATAGTCTTTTCCTGTGCCCTCATTTCATTCCTTTATCTTTTACCCAATCACAGCATAATGCTGGGAGCTTTTATGATGTTTTGGGTGATGGAAAGAACTAAAAAACTCTTGCTTGCAAAGGATTTGCACTCACTTCTTTATGTGTTTCTTTTCTCCTGCTTCTGAAAATCAGCAACTAGCTCTGACTCAGAAGGTTATAGTGTAGGGCAGTCAGTGTGGGAAGGGCACAGAACATAATCATCAGCAGTGAAGAATTAATTTAAGCACTTCACAAGCTAGTGACCAAAATGTAGTTTCACTGGTGTTAAGTAGAATAAAATTTAACCACTCAGGTCTTCATGGAGAAGTTGACTAGTCAACATCAATTCCCACAGACAATGTTGTGTCCTTTTTGGGTTGTGTACACTGACCCAGGTGCCACATGCCAGTGTGTTCCCACCTCGTGCTGAAGCCCATGACTGCTAGTGCTTTCATAGGGAGTTTGTCATCCTCATACAGGCCTCTAATTTCCGTGATGGGAGTCAAGTCTGCTCAGTTTAAATTCTTAAATCCTTTATTGGGTATGCTGTTCAATGGCAGGTAATACTACAATCAGTATCTGGATTTTGTCTTCTGGCAAACATGTCTTTCCTCAGCAATCAGAGAATGAATAGATTCCATAGTAAAGGCTAATGTCTTAAAAATTGTGTGCCTGCTTTTCTACCCCTTATGTTGGATGCTTATTGCAGATAGAATGGAAATATAATTTAAGACATTAAAAAGCTATTTCTAGACCTGCACTGGATGGACAAAGCTTTTAATCTGATGTCACCGTTCAGGTCATCTGGGCTTATTTTGCCGTTGCATCTGTTCTCAATGATTCTAGCAGCTATAACCTTGAATGAACACTCTTGGGGGGAAGCTGTAAAATAGAATTTAACTCACCATGGATGATGATTTCCTTCACTGGTTGCAGACAATTACTACAGAAAAGTTACTTTACAAGATTTTGACATTTTTGTTTCTAGCTGTTTTCTTGTAATGGTTGCTTTTGTCATGTAATAAACTTGTCCTGCTTTTAGCAGTACAGCAAAGAATGATCATAAAATAAAACTGCTATGTAACAAACTACAAATAAGAATTAATTTTATTTCTAAGGAAGACAGCTTCATCTTGTAAAACACTGGAATATATATCTATGTATTCATATTTTTATGACATAGGTAATGTGTTGCTTCTCAATAACATCCCTATGCATGTGGTTTGTCAGGCTTCTGTATCCAGCCTTGAGGGTATTGAATCAGCACAAAATGAACACTGAGGCTCTGGGCTCTAATTGGTCTCCTTCAATGAGTTTAAGAGTGCTGGCTGCACATTTTCTTTGGAGGCCTTCTGGCATAGATGGTTTTTGTCTACCTTGCAGGGATGAATGTCTGAGTATTCAAAGAACTGTCTGAGCTGACCTTTGCTGAGTTACACAAAGATGGCGTTTCTTAGCTGAAGGAAAGGCAGTAAGTGGTTCAGAAAAATAGAAAGTTAACCAAATTTTCTTTTCTTAGTCCACTTGTTTTCTTTCACTCTTCTGAAACATATGTATATTTCCTTTGATGAGTTGCTGCTACCATAAATTCCAGTTAACTGTGGGACTAATTTATATTGACTAGGGTAGGAACTAATTGCAAATTGCAAGTTTTGTGAGTCACGTGTGGTGTAGCTAAGAGTGTAAGTGCCAGTTACTTCAATTCACCCACCTGTTATGAAAAAATCTAGCAAAATATCAATGTGCATTGCAATGCCTGTAAGAGACCCACCATTGCCACAGCAGATGTGTTGTCTCAACATTGCTATGTCAGGAAACTCATGCCATCACCACAGTGAATGATCTATACATTGTTAAGGCAGGAAGATAACACCACTGCCACCATAGAGATTTAAGGCAGGAACATAACACCACTGCCACCACAGAGATTTATCTTTACCTTGTTAAAGGAGGAAACCAGCTGACGCCATGGAGCAATGGGGGAGGCTGATCCTGCAGAACTTAACCAAACCCCTGTGCATGCACCCAGACCTGGTGTCAAGAGGATCAAGGTGCCTGGATGCCCCTGAGGACCACTTGATAATGTTGGGCACATACACCATTGCTGGGTGGAAGGTGTGGCTAAGCAGAACAGCTTGTAACAACTCTATAAAAAACAGAACCAACTAACATTGGATGGAACGTTCCCCCATTGTATTTGGAAATGAATCAGACTGTCAGTACACCGCAGCTCTGGGGTGGTAGCTATTGCTGTGAACTCTTTCCTTTTTTTCCTTCCTTCTTTCCTTCCTTTCTCTCTCTTTATCTCTCACTCTCTTTCCCTTTGCAATCGCAGATTTATTGTTGGGCAAATAAAGTTCCTTGTCTCTTGACTCTGTTTTGAGTCTTAATTCTGTTCCCGAGAATACAAACAGAACCACGCTCCGGTCTCAGACGGGCATGTGACAATGCCTCAGGTAAGACACACCTAGAGGATGCACTCAGACTGCAATTACAAAGAAAAACCTAACTTCTGAAGCAGATCACACATTGCCTAATGTTCTGAGTTTAAAAAGCAGTGGATTGCAGCCAACTTACGGTAACAGTTGCAAAGCACCTGTGTGAATTAGACTTGCCTGGATTCTGCAATTTATCTTTGTATAAACACACCACAGTCAAATTGCAATGTGATAAAATTTACACTGTTTACTTTTCAAAATATATCCCTGGAAAACCTCTAATTCATAAGATTATGGATTACGTGGATGAGCTTAATTGTAGCTGACACTAAGCTGAAATTTGGTTTTTTTTCTGAGACTTACAAAGAAACTCAAGATAAGCTTCTCTGCTTTTGGGAACTGAAGGTATAATTGCTGATGTGTTGACAATCAGTGAAACCAACTGATAAAACAAGATGAACACAGTTATGGCATTTTCACTATTAACATGCTGATTACTTGATCTTACTCAGATGTATTTGCTAGAATTTCACATAATTGCAAGAAATGCAAACAGTGAACAATTATTTATAAAAGGTGAATATTTTCCTCAGATTTAAGTATACTACACTGTTCTCCTAGAATTTATAAAGAAGTTAAAAGCTTTCTTCTCTATTCATATGAACATGTAGCAAAAAAATGAAAAAAGAAGTGTTAAGAAAGTTGATCCCTCTCTTATATGTATTTAAATAACTTATTCCACTCTCTCACATACTGTTTTCAGCATGTTTGGATATTATTTTGGTATTTTTATTGATAATTTGTTGTGTTTTAATTGGAAGCTGCATCTGAAAGTGGTATTGACTAGGTGACAACACTGCATTTTAGAATGTTATGATTGTCATACCTTACTGGTCTTTTTTACGTATAGTACCTGCATTACAAACCAGGTTTTTGAGCAAGCATGTAAAAAGGGAAAGTTGTTGGATCAAAAGAGCTTTATAGTTTGGACAAGTTTTCATGGAGACCGAAAACTCTGAAGCTTAGGACATTTATTTTTCCCAAATGGTGATATGAAATCTGTTACATAGCTTTTTTAAAAGACCTTCACAAGAATCCCAGTTTTTCTTTAATCATTTGCACTCTTAGAAAAAAGGCTGATCATTAAAGATGCCAACTATTATCTCAGCAAGAGTAACTCCCTTAAAGCACTGATCTAGAGAACTTTGTCTTAATCAAATTTAATTAGAATTACTATGCATGTTTCGAATCATTGCCAGACATTTATATAGCTAGTATCTATTTGCATTCTTTAATTTTTAACCATTTCTAAATCAAATTGATAATCCAGATTCATTTGTATCAAAATGAGATGAGAAATAGACATTACGTAATGGAACGTTTTTATCCAGCAGACTGAACTTGCCTATCTTTCTTTTTTGTTTCCAGGTGTGGATCCACTGAATTCAGTGGAAACCTTGAATTCAGAGGATTTGCTTGTGATTTATATTGGGGTGATGGAAGAAGGCAATTTAAAGATGTGCCAAACAAAAATAAAGACAGTAATACAAGTGATTTAGAAGGGTCTGAAGACATCATTCTCTGCTTTGAATAGGAGATACAGAATTAAAAGAGAAAATGCTTGCTCCGTGAAGATCTCAAAGATACTAAGATTTATCACTTCTTACTTTTCTCAGCATTAGTGTTGTCACTTCTGCTTGATAATCTGTTTTCTTTGAGATGACTGCATTATTAAAAGAGAAAAGACAATTAAGTTCAGTTCTATGGGTCTAGTCTCTGAAGTCAAAGGAATTGCATAGATTTACTGCAGGCAAGTCGTTATCCCATGCTAATTTCCTGGATTGGTATTCAGATAATTAGGTAGTTTTGAGCATACTTTAAAATTCAATTAGGTCTCTACACTAAAATAATCAAATCTGCATTTAAAATAATAAGTCTGCATCATTTGATTCATATCTTTTCCATCAGTCACACCAACATATACCTCCAAACAGACATACTGAGACATTTGTTTCATAGGACTTGCAGTATGACTCACATTCTTCCAAATCCTTATTTTTAGCTGTTTGGTGATTAATTTTTTTGGTAATGTTCTCAGTTACAACAAGGAAAATGCATTGAACCCCAGCCTTTTGCTCTGGTGGTTATCATTGCATACATGCTTTAGAGCTTGACGTTAGGAGGGGGTAGTCTTTTTCCTCTCCCATGACAGTCCAGTTGCACTCACCCAAATTAAGTTTCTGAAACACTATACTGAACATGCTCTGGCCTCTCACAGCTGCATTTATACTAGTAAATTAAAATGCCCAGGAACCTTTCTGGGTACTCCAAGGTGATCATACACGTTGTTGAACTGTGACAATGTTCTATGCTGCTCTTAGGGACTATGCCAACTATTTTCCAAACAAATCCCAGGCACAGTTAGGTTATAAAAACCACTTTTTTCCCCAAGGTGCTTATGGAAGTGTATGTGGTTAATCTGTGCCAGCTGGCTTCAGTGTCTGGGGATGATGTTGACCATATTTCATTTATGGCTGTATCATTTTCCTAGGCTGGATATATGAACATATTATCTGTTGCTCTGAATGCTTACAAACTGTTCATGTACTTCAGGCCCATTCAGAAACAGTAGACAAAATCTTCATTTTTCGAAAAGTGGGGTTGCAACTACCTGATTACGTTTTAAGCATTATAGTATTTTTACTGTGAGTATGTTTGTTCATTGCTTTCAAACATTATTAAGGTGAATGATATTGGAAGTCTGTATTTAATATACACTGATATTTATGTATTTAAAATCTTCATTGGCACATTTAGAGGCATGTGTTCCATGTATAGCCAGAGGAAGAGGAGAAAAAATTATGTTTAATTAAATTTACATGGAAAATAACAGACAATTCAAACTAGATGTTGTACTGGTACCCACTCATGACATAGTGTTTATCTAACTAGTCTCATAATTCCTTTCACTTTAATTAATATGATAATTACCACTATGTATAGATCAGTCTGGTTATCCATGCAGTTTAGGATTTTACTTGACAGTAGAAGGTAAACTTTTCAAGGACACTTTGTAGCTGACACTTACAGAATGTAAGACAAGAGGATGTCAGGCTTATGTTGGTCACCTGGGACATGTGGACCCATTTCTTTGCTATTGAACGCAACCTTTGGGTTTTTTTTTGTGATCTCTGCAAACACTGTCTTAAAACTGGTTAGGTATTTTTTTCCCTCACGATGCCTTCTGTTTCTGAGTCTTACTCAGATCAGAAATGGAAGTCCTATATAAATACAAGTCATTGATGACCAGTTTATGACATCTTGCTCCTGTAGTAGCATTATCTTGACTATAAACAACTCTTCCTCTTCTGATATATTTGCAGGGAACTATAGTTTCTTGTGTGTTCTTCTTGCTAGATGGGAAAAACTTTTTCTAATCTTGCCATTTAGGTTTACTCTTAATACTGCTTATTTGATGACTCAAGTCTGTTCCTCAAATATGAAAATATGCACTTCTTTGCCATTTCCACTGAACGGTTTATATTTGTCTTCTTAAGATACTCTAGTATAATATTGTTGATGTAGTTCAACAGATAATATGCCCATTTCCTATGTAACTCAATGGCTGCTTCTACTGTAGGGGCCTTTCTTCCACCTTAAATATTTAATTCCCTCCTAGGAAGTCCTTCAAGAGACAAACTGTTTGTCTAGTTCTGTAATTGCATGATCTAGTCATCCTGTAGAAATTATGCACAGGTATGACAGCACACAAACACCAAACAGTCCAACTGGCTACTGTACACTCAACAGTTAATGTTGAAAATGTCCAAGTAAATCCAGCCAGACCGACCATTTATTCTGAGTGCTACAGTCATGCCCTTGCTTGTTTTGCTCATGTCATGAAAGCAGCTTCCTAAAACGGAATGAGGCAGCCTCCTTTAAGGCTTGCTTGCTTATATGACATTGTGCTACTTCAAGTATTTTCTCTCCATGGGTAGACTGAAATATGTTTCAACTTTGCAACATGCTTTTCTTGATTCTATTGATTTTCTGTACTCTGTCCATTCATAAGTAATTTAAAAGTCTCTGTCAAATGTCAGCCACCCTGTGCTTGTCTCTCTCCCTTCACACGCTCTGAAGTGAATGACTCACAGGTGTATTCTCATGACAGCTTTCAAGTGAGCAGGGCCAGATTGTAGTGTTAGCAAGACATCTGAATGGGAGTTGAAGGACCTATAAGAGGCTCAGCTGTCAGAATCCCTCTTCCTGTGACTCCACACTTCAAAGACTTCACTTCCTTCCTCTGCATTGAGCCCTAAACTACTCAGTTCTCCTGATGCACTGTTCAAATGCTTCAGTCCTTCCAGAGGTGACCAAGACCTCCCAACACAAAGCTCAAATTTCCTCAAGCTTCTTGTTCTAAGGCCTCCTCTATTGCAAAAGTCCCTGCATACTTCCAATATACCTCCCTTGTTCTTCTTCTCTCCTCTCCCATCCCTAAGAATTTGCAAACCTTGTTGCATGACTTTAGCCTACCAACTAGAATGTGATGGCTTTTTCTTCTGATGAATGCTTGGAAGAAGTGTTAGACAAGCCAGGCCTGGAAAGCTCTGTAATCTCAGGGAAGCCATGTTGGGCAAGACAGTTGTCTTTCTTGCTTAAAAATGTTGTCCTGTGTTTAGAGGGTGTTCAAGTGCAAATTTTGGAAGTAGTAAGAAAACACATTTAGTTTCAGCTTAGATTCCAATGACTGATTTCATATTTCATGGTTTAGTCTATGGTTAGTTCCTTGCTCATGCATGCAATGGAGAACTGAACTGTGGCAGGAGAGGGTAGAACTGACTTATATTGCAAATGTTGAAATGAGTCCTGTAAGTGTATTTTTAGGCATAAACCACTCCTGTTAATCCAGATGCTTCCATGTGCAACACATTTCACCAAAACACATGCAGGATTTTGTATGCAAATCAGTTTTAAAAAACACAGCAGGGAAACGTTTAGTACCCTTAAAAAGTGACATTGTAATCCCTTCAGAGAACTAACCTGTTTTGTTATGTACACAAAATACAAGAATTGTCTGCTGATCATTTGTCAGGTGAATAAGCAGCGCACCACTTCATAGGTTTTTGGGTTTTTTTTTACATAACAAGTATTTCAATGGATACAAAGATCTTTGTTATTATTAAGGATACATCATCTTCAGATGATGTTTAGGTGAATTTCAGTAGGATAATACACACAGAAAACGTGGTTGCACAGCTATTCCACAAACTCCTTTCAAGTTGTCATGATTTAACACCAGGTGGCAACTAAAGCACCACCCAACTACTCACACACTCCCTGCCCCTGCCCTGCCGGGACGGGGAGGAGAACTGGAAAAAGGTAAAACTGTGGGCTGAGATAAGAACAGTTTAGTAATTGTAATAAAGTAAAATGTACTCCTCCTAATAATAATAATTGTAATGAAAAGGGAGATAACAAACAGTGAAAAATAAAACTCAAGAAAAACAAGTGATGCACAATACAGCTGCTCACCACCCGCTGACCGATGCCCAGCCAGTGCCCAAGCAGTGATCGGCAGGCCCCAGCCAACTCCCCCCAGTTTATATACTGAGCATGACATTCTGTGGTATGGAATATCCCTTGGGCTAGTTTGGGCCAGCTGTCTTGCTATGCTACTTCCCGGCTTCTTTTGCACCTACTCACTGGCAGAGCATGGGAAACTAAATTCTTTGGTTTAGAGTAAACACTACATAAAACTAAAACATTCTTGTGTTATCAACATTATTCTTGTACTAAATCCAAAACATAAGACTTTACCAAATTAACTCTATCCCAGCCAAAACCAGGACACAAATATTCAAAAATTTAAATGTTTCTGGTCTGATGTGCACATAAGTGATGCTCTTACTCCAGGCAATCATCTTGTGTGGACAAGAATCCAAGACTACCATTGTGGGTTTTTTTTATTGCTCTTAATCATGAGCAAAAAGTCATCCTGAGACAGTGGGAAACACATAAATCTTGGTGCATGTGGCTAGATTTGCTATACTTTTTTGAACTGAAAATTTCCTGTGATAAAAATGAAGTAAACCACTAAAACCTCTGGGTTTCTAATGCTCAGAAATAAAGTGCTTGATAGAACATATCAACAAAAAAAAGGAGAAAAATTAGGCCAGCTTTGAGTAGGTGTTTCTGCTTTATAAATTAAGTTATGTTCTGCTGAGCCATGAGTTAGACATGAATTTTCAGGAATATCTTTTGAAACTACAGTATAAAACTAATTTTTTTTTAAAAGCAGATGAAATTTCAAGTGAAAGCACCATATCAAATGTATTACTCAAGGACTGCTTACTCATAGCCCTTAAACTCTCTTTCCCTTACTTTATAAAGTAGTACATTCATTTTTCCCCTTTTCATTCTTTTCCCCATATAGCTTCTCATAAATATACTGATGCCCACAGAGAGTTGCCTTTTATAATATTTAATATGTTTTATTTTCAAGGTACAGAATTCTCAAAGAGTTTGAAAGAGTTTGGCTAATTGCAAGTTCTTACAAATTTTATTTCAAATCCCAGAACTGATTTATTTTCAAAGAATACAGATTGAAGGTATGGATAGCTCCAGTTATAATGGTATTTACTAAAAAAAAAAGAGCATGAAAGCAAGAAAATTTTAACCTATTACGCAGAAATAGGTTAGCGTTATTCAGGGGCTTAAGATCCATCTAATCAGTTCTTGGAAGTAATATTAGATAAAGAATTGCCCTTCGATTTAAACACTTTATCTAGACTCCAAGAGTAACCTGTTCCTTGTTGCATTGGGTTTGTGTGGCAACATTTTTATAGTGGGGGCCACCGGGGTGGTTTCCTTGCCAAGCTGCTGGAAGCTTCCTCTATGTGATGGAGGCAGTGCCAGCCAGGTCCAAGGTGGACCCTCCGCTGGCCAAGGCCGAGCCCATCAGTCACAGTGGTAGCACCTCTGGGATAATATATTTAAGAAGTGGGGGAGGAACCTCTGCACAATGGCAGCTGGAAACAGGAGTGAGACTATGTGAGAGCAACATCCCCGCAGCCCCCCAGGTCAGTGCAGGAGGGGCAGGGGGGCTCCAGGCGCCGGAGCAGAGATTCCCCTGCAGCCCGTGGTGAAGCCCACGGTGGGGCAGGCTGTGCCCCTCAGCCCGTGCAGGTCCATGGTGGAGCAGATCCCCACCTGCAGCCCGTGGGGGTCCATGGTGGAGCAGATCCCCACCCGCAGCCCGTGGAGGTCCATGGTGGAGCAGATCCCCACCTGCAGCCCGTGGAGGTCCATGGTGGAGCAGATCCCCACCTGCAGCCCGTGGAGGAATCCATGCGGGAGCAGGTGGGTGCCCAAAGGAGGCTGTGACCCCGTGGGAAGCCCATGCTGGGGCAGGGTCCTGGCAGGGCCTGTGGAGCCCAGGCTGGCCCGGGGGCAGAGTGTGAGGAGCCTCCGTCTGCGGAGGAAGGAGCAGCAGAGACAGTGTGTGATGGACTGACCGCAGCCCCCGGTCCTGTCCCCCTGCGCTGCTGGGGAGGAGAAGTCAGAGAAATTGGGAGTGAAGTTGTGCCTGGGAAGAAGGGAGGGGTAAGAGGAAGGTGTTTTTAAATGTTGGGTTTATTTCTTATTATCCTACTCTGGCTTGATTGGTAATAAATTAAATTAATTTCCCCAAGTCCGGTCTGTTTTGCCCGTGACGGTAATTGCTGAGCGATCTCGCTGTCCTTATCCCGACCCAGGAGCCTGTCACTGCATCTTCCCTCCCCTGCCCAGCTGAGGAGCGGGGTGACAGAGCGGCTTTGGTGGGCACCTGGCACCCAGCCAGGGTTAACCCCCAGACTTTAACTATAAATGCATTATAACAGATCTATGTGGGAACAGTTTTCTTGTCTTTGCTAATGTTTAAAAACAATTTTAAAAGAATGTTGCCTTTTTAAGTTGCACAGAATCTTCTTGTTCTTTTTCATGGGAGGACATGTACAGACACTTCCCCTCATATCAGTTGGTCAAGACGTACAGAAGAACCAGAAAAAAAATAGTAGGTACCTACACTGAGACAAGGAAAAAAACCAAACAAACCCAAAACAAACCAATTAAAGGAAGGCTATTGAAATTGTTCTAGAAAATACCTGGATGAAATAAATAAAAATCTTACGTAAGATAAATAGAAATTTAAAAATGAGGATTAAGTAATGGTGATAAAACATGAAACCTGACATCCAGCACAGAATAAATTACACAAGTACTGAGTTGGTAGAAATATGAGTAAACATCTTTAGTGATTAGTCTAACTAATTTCCAGCCACTCAGGCAGAAACATGCTGAAAACTTTTCCTTCATATATAGTGCTTCTTTTGGGGTGAAAGATTTTATTACAGAGGTATGGTGTTGTTTGTTTGTGGTTTTGTTTGGTTTTTATTTTCTTTTTTAATTTTAGAGGGTAGCTTTTAATTATAGTAGTGTGACATCCGATTCTTACGGAAGAAAAATCGTTTCTATCTTATAGACGTTGAGCAAAGGAAAAATATACATTTATAGTTCACTATTGCCCTCTTGTGGAAAGGAGTAAAAACAAGAATGTGCAACATAAAATCCAAATCAAGAACTGGTTACTTAGAACCCAGCTCAGAAACCTTAATTCATCTTGTGCATCAGTTAACAAGCAGTGTTTGTGGAGCTGGGTCTTATTCAGTACAAAAACGGGGATTACCATTTAGTCCTGTATTAACAGTTTTGTTTTCGGTGCGTTATTAAAAGTTACTGTCTTTAAGCAATCTCCCATAGTACTTGGCCCTTGTAACACTTAACTTGCCAGAATACCAAGGAAGAATTCAGCTCAGTTACAGAAAGTCTGTTCTGATGAGGATGATGTATTACCACCTACAGATCTCTGAAAAATACGTTCTGCTGGTGCTCTGACATGTTCAGCAGCTCTAACAATGATCTACAACAACTGATGATAAGTAAAGCAGAAGCAAAGTTATTAGAAAAGCCATGCAGAAAAAAAGAGAAGTGTTGAGCTACCATAGAGTTGAACATAGAAATATATCTAGACATCACCTATGCACTGTGTGTCTGAAAAGACATACTTTGCAAGTGGTACAAAATTGACCAGACTTAATTTGCAATATCACTAACTTTTTAAGACTATGCAAGAATATTTAAAATGTTAGGATAGGAAAATGTTGATCTTGCTCCTGCTTACTCCTTTTTTCTTGGTTATGTACCCCTCCTGCTGATATGTGTCACGGTCCACTCAGTGGACTCGTGATGGTTCCTTTAATATGATCTTGAAGTGCAAAAAATCAAGGCGACCATGCCAAGGGGTTATGCTTCGATCAAACAGGACAACTTTATTGTTTACGCGTAAAGCAGTGTGTGATAGATAGAGTGAAGGAAGGGAAGAAAAGGTAAAGTAAAAGTAAAAGTAAAAGGAAAGAAGATTATAGCTACCACCATGAGTCCAAGACATCCCTATGGTCCCAGGCCCAGTCAGTGTCCCGCTGGTCCTTCTGATCGTCATGGTCCTTGGTGGGGAAGATCTTCAAAGTTCAGTTGCTAAGGGGCCATCTTTTATGCCAAGCAACACACCTTGCTCCTCCTCTGGCCCATGGATTGTTGCCAGTCTCCGCCTTCTCCAGCAAGGTTACCACGCTTGCCCAAAGAGGAGTGCCCAAGGCGTGGTTTGCCTTAGAGGCGGGTAGCTTCAGACCAGGAGGTGTCTTTTTGTATTATAATGATATTATAATGAAGAAAGTTCACCTGAAGTTCAAGTTTTCTGGTGCGTTGCTATGACAGTGGTTGTGATCCATCTTCTGGACAGCAGTTATGCGGCCTTATCGTAGTTGTTCCTTTCAATCCCTGGTGGCAGAGAATGGCATAGTGCTCCTCGTACCATGCAGTTCTCCTTCCCAGGGTCTTTGTGCCTTGGTGTCCATGAGGACTGCATTCCAACTCCAGGTGTCTGTTGGCAATGTTGAGCCATTATCGTTCTCTTTGGACCGACTCTTACAATATGTCAAGGTCTTTATAATGAGGGCAGATAGGGCTGTGCCTCTAGGACTCAGCCTGGTGTGCTGCTTTTTCACATCGCATTGAATGCCATAGAAAGCCTCTCTAGAACGGCAATGAAATGTGATGTGCTTGGCTGGGTATCTCTTACTCTCATCTTCGTCTATGTAAATTTGACCATTGTACATTAAGACATCACCATGCACTTAAGTTTTCTTGTGCTCTCTCTTTTCAGAGAGTGGATTTTTCATGTCTGGAACCACTGCTCTGAGAAAATAGCAATTCCTCATAAAGGTGGTACAAAGGCAAGAATGATAGTGTGAGGGCTATTTTGTGGTCTATGAACTAGTCTTTTCTAGGACATCATATGTTGTCTTTGGTGAATTATTCACAGTTGTCAAAGAAACTGCACAAAGGAGGGTTTGTGTATTATTTCTCATCTTCAACCTTGGAGATAGGTCTTACATGGTACATGAATGTTGAACTGCCCTTTTGCATGAGATAAATTTTTTCTATCACTTCATTTCTTTTTCCCATTACTCACCAAAAGAGGTATTGAAGGGTCAAGTTTGGCACTGTGGTGTCAGGTGTCTTCTCTAGTTTCCACAGGAGTCTGCCTTGGATGTAATATTGTAAACAGCATTTTGGTGATTATGCCAGATCCCTTTTAACCACCTGACAGTAATGCTGCTAGAAACACCCTCCTTTCTATTCTCCACTGGATGAAGAGTATAGCATAAGGCTTTGCTAGTTTCCCCAGAGATCTAGTACTCTGATGGTCAGACCTGCATATATATCACTGTAACATTTCAATCTGGAGATGAAATTTAAGTGCAAAAAAATGGAACTGCACACTACTGTTTTAGGCAGACACTAGTCATGGACTGAAATTGGCCAAATATTTCACCATTTTAAAGCAAAAGAAACTGCCTTTTGTTGAGGTTTAATACAGTTGTGGGTCAGCAAGTTTTGTAGAATATAATAAATGCTTTTGCTTTGAAATTCAGTTCCTCCGGGCTGCAGCTCTATGCTATATCTTTTCTTAATGAAAGAAGTTCTGTAATAACTGATTCTGATTACAATTTTCCCATTGTCTCTCATCAATTTTTATTGTTGGAAATGTTTAGAAAATGTTTTTTCTCAGTGGAAAAGGAATGCACATACTTTGAGAAAAGACAGTTAATTTTTTTGATGAAAGATTAATTAGAAGTGTTTGAGGAGAATGAACTGAGGTATGGAAAACCTGCTCTGTGAAAAAGAGTTGATAAAACTCAGTCTCAAATATTTACTCAAGAGAAGGATAAACCCAGCTTGGTCACTGTTCCTAGGTAGGTATAGGGGAACAGATTTTGGCTTGCAGATGGATATTTAATACAGCAGAAAAAAAAGTAATGAAGTTCTATAGAAGGAAGCTGAAAAACAGGGATAAGGGGAATTCAGTCTAGAATAAAGAACAGATTTCTAGCAGTTAAGGCAACAGGAGTTAGCACTTTACCTCATGGGATTGTGGAGTCTGACTTCTAATCCTCATGAGGTAAAGTTGGCCAGGTGTTTCTATAGCATTAGTCAAAAGCTAGTAAAAATCTTCTGAACCCTCCACAGAGAATTTTATGCTCTCGCATCACTTTTATATACCACTCTTCAGTTAGTTTCCTCTAGTAACATTACGAAAAGAGGTACTTTATTCTGTCTGTTAATCACCTTTATACAACATTAATTTCTATCTCAAGTTGCTATGTTACTAATACTTAAACACAAAGAAAGAAAACCAGAGAATGTAGGTATTATCATATTGGTCAACTGACTGTGTGGGTGTCACTGGGCCCTGAACATTAACTGACTATGGCCATGTCTCCAGGCCAAGTGGCCCAGCACTGCAATCTTCAATGACGGCTGGGAGCGCTCCTTGTGGCTCAATCAACGTCTATGCTATCTGTAAGCATAAATGACTACGTTTCTTCTCTCACAGCTCCTGCTGAGACCCACAGTTCATGTGCTTTTAGAAAAAGCAATTATCTCTTTACAAAAGGTTTTCTTTGGTGCCTGGATGCTGCTGAAACTGGTCTTTAACTCTCTTTTGCAAGCAGGTGACTAATTTGCAGCTCAAGCTACAACAGGAATAGCCGTGACTGTCACGCACATTGCACACAGGGTCATTTCTATACGCATTTTCACAATCAGATTGACATCCTAGCAGTGGAAACTTCCTAACGGTCTGGTCTGAGTTAAAAACCCCCAAAACAAAACAAAAAATCCAGAACAAAACCTGTGAAATTTGATTTTAATAATTACCTTTTGCTTCAACTATTTGTCCTATGTTCTTTTTCAAAAGGTGATTACAGATGGAGATGCTAAGTGCTGTAGCTGATTTCAAGCTCAATTATGCCATGCAGTATGAATTCCCAAGGATTAGATAGGGAGCATTGTGAGTGATCCCTTTTGACACTTCAAAGGGGAAAAAAATATATGCCACAGTTATGCCACACTACTGTAAGGGTAAGGCCTTTGGGAAGGGAAATATTGAGAGGATGCAGAGGTAACAGAATCACATCTGTTCTGTAAGATAAAGGCTGGACAGGTCATCTGTACAGGAAGGAGACTCCTGAAACCTAGACTATGCAATCACTACACTGCTGTGTTTGCAGGCTCCAGCTGCTATTTCTTTCCATGCCCCATGACCACTGACAGCATCCAATTTGCTACTTACAACATTGAAGCATCTGAAAAACATTTCACTTGTTTAAATGTGGGGACTTTGTGCTAGCACAGTTCATCATTTGCTGATAAGAACTAGCAAGACCAATAAAACCATCACTTGATGTAGTTTCTAGAAGCCTCAAGACTAGTATTTGATATTGGATCAAATTAGAAAAAAATAGGTTGTCCTCTTAGTACTTACTGAGGAGTAGTATACTGCTGGAGTCTGCAGAAAATGTAGTTTTAGAAGTCCTGACATTTCTGAACTTCATCATGCTGTAGCAGTGTAATAGGAAGTGCTAGTGTGAAGTGCTTGAAGCACAACTATGATATTAAACCTACATGAGCCTGTTTTGATCACTTACTGTGTTAAAATTATATAATATTTAGGATTAAAGAGACCACATAACCTCCAGAATTCTCATTTAATTCAGAGGGAAAGGAGAGACTTTCACCTATCTGAAGTGAAATACGTAGCTGAATACCAGATTTTAGTTTATTCATAATAGTGTCTGGTTATGATATTGGACATAGCAGTGATAACCTCAGCAAACCATACCCTGTGATCTTTGAAGACATATGCAGTCATCCTTCTGGATGGATGGCATTTAGCATTTTCCAGTGGGTGATGCAGAACCGAAAATAAGAAGCGCTACAGATAAAGTAGAAAGTAAAAAAAAAAAAAAAAAAAAAGAAAAAGAAAACTCATCTGCCAGTTTTATCCCTTACAAACCAAATGCAGATAGAAATAATATCCTGAGAAATTATTTTATCACCAGAGGAAAAAGCTCTGAGGAAACCTCTTTTTACATTACCACTGTGATTATTCTCCAATACAGTCAAAATTTAAATCACCACTTGATGTCACCATTGGTCTGTGCAGCTCTTCAAGAAATCTTTCTGAACATTGCAAACATATTAACTTCAATTAAAATATTTAGAGCGGTATTTTGAAATAATTCTTTATGAAGTTAAGTAATTACTGTATATTTGTTGCCCCTATTCAAAATACTGGAAGAGCAGGCTCATTGAACTTGGAGCACCATAAAATCCCTGTGAGTAGTCATTTGAAAAAGTGCTGAGTATGCATGAAATCTGTCTATTTTAATAAGCAAATTTACAATAGCCAGCAGAGTAAATCTGGTCATTACAGTATGACTTATAAGCATTACTCCCATCTAAATGCACAATGAACAGTAAAGAGAACATATGAGTAGAAGAGAGAGTACCTCTAGAAACAAAGAGATTAAGAACTACAAGGTTCTTAATAATAAATAAATAAAAATAATAAATAAAAAATACTAAAGGTACGAGAAAGATCTTTGCAATCTCTCCTGAAAAAGTTGGGATCCTTTTCCTCAATTCAAGCATAAAGAAAAATATTCTGTGTTCAGATTTCCTTGTCTTCTAATAAGCATGATAAAGTTGACTTGCAGTGTGTTAATTCTAAACATCTGTTTGTTTATTTAGGGGTCTGAAGAGGAGCTTAGCAGCTCAGGCTGAGGAATAATTTTAGAGGAAGTTCACCATTTAAAAAATCTTGCTTGCCTTTAAAAGGTTGCGTTTTGGTAGTAGTTGCCACACTGTGAAACTAGAATTGTGTCTACACTGAGTGGAACATATGCACTGTGAAATCCTTAATCTGGACAATACCATAGGTAATGAGAACATTAAGTACAAGAGACCAAGTAGCACTCAGTGGGGCTGAACTTTCCAGCAGTTTGAAATGCCAGAATGCATGCTACCACTCTCTCTTGGCATGAGTTTTATCGGTTCTTTATACAGATACCTAGGACATGAATTCTTTTATTGATAGTTCTCCTAAACTTTGAAACTGTTAATTATTTTACCTGTAAGCTAGGCATACTCTAAGGCTCCAAGCACTAGTCAAACCATGTGTTCAGTTAATACAATACATCCTTATTGCTTTATTTGGATACTTAGCATGCTGCACATTCTCCTCTATGCAATACTGCAGCTGGCTTGTATAGACCTGTACATCAAGAGGTCTATACAAGTATGATTTTAATACATAAATTATTTTAGGCTACATAATAAAAATAGTAATTCTAGGGTTTCAATCCATTTTCTATCTGCTCATCAGCCATAGGTTAATGCTGCCTATTTCTCCATTTGTACAGTTGCAATCACTACAGTAATTCTTTTTCAGATTTGGATAGCAATGATTTTGCTCACAGACCAAGAAAATGTTTTCCAGGGAAGTTTCCAAGCAACTCTAGAACTGGGTGCATGCTGAATATGTGAAATTTGCTTTGAAGTAAATGGAAATTTGAAGTGCTCAAGAATTACTAGTATTTCTCCTTTTGTAATGCTGAACAAATAAGCTAATTCTATCCAATTTCAAGCTCCTTTCAGCATAATAGTTTCAAAATTGCAGCTCAGAGTTTATCACTTGGCTCTCATTTCAATAAAGAGAGGCTAAAAAATCGAAATGGACAAGGGGCAGTAGGAATAAATTTAGTGAGCAAAATAAAAAAATAAAAAAATGAAGTAGCAAGTACAAAGGAAATTCAGAGACAATTTGAAAATAGAGCTGACAGAAAAATGAAATAAAGTTACAGCATAATACATACACATATCATGTAGTACACAGGACACACATAAACAGTCCTTTTGGTAAAAAAGTGTTTTTTTTCAGTCCAAAGTAAAATACTGTATGTCAATACATTGGCTTGTCTTTGATAAAAGAAAAAAAATGATACTTTCAAAAAAAAAGAAAAGAAAAATAATTACTATTTTATTGTATAGCTTAATATTATCTGTTATTGCATTAAATTAATAATGTTAGTGTATTCTAAATAGCTTTATAAACTCAGAAAAAATAAACATTTAAAACCCATCATACTCCATAACTTTACATGTATTTTTTTCCTACATTTTTGTCATGCCCTTACTTGACATGACTTCATAGCATAGCAGAACAGGCCCAGTAATTCAGATAAATAAACCTGGTGTTTGGGAGGCAGTATCACAGATATGTTATATACTCTCATTTTTTTTACATTGTCCCCTGACAATGTTAAAAAAATGTCTGATTCTTAGACACTTACTTTCAGTCTTTCCCCCCTGTCCCCCCGCATATTTCTTTCTCTCTATATATGTAGGTACATGTACATTTATGTATGGGTACATGTATTTATTTTTATGTATTTGTATAGACATATACAACCACACATAAAGAGTATTGGTAGTCACAGGGGGAAAGCTGCAATTCTTGTTTTTAATTCTTTTAAACAGATTTTTCATTTACTGATAATTCTTTTAGCAGGGTGAGCAAGACAGAAATTTATATCTTTTTGTCTGTGCAACAAAAGTGCACTGTGGAGAATGTGAATGTTTATGATTCTTAATGAAAATAATTCTTCAGTGGTGAACAGGAAACAAGAACAACGACATGAAATTTGAACTAAGATTTTCCATTGTCAGCCACTCCAGCAAACACGTCATTGTGAACTTCAGAGTTACTGACTGAGACGAGCATCTTCAGGATGGGTGCTTTTCGTTGGAGATGAATCTTGTGCATCAGGGCAGCTTCCAAAGGACTCATGCCCCAAGTGTAAGCTGTGCTTAGCTGTAAAACTGGCACCCAGAACACTTCAGCATCTCCATTTGTACAGTAAAAGTATATTACACACACAAGGTGAATGCAGTATGACTTTATTTGCACTCTGAGTTGTCTGAAAATGCATGACCTCTTTCGGGTGGCACAAAGGCCACACAAACATTAGTTCACCTGATGTATCCTTCGTCTCAAAGGTGAGCTAATAGACTGATGGAAAAGGAAGTGGGGAAATTGTTCACTTCTTTCAGTATCCTGTTACAATGCAAAGGCATATAAGTGAGTGTTAGGTTTTGTTTGCTGATGATGCTTCTAAATGGATTTAGTGTTCTCCACTTCCACAGATATCCCTGACGTAACTTCCTACTATAGGGCAAGTTACACAATGATAACAGAGCCATCATCATAGGGCTGAACTGTAACTCAGATTATCCTTTTTCTAGCTATTTTCACCGTATTTACTTTTCAATTGAAAATTCTGGTGGGATCATTAAAATGAAGAGTGAAGCCAAGTGAAGAGTGAAGCCAAGTGAACTACACTACTTACTCTGTAAGCATTCATGTGAATCTAACACAGAATCTGCTTTGTCATTTGCTTTCTGTGAAGAGTCAGAAAACCTAATTTTAGTTGTACAAATATTGGGGAAAAGCCAGAGTCAGTTTCAAGAGGTGTATAAAGAAAGGAAAAAAATCCTCTTTTCTGGAGGATTTTAAAAAACTGAAATCTTGTTTCACTCTAGTTGAGAACAAGGAATGACCCAGCTCTTCTGATTCGTAGTCTGCACGAGCGTTCCACTTGCAGCATACCTGTGTATGCTGCTGGAAATAAATCAGGCCACAGAAGCATTTGAATTCGTCTTTGTCAGAGGCTGCCAAGACAGCGATAAGTTACAGAACAGCAAGGACATGCACACAGTATACTAAAGACAGAATCCAAGTGCCTAAATGGCATCCCTAACTCTTGTGAAGAAGGGGTGCACTGACCCAGGAAACCTCAGGCCACACGCCAGCCCAAGCGGGTTGGCTACGTCACATGATACATCTTGTTCTTCAGGGTCCTGTTAATTAAGTACTTGTTACAGGAGCAGAGGCGGGTACTGGAAATGTAGATAGTTTTGTGAAATACGAAGTCAGGCAGGTAAGGGCATAAAAGATAAAGGTTGTTGCTATAGGCTCAGATCTTTACATGCAATCCCACAACAAACAAGTGATATGTTGGATGCAAGACTGACTAACACATGGCAGTTTGCCATGTATTGGAAGAATTAAAGGGTTGCGTAGGCAACACATCTGACATAAAATGGGAACACCAGAGGGCTGGGATGTCAAAAGCACTCCAAATTCTACTGTCTAGTGAGAAAAAGCGTGAAATTGTATACTGAACAAAACCTGTGAATGGATATGGAAAGGAGCAAATCAAGGATTGTCAGTCCATTCCTTTACTCTTAGAACAATATTCTTAGTTCTTCAGGACATATTAGAAAGGTCTGTACAAGATGATTATTAGCAGCAACCACAATTACCTTGTTCAGAACATTTTACCAACCTTATGTGAGAATATTTAATGTGTATAGGTATGAGAAAGGATATTTGACAGAAGCTGGCTGAAAGGAAGAGACGAGACATGATTACCATTCAGCTGCCAGTAAGGACAGTAATGGTAAGTGAAAATGAGTAACTCGGCTTCTGTGGAACTTCGAGCAGCAAAGCATTTTCTATATACTTCAAAACACAAGGGAAGGCTTTAAACATTCTGGATAGACTTGATCAATAAATCCAGTCTAAAAAGAATCTGACATCTGATAGTCACATACCTGGTCAGGCATGCCAACAGCAAAATGAAAACCATTGATTTGTTTGTCACCAGGCTTTGCCAGCTAGCAGATTTTTCTGAGCCTTAGATGTGAACAGATGATATTATACAGGGACCAAATAACTGAAAAATGAATTTCAGCTGGGGACAATTTCTGTGAACAAGAAATGTTAGAGAATTCTCAGTGTACCACATGGGACACAATGCTATCTGCTTTTTTTGTTTTTTTCCTGTGGAGCATCCTTTGGAAATTAAGAGGAAGATAATGTAAATCACTTCTGGTTGGATACAGGCCTTCCTGAAGTGATGCAAATATTTTCGCTGATTTTAAGGAGAGTTAAATTTACACTTTAATAGAGATTGTAATTACTGGCAAAGATTGCTTTGTCTTATCAGAGTAACATTAGACATACCCTTATATGAACATCCCCAAGTGAACTTGCTGAGTATTTTAAACCATTTTTCTATTAGGAGGACATAGCTTTTACAGTGCTAGTACTTCAGTAGAAAGGACTCTGTAGGATATGAAATACTCAGCATTTTTAATAAAGCTCAGTGCATTGTTATTAGAGGTGGTAGTTCATTGAGATCTCAAACTCTTTTTGCAGGGCTTAAGGTAGTTTTACATTTACCCATACTTTTTTTTCTTTTTTCTTTTTTTTTTCTTTTTCTTTGCCAGATAACTGTCAAATTTACAAGCTTTGTAAAGGAGCAACGGATGACACTTCTTTTGTGTCTTTGATAACCTGAAAACAGGGTTTCTTAACATGTGGCATTAGCTTTCTTTATATGACTTCAGTCTTTACCATACAATTCATTTATCCCTTCAAGCCCATGCTAATAAACTATTTACAGAAAGCTTTCACGAGTGCATCTGAAATATCACTATTTCTTTTACCTCTGTTATCCACACACCGTGCATCACATGATCTTTGCCTTGAGTCCAATCTCTGCAAAGCAACCTAGCAGCAGTGATACTACGTAGTTGTTTCTGACTACTTATCAGCTAGGACAGCCTTTCTGGGGGTAGAAGCAAAAGGGGATAGTGTTTTAAAGGTGACCTGTGGCATAAATATGACAACTGATGAAGAACTGTGATATTGCCTGATGTAAAAGAGGACAATGTGAAGGGATCCCTCCTTTATGTAGAAGATGATAGTTGTTGGTGTTCTTTTTGCTCTTATTGGTCTCTAGTTTTTCCCAGGAGCTTTTCTTTAGCTTTGAATTGGGCATGGACTATGCAGGAATAGAGTTTATTTTGCTTTGGACCAGAATGCTGTAACAGTGAGTGGAAGGAAAATACAGAAGAGAAAGGGTAGGTGGAATTTCTGTCGCTTCAAAAAAAATTGGTCTTCAGGAGAGGTATCATTGTGAACATCAGAGGGTGAAGATATTGTAGATAATGGAAAGAAAGTAAATAGTATTGTGAACAGGAGAAGAGTCTGGGAGAGCACTTATGGTTAAGGAGCTAAGGTGGTAGCTGTTAAAAGTTACAAGCTGCTGTTGAACAAGGTTAGTCTATCCCTATGTGGATAGGGAAGGTAGGGAATGTTTCCTGCATCTTTTCCTTTTATTATCTTTTATTTTCCTTTTATTGACTTCAGAAATATAATCCCAAATGACAACCATACTTAAAAAACCCCACGTATCTAATTACTGTCTTGTAAGTAAATACGAAAAACTTTTTCAAAGTGAAATGTTAATTTTAATGCAACATGAAACAGACGATCTACATACTGGATTGCACTCCTAATTCATTATATCCAACTACATATTACGTATTGTTTTATAGTGTTTCCTTCTCTGAATCTTAATAGTATTTGATTATAACTCTTAACAGGTGTATTTTATGGATTTGTGTCAATTTTGATCAACAACCAGAGAAACCAGTATGTCTGCTAAACTGAACTTCTGTGTAAATAGCTTGAGATTTGAGGACAGCTATCACTTCCATTCTCCCTGTCAAGCTAGAGTACTATCTTTAGTGTCAGATGAAGTACTTCAAAACATAAGAATTGGTTTCCTAGATTAACTTTTTCACTCGTTAACTACATTTCACTGGAATATTCCTCCTGCTCCTCACTTCACACTTAATATCACTTCCACTTGTTTCACTCTCCTTACATCTTGGTTTGCAAGGTACTTCCTACCATAAATCTGTTCCCTGAGTTGACTTTTAAGGACTGTGATCAAGTCCCCTATAATCCTTCTGTTGTTATGTACAATATTCTTGAACCTTTAATCCAAAGGCAAGTCCCTGAAGATCTAAATGGATCTTGCAGCTTTTTTTCTAGATGTTTTTATTTTTGTTGAGAACAGGAGGCTGTGACCATATATCCTATTAACGATCTTTATCGTGTCCTATGTATTACATCCATGAAGTATATGTAATGTAACCATACATCCTGTGCTTGATCAGCCAAGACTCTGAGTCTTATTTGAATGTCAGCCCTAGGAAACTTAAGTATTAAACATACACTTAAGGTAATTATGGAAACCAGCCTCCCAGCTTCCTGTTGCTGTTAAATTCCTTTAAAACTAACCATGAATTTTAAACCTGTTTTATTCTGTGATCATGAAAACTTGCAATTGATACCTGAGATTCAAACGGAGTACTGAAATTCTTTTCTGCTTTGGTTTTAGTTCAGCTACATTTGAGTATCTGGTGTTAAGATTATATTTGAAGTCCAAAACTGTAATTCCTTTTAAAATTCAAGTATGTTCTAACAATGCTATAGAAAAAGATGAAATTGAGCAACTAACACTATCCTTCCTCATTGTGGGGGATTCTAAAATAGATATGAGAATGGCACTTACTCTGTAATACTTGCAAGAAATGGTATGACACCAAGAACAGTAATTAGGAAGAGGTGGTGTAGAAGTCATGTCAAGATGAGTGGACCGTATTCATTTGGAAGAATAAAATATGTTACAGAAAAAAGCAATCCAGCAAAAAGCTATAGGAACTTATTAAGGGAAAATTGCTAGAGGGATCTAAATAATGAAGAGAGGTAAAATCCAATACTAGTATAGTGCATGGTCTTCTTACAGTTTGTCTTTTAGATTCTTTGGAAACTAATGATTATACTTTCTGGAAGTGGATCAATCACCCCCAAGGCAAACTATTGTACATGAAGAAAACCATTCAGTGAGCAGCTGCAGTAGGAATATAGACTACTCTTTTCTATGCTAATCATTTTAATTGGACTATATATTTTCCTCAATATTGCATTTTCCCTCTGACTTCCCATTGCATTTACATTTTATTCATTATTTCTCGACCATCATTAGTAGGGAAAGAAATTTTTTGAAGATGTGTTCTGGCATAACTTCAGAGATAAAGTGTCCATTTTGTTTTCATAAGGATTATAAGTAAGTCAGCTCTGTAAACAAGCAAGCTTGGCAAAGCAACTTTGCTATGGCTAGGCTATGTTTTCCCTACTCCCTGAAATATCAGGATCCCACCTACACTGATAGGAATGCTGAACTGGAGCTGATGGGTTGGGAGTGCTCCATGTTGCTTGCTGATCTCTCTGGATTTTTAGCAAGGAACACATGAACAGTGGGGTCAGAAGATGATACTGTAATGGAAAAAGCAGTAATATTTCCCCAGTTAAGGTCATATTAAGGAAACCAGTTACAACTCTAAGCTAGTTAACACTGAAGAATTTCAATACATTTTCCATGGAAGCTGGTGAAACTCTTGCTCTCTTCAATTCGTGAATCAGATTTAGAATCAGGACTTTTAGCATGTAACACATTGCAGTCACACAACTCATTTTTTAGTTTACTGAGCTATGGTAAATTCCTTTAATCTTTCATCACAATTGGGTTCTCATTAAGAAATGATGCTATATTTGTTTTAACTGAAAACAATATTTTGATGTGCCTGTGGTGAGAACAGTAGTTGTATAAAATTGGTCCTTTTTAACAGCCCTGCTGTTCTGTGCTGTATCATGTAATGAAATAAAATTTCAGTTTTATTGAAAGTCACTGTATTCCTGGTTTTCTTGTTCTGACTACTTTACCTCTTTATGTTGAAAAGATAAAGAAAGAAAAACTGTATCTATATTTTAAGCAGATTATGCATTTCTTAAGATCTGTTGAAATTCAGATGGAGCTTTCTAATTCACATTAATTGCATCGATTAAAACACTTAGAAGGATCACAAATCATTAGCTACATGTACCAGACTACTCAACAAATTTCTAAGTAATGCAGATCAGCACATCTTTAGTCAAAATGTCAAGAAAAATACCAAAACTGATGTACTAAAAACAATTCTTACAAAAAATTCTTGCATAATACATCACATCTACTCTACAATAAAATCATTAACCACTGTTCTGTTCCTCTGCTCTGAAGTGTAAATCACACATAATGCTGACTTACTTTAAGTCAGTTTGCATATAAAGTGGAAAAAAAGATTTAATGAAAGTCTATTGAGAATGAAAATAAACTCCTATCTATATCATTACTCATTTGATAGAATGCATATATGTTGTAAGGCTACATAAAATGTGAAACCAAGGTGATAGATCTATCTAGGAATGACTTCTTATGATCTGCTTTTTATTTTATGTACATACTAAAATATAAGGTTTGCAAAACTCCTTGGTTTAAGATAATTTTGAAAGTATGCAATTTCTTCACTAAAATAAAACACAGCTTTCATTTATCCTGACAATGTTGGCTCAGTAATATGGAATCCTAGTTTCAGTAAGAATGCATTGGTTTCACTGTAAAAAAAGGTTTCTTTGGAACCAGCCCTGGAGAAACATATTGGTTTCAGCTAAAATATATTGCCATACTTTCACTAAAACATACAGACATTATAAAACTGTATATTGGTTTCAGTAAAATGTATTCTTTCCAATGGATTCATGAGGCTTTCTGCAATAATATATTGATTTCATTAAAATGTGTTGCTTGAGATAAACAAAAATTCAGTTAAAATGCATTGGTTTCTGTTAAAGCTCATTGACTGAAGTGAAGAATATTGTACACTGGTTTTGGGCAGCCTCAGGGTCTTTTAAACAGTGAGTGGAGAAGTACATATCAGTAATTGTGAAGGTAATTGAAAACAAAATCTATTCTGTAATATCTAAAGATGTAAATATGCTAAATAAATTAGATTTTTATATCTCCATCCCACTTGCATCTGTTGCTAAGCATACAGAAAAAAAGTCATACAGAAAAAGTATGACATTCTTTATTGTGATGAATACCCTTGTAATCAGGTGTGGGGTGTAGGCTGTAATATTTTTCAAACTGTTTAGTAATAATTTGTTTTCACACGGCCAGTTTTTGACCAGTTTGCTTTAAATCAAGTTCAGCATTTTCCTGCTTCATTGACAACAGGCTCTTTCTGCCTTTTCAGCATTGCCAGGCATTCAATGACAATGGCATTCATATATATTATGAAGCTCTCTTATTGCCAGGCTACTAAATTAGGAACAATATATTTGATTGCTGTGACACTTTTTTTAAGAAGGGTTGTATTTTTCAATATTTTTGAGTAACTTTACATTTTGCTTTCATGAATTTTATACAGAAGTGATCCCACTAACTTAATGAAACTGAAATATTCCTGAATATAACTGAACAATGCTTGTTACACAGAGGAGATAGCTTTGGAGCATTATGCTTTCCCTACACTGATGTAGAATTTACAGACAAAATGTGTTTAAGTATATCTGAAGTGTAAATAATACAAATAAAGTTTCAGCTACTCAAAATTACTTCTGTAATTCAGCAGAAGAAAGTAGGAATGACCATATTAGGCTGAACAACTACTCTATCTTGCATTAGTTCTGTCTCCAACAGCAGGCAGTGACAAATGCTTGGACACCGCTAGAAGAACAGCCTCCAACACGTCATGCATAACAGACTTCCTAAGGGGATGATGATCTTTTTTTTGATGTTTCTTTGTGGATTTCCTCCATGATTTTGTACAAATTCTGCTGTAAAAACTGCATTCACAGCACCCAGTGGCAAAGAGTTCCACAGCTGATCTCCACCCCACGCAGGGAAGTCTCTTTTTGGATGTTGGCTTGAACTTGCAGCTTGTAGTTTTCATATTTACTCATGTGTCCTATAGCGGAAGAGATAATGAAGAATCATTATTTTTTTCCCCTGCTACTCACAGTTTTGCAGATTCCTGCCACATATGGCTTTAGCTGTCCTTTTTCTAGGAAGCAGAGAACTATTTTATTTAGACATTCCTTATATGAAGGTTATTTCATAGGTCTAGTTTTACTTGTTGCTCTGCATTTTTTGTTTCTACTACATCTTTTTTGGTGACGTGAGGACCAGAACTGCACATTGCACTTAAAAGGCATTGGCACCATAGGTTTGCCTAGTATCTTAGCAAATTCTTTCATTTTTTTCTTATGTAAACCCAGTCTCATGCTTCTTGAAAAGAGATGAACCTACCTCTCAGTTTTCCAAATGTATTTTATTTTCAAATCCTTTCTCTCATGCTGCTTCATAACACTGTAGTACTACTGTAAACATTTAGATTTTAGATATCTCTTTTCATCATTCTTGGTGGAACCAGAAAAATAAGATCTCATGCTGTGGCAAAAATGTTCCGGCTGCCTATCTGAAAGAGAATAGTTTTTGTCCTGTTCAAATCTGCTGCAGCAAAATGATGGAACTGATTGTTTCATGCATCAATTCAGTTTATCAACACTTTTATGCATTGACGTCAAGGGTCAGCAACTCACGCTGTAAGAAAGAGTCTTTTGCTAGCCTTCTCAAAAGGACGGGTGAATACTTGCTGCTCTTAATTCCCAGGACCCTGGTTTTGCATAACTTCTGAGAGGAAACCACTATATGTGTAGATGATGTCAGAAGAGATTTTCCGAGTGGTGGATCACATGAGATCCATGAAGGCAGACTGAACTGACTGAATTGACAAGCCGAACATTATTAGTAGCAGAGAAAAAGCAGTGCCTGGAAAGAGCAGTGCTGAAGGGTGGCAATTTCCGGCGCAGTATGATTGTCACCGGACCCGCTGCTTGCTGTGTCATCACCTATGCAGGCACCATCCCAGTGGTAAGCAATTCTCATTGCAAGTTTCACAGAAGCTTAACTGCTGTCAGCGTTGACCTACACAACTGTGCTGCAGTCGCCTTGTGATTATTTTACTTATTGATAAAATGTATTTCTTATATCTATTAATATATTATTGAAATGTTGATCTAAACTGCTCTGATCTAAATACTCACGGCTAACCAACAGGTTGCATCTTGTCTTAATGTCAAGATGCATACCTTTGTTTAAGAAAGTTAAAGCTTTCATCAGAACCCGGGGTTTTTCCCAATAAATAAAACATGACACTCCAATGTTTTATAGACTGTTTAGCTGAGCGGAAATTAGAGGGCTAAAGTGCGGAAATTAGAGGGCTAAAGTACAGAAATACACACAAGATATTTTCCCTATAAAAACTACTTTTGCCAGGCTGATCAGCCCTCATTCCCAAATCTTTCTTAAAACCCACCTTGCTGATCAACCCAGAATTAATAATTCCTAGAACATCAGATGCACTAAAATCTCTTGACCCAGAGCAGCTTTTCTTTTATGAAAGCTTTACAGGTAACTGCTTTCAAGTGTATCTACAATTTTACTTTGCATGAGAATACATTTATACCAGAACCTTGCTATTTTCCTAGTAGCTAAATGTTCTTAGACATTTTTTACTCTGCTTCTCATTGTTGAAGAGTATATGACACTAAATCAGCATGAGGATCTCTAAAATTGTTTGCATGGCAGGTGCTCATATAATTAGCGTAGCAGTGTCAGTGTTGATACTATCTCTGTATAGACATCCTTGAAGCTAGAATTTATATTTTACTGAGGTGAAATTATTAGCAACTGTAAAATTGTCCTTTAAAATTGATGGAAATAGAACCTCCAAAGCAAGTTCAGATAAAGCAAGTTGTAATCAAATCCATTTCTGTCTGTACAAAATTTTAAACAGCATGCTTTGAGACCCTGTTTGTATGTTGTTTCATTACTTAGAAAGTTCAGAGCTCTGTTTTTGTTGGTAGGATATGAAGAACATACAACTTTAAGGAAGGGACTGGAACTGGAAAGTAAAATTTAACAACCATGTTATTTTATGAAAGTCCTTCAGCAAATAGACAGTTGCCGGACAAGTTAAAGTATAGGAACTACTTAAAATATCAAGTTCATTCAATCCTACAGTTGTTTTTTAACATGAACTAGTTTGACAGCTTTTAATTAGTTGTGAAATCTCCTAGAAGAAAAACCCCCAAGATCTAAACAGCTGGTGGGTAGCTCAGTGGGATGTAGAATTTGTAAACTAAGACATAAAAAGAAAGGATAGAAAATTAAATACAGCAGTATACTCTTTCCTTGAACAGTCTTTCAGTTTTCAGCACCACAGCAAAATGGCCTTATAGAAATAGGGAGATTCAATAATAATCTTTAAAGGGCTGGAGGAAACAGATTCTTCAGAGAAAAGAAAGGATTAAACATATAGTAATTGAATCAGGGAAATTGGAAAAAAGAAGTTTAGAAAAGTAGGAGGCACATTAAGGGTAACCAGTCATGTATGTTATATACCTTTTTGCTAACAATAAAAAATACATTCAACCAAATCAAGGAAAAGCATTAAAAAAAAAAAAAAAAAAAGCAAGCTCATTCTGGAAATATATTTAATGAATCACAGTTAATCTTATAAAATTCTGTGCTCTGAGACGTGCTGAAGGAAATAGCATTGCATGACTCAAATGATAAGTATTAATAGAGTAAGTCTGAACACAAATTTCCTTTTCCGTTTGTATGCAAGGCTATAAACAGGAGGGGCTTCCTGTCCATGGTCTAGCATCAACCACACCACCAACTGAAGAAGAGAGTTTTGTCTTGTGGTATAGGATCTCACAGTGGGTCAGCTGTACCTTACTTGCACGTCTCTTGCTCCCCCTCCACATGAAGCTTTCATATGACCGCTGCTATGCACAAACACACTGCAGTAGAAGTTTATAGATCAAGCCTAGTGCTTGCTAATTCTTATCTAAGAAAAATAAAAGCACACAGATGTAAAAGAGCTTTATTATTAATTGTTAAAATGTCCCCCAAAGACCAGCTTCTGTGTGTAGAACCCCACTGCAGAGAAGAAAAACCTGAAACTTCACAGGGACATTAGGTGTCTTTAGTCCTGGAGTGGGGCACTGAGAGAGAAGTTGAGCAAGAGCCACGTTGTGTAGCACAGTCAGTGATGTATGGGAAAAAAGACTGTGCCAGATAAGAGTTTTTAATGACAGATACTGAGAGATAAGAAAAGTATGATAAAATTATTATTATTAATGCAATACTACTACTACTACTACTACTAATGTAGCCCTTAAAAATTGAAACAACCTCCCCTCTGTCAAGTGAGAAGCTCAGCAAAAACATTATATTTCTTCATTGAATGATCACAGATACTATTTACTGTAAAGTACTCTACTTATATTTCTCCCTGGCTACATTTAAACTTTTCCTTGGAGTCTTTGGACAGCTTTTATCTGAAGAAGTAAAACAGAATACCCCTTTCCCTGCTGAGGGGATTCCTATACTGCAGTGAAATCATTAACCATAATGCACTGTTAGTCATTTCACACCTGGATGTCTTAAACAGAGGGTGAATTAAATCATGTTTTCACATCAACTGCTGGTATTTACATTTCAGTGCTGCTGAAATATGAAGACTGAATACATTTGCACTCTCTGTTATCCACTGACTGAATGACATATATTTGCCTCAGAAAAAAACAGTCTAGATTACAATTCCACTCTCTTAAAAAGCCCTCCCACAAGCCCCTAGTCAGTGTTTCAAATGCTAGCAGTTCATCTGAAAGAACAACTGCTTACTTGGATAAACTGTAGTAGATGACTGGTCTCTGTAGTATTCCAGTGAAAAGGGCATAAACAGTTTAAGAATACCAGATAGTATTTATTGGAAAATATACTTGATTTCCCTTTTTTTCCCCACTGAAAAAGAAGATGTACTATTTTATATTAAAAAAGTTTATTTGATGATCAGTGTTTCTCATTAAATAGTAAATCATAGTATATGTAATATTATTTTTTCATCCAAAACAATATTCACAATCTCATTTTAAGAACAGTACATTTTAGCAAAGCTTTTGACACTTTCTTTCACAGTAACCTTCTGAACAATGCTGAGACAATTGGTGGAATTGTCAGACTCAAAGAGTTTTGGTAAATGGGGCAACATCTGGGTGGTGGCCAGTCACTAGTAGTGCTCCCCAGGGCCCATTGTGAGGGTTGGTTCTCTTAAATATTTTTCTGGGCAGAGGAGTTGGGTGCACATTAAGCAAGTTTGCCCATGATACTAAACTAGGAGGACCCATTTATTCCCTAGAGGGTATAGAGGCTTCACAGAGAGATGAGACCTTGATAGAGTAGAGCATGGGACAAATTTAACAAGGAAAAATGTCAGATTCTGCACCTGGGATAGTGTAATCTGATAGATGTACTTGAAGACTGTGGGACAGGAGGACAAAGTACAGCCCTGCAGAAAGGGGTCTGGACGTTTTGATTGAAGTTCAATATGAGTCAATGATGTGCCTTGGCAGCCAAAAGGGCCAACCCTTTCCTGGGGTGCATTAAGCACAGTATAGCTAAGTGTCAAAAGAAGTGATTGTCCCGCTATACTCAGCATTGGTGTGGCCTCACCTCAAGTACTGTGTGCTGTTTAGGGCTCTGCAATATAAGAAGGATATAGAAATATTAGAATATGTCCAAATGAGAGCAAGAAAGATGGTGAAAGTAGTAAAGGTCAAGACTTATTAGGAGTGGATAAGAATACTTTGTTTGTTCAGTTTAGAAAAGAGGAGACTGAGAGGTGACCTTACTGCTGTCTACAACTTCTGTGTGAGGGGGAGCAGAGAGTGAGGTGCTGTGGTTACCAGTGGGTGGAAAGTTGGGTATGAGTGAGGTGCTGTGGTTACCAGTGGGTGGAAAGCTGGGTATGAGCAATCAGTTTGCGCTTGCAGCCCAGAAAGCTAACCGTATCCTGGGCTGCATCAAAAGCAGCTTGGTCAGCAGGTCAAGGAAGGTGATTCTGCCCTTCTGCTCTGCTCTGGTGAGACCCCACCTGGAGTACTGTACCCAGCTCTGGAGTCCTCAGTACAGAAAAGACACAGACCTGTTGGAGTGAGTCCAGAGGAGAGCCACAAAAATGTCCAGAGGGATGGAACACCTCTCCCACAAAGAAAGACTGAGACAGTTGGGGTTGCTCAGCCTGGAGAAGAGAAGGCTCCAGGGACACATTATTGTGTCCTTTCAATACTTCAAGGGGGCTTATAAGAAAGATGACAACAGACATTTTAGTGGGGCCTGTAGTGACAGGACAAGGGGTAATGGTTTTAAACTAAAGGAGGTTTTAAACTAACTAGATTCAGACTAGACATAAGGAAGAAATTTTTCATGGTAAGGCTGGTGGAACACTAGAACAGGTTGCCCAGAGAGGTGGTAGATGCGCCATACCTGGAAACAGTCAAGGTCAGGTTGGATGGGGCTCTGAGCAACCTGATCAAGTTGAAGATGTTCCTGTTCATTGCAGGGGGGAGGACTAGGTGACCTTTAAAGGATTCTGTGTTCTCTTCTCTCTGATGTCTGCTGATAGGATATGAGGAAATGGCTTAAACCTGTGTGAAGGGAAGTTCAGGTTGAATATTAGGAAATTTCTATACTGAGAGAGTGGTTAAGCACTTGAACAAATGGTCACAGTCTTAAGCCTGCTGGTGTTCAATAATTGGACAATACTCTTAGATATATGGTTTAACTTCTAGGTTGCCCTGCGTGGAGTCAAGAGTTGAACTTGATGATCCTCATGGGTCCCTTCCAGCTCAGGGTATTCTGTGGTTCTGTGATTCTAATTTACCTGGAAATCAAGGTATGCATATGGATCTTCTTTCTTCAAGCATATAATTATAATTCAGACTTACAAAAATTTCTGAAATAATTTGCAACCTCATTTATCTTTCTCCACACAACCATTTATCTTTGGATGTGAATGAACACACAGATTCCATCCACACTTCTATGTTTTGAAGAGAGATCCGAGTTGTGAGATGCTGCTTAATGTCTTAAACGGATTGATTTTCTGAAATATTTAATATCTGCTCTTAAAATATTTACCTTAAGTTGTGAACAGTGTCACGCTGAGTAGCCAAAAATATTCACTCTTCTTTTTGATGTCAAAGAGCAACCTTTTTGTGTTGCACTGAAAAGCATGACTATTTCAGAACAAATAAAATAGGAAAGAAAACAAGTATAGCATGAAATGTTTATTTCTCTTACGACTTTTAAAAAAATGATAAGTACTCCTTTTCATGTGTATTTAGTTCAGTAATATGAAATTTTTTCTTTAAAAAGATAAAAGATCACAGTAAAATGGTTTAACTACAATAGTTTTTTTCTGCCAAAAAATATTTTATGAACATTTTTCTGATCAGTCCTAAACAAGTCTTTCATTTTACACCAAGTAATGTCTGGTAGACTTAATGAAATGAATTCTTCATGGCTATTATAAGGGCACAGCAAGGACATTTATTCTTCTGGCTGTTATATGGCTGCATAAACCTGAGTCTCTGCTCAACTGCTGTTTTTATAGTTAGTGTAGACATAAAGAAGGGGAACAAAGGGCTTAAAAGCACAGTTGTGCTCTGCACTGTGTGCTGTCCGCTGACCTGTGTTGACTCCTGGTGTATATTAGGAAGCTCTAGTGCCACCCTGCTTTACTATTTGGTCTTATGGTCTCCCTGATGGGCTTGGGAAACAGAGACTCACCCATTTAATGCATTCTGCACCTTGCAACATCTGTTCTTATTTATGTACCTCTACAGATCTCAGCCATGGGGAAACCTTCACCAGCAGCAACCTCAGAATAGCAGGTTGGGGTCCCTGGTCAATAATTTCAGTAATATTAGGCAATTCCAAACCAAAGTATTAGGGAAGAATGTATCTAGCATTTTTTAAATAGGGGTTATTTTCAAATAGGAAATGAAAGCACAACAATAAAAAAGCAAAAAAAAAAAAAAATCCCATAAAACCCTGGATTGGAGCCTGCTGCTGACTTTACACTAGCGTATGCTGACTTTACACTAACGTACAAAGTGTATTGAAATATTAATGTGGGATTAGGTGATACGAATAATAGGTCATGTTGGAAAAAGATTAAAGAGATCACAGGACATGTCTATTGAATTTTTTGGCTTAATAGCTGTGGTTGTAATTTAAAAGCCTTAACTGTGAGGTACAGGCATACATGGAAGGTCTATTTATCCATTTTTGTCTTAGGCATGGCAATGACCCCTGAGGAAATTCTTATAATCTACATCTGAGTAATTTTTAATGATATATATATATATAAAATATAATTTCTTATGATATAAAAATAATATATTTATATATTTTGATTTAAAATCTAGTGTTTTCCAAGTAAATAAAAAAAGTTTGGTCAAGTAGGACATTGTGACTCATTCTACATGCATTTCACTAATAGGAGAAACATAAATGACTCAGAAATCCAAGGGAGTAATTTCTTTGTTCTGCTGAACTAACACTGCCAAGATGCTGAAAGCTGGATAGGTACAAATAATCTTCCTTATTCTTCTTTTATAAGTTAAACTAAAGCCTTTTGTGTAGGTGAGTTTCTACTTCATTTTTAAGAACATTTATTGCTAATAATTACCCCAAACCTGTTCAATTACCCACACCTTTCAAAAATCACTTCAGCATCTGTTTACTTTCTCAGACGTCCCCTCCTTCTCATTCTCATCAAGACAAACCAAACGCCGCACTAAAAATTTCTCTCTGTCATTCAGAGAAGGAACACATGGAGTTGAAAAGACTAGATAGTCAGTTGCAGTGACAATCAGTTTTATATTCCTGCCTTGGCACCCTGGCATGCAGTTGTGCTCACTGATCTGGTACTGCAATTTTGTTTCTCCTTTGCCTGCCCACAGTAGCACCAGCTGGAACTAACACAATCAGCTGCTGTGTGCAGCTCTGCTTTTGAATACACGATGCACTACGAAAATAAATGAAGTGATACTCTAAACTTTTTGGTCTATATAACCCAGAATGTGAAACCACAGCCATATTGATACATTCACCTATTATAACATTCAAGCTTTGCTGCCCCTCATCAGTCTCTGAACAGTCTATTTCCATGGCCATTCAAAAGGTTAAGAGCTGGGATGGATTCAGTGGTTTAAAATACTTATTAAGATCTAGGAACTCTATTGAAACTGCCATGCTGCCTAACTGCTATAAACTATCACAGTGTGCTCTACAAACACTTTTTGTATTTCAGTAGAACCACCAAAACTGAACTAGTCATGTAGTTTAAAAACAATTAACACCCTTGCATTCCCCTGTCTGAAGGGCCAGTCTTTAAATACCACAACAATATCTCTGTTTTTAAAATCACATTAAGGAATAAGCTTTATGGGATTCAGCAAATGTAGAATTAAGGCTTTTGGATGAGTTTATTTTAACCTGTAAACATAGACATATGAATCTTTTCACAAGATTGCACACTGTTTTTTGTATAAGACCATATTTCAGCAGGGAATAAATGGGGTAGGTAATAAACAGGTAAAATTTTGAGTTGGTTATCTAATAGCCTTCAGTGCATGGGCTGGTCTCTTCAGCACTGAGACTTTCCTGACAGCTTCTCCAAGCACATGCCTTTTGGTTGCTTTTTGATATTGATAGGTGTTTAATTCTCCACTTTCTGTCTGCATGAGCTTCATCCAAAGGTACAGTGCATCCCAAGCACCATTCAGGAAAAGTGACTACAAAATGGATTGTTCTACATTTTACCTTATGTACAACACCAAAGTCAACGTGCTCTTGTGTCCTAATAATTCTAGTCTTATGACTTCATCCCAAGTTCCTGAAATCCTCTTTACCATTGTCTTTCCTATTTATCATTCTGCCACTGTCCAATTTTGTATAACTGATTTTTTTTTTCTTTGCTTCTGTCATCTTAAATTTTCTTGTCCATTACCCTTACAGCAGCCCCATGATCTTATTCTGGTGCTTTTCACTAAGCTTTGTGTTTAGAGAGTAAGGGAGACAGCAACCTGGCTACTTCTTCTTGCATTTCTGTTGTTCCTGGAACCTGTAGAGATTTGTATGTCAGAGAAGCTCTGATCAGTTCTTGTCCTCAGGAAGGAAACTCTGCAGGACACTGAATAAAAAATTAGTTAGGTTTACCTCTAAGAGCCATAAGATGCAACTTATTTGAGGTAAACAGAATCTTATAAAAACGTAACTGCCAAATGGCTGGGTTTGTAGTAACTTTTCAGGTAATGTTTTGCAGGACATTTGCAGGACAAGATGTATCTCTGAATGGATTCCATTGCAAGGCTGTCAGTGTCTGCAGCCTAAACACGAAGGTGCTGGCACTTCTCTCTCTTTAATATTTTTAATGTGAGTAAAACATATTTTGCTTGTGATTCATTCTGAGAAATAGCCAAGTTGTCTAAGCCAAAAACCTGCTTTAATCTACTTCCAAGATCAATTAAAAATGTGTCCTCAGGCAAACACATGGCATGGAAAATGTCTGCCTTGAGGAATTAAAATTCAGTTATAAGCAATGGGAAAGAGGATTAAAAAATAGTGTATATGAGGGTAACGGTAATATCATTTCTGTCCATGATATTACAGAACTCTTTAAGTGAGACAAAGTTAGTATTGGTGCAAAAGGCCCGACTGTACTTTCTATTACCTGTAGTGAATTTAGCTTTCTCTCCCATATATGCATTTTGCACATTCAGTCATATCTGGAAACTCATACTAAACCCAGTGCCCTCTGTGAGGTTTGCCTGTGTAAGCCCCAGGTAAAGACCATTGAAAAAATTTTGTGCAGTAAGAACTTTAAATGTCAAGGTTTTTTCTCACAGTTTCTTGATTTCATACAGTTTATGTGTATGAATTAAGAACAACACAGAAAAAACTTTGCCAAAGTGCACTTCTCCACACACCGCTGTTTGATAGCCAGCCATTGCCACCAATCAAAGCGTATTATCTCTGAGTTTTTGCCTGTGACTTGTCTTGGAAGTTGCTAATCTGTCCATGTGATATGTACATGAGGACATACCTGTTCTCAACTGACTGACAGATGAAACAATTTTTATTTTTTAAAAAAATCTAAGGCAAGATTTAAATGCCTCAACAATTTACAGATAGGAAAAAACCTACTGTTGAAAAGGAACATAAATATTTTGGATATTTTTTCAGATGAAGAAACTTCTGCTTAGCTGCTATCACCAGCACCTTGAAAATGTAGTTTTCCACTTTTAAGTGTTCTCCTCAGAAAGCTTGCATGAGGTTTACTTTTTTTGGTAACTCAAAGTGGAAATTTCTGCAGAAGTTGGCAGTAGCTTGAATGGCCATTGCCATTTCTAGCGACAGAACCCACAGCCATAGGCAGCAAAAACTACACTATAAACTACTGCTTCTGCTGCAGAAACTTCAGAGCTGAGAGAAATAAAGGACTCATTCAAAAGCATATTCTTATCCTCATATTATGTACATACCTTATCATACACCATTTAGCTGTGGAGAAAGCACAGATCCTCTATAATGTTGTACAGGTGATGTTATTTCCATGTATCCCCCTAAGAAACCAGCTTCAGTTTCACTGTGTACAAAATATATTTCTCCAGGTGATTTTTTTATCCAGATGGCTAAATATTTGACCTTCTGTTTGTTGGGGCCACTGGTGTAGGTCTACATCGGTAACCTAAACATCATCATAGCAGAGCTTGAATATGGGTAGTATGCAACAATCTGTCCCCTGGCACAGCAGTCTTGTGTCAGTTAGCACCTTCCCTGGCATTGCAGAAATTTCTTTGTGGATAACTGAGGCCAGGGATCGTTTATGATAGACAGTATGAAAAAAGTCAAACTATTTGGGAAGGCAAGAGCCTTTAGCTGCCCAGGTGAGTACCATTTGCCATCAAGGCCAGCGAACAGGGGCCGCGTTGGTTTAGTGTCGGTCACAGGCGCTGCTGGGGCAGAAACTGAAGGACAGCAGGAAATAGTGCTCTAACTTGATCATGAAGAGAAACACTAAAACATCTGTTGGAAACTAGCAGATTCAGAAGTAAGATTTCTCCATGCATGTAATAATACAGCATTTGGTTCAAATCTCAAGAAGTGTAAAAAGCTAAACATGACTGTATTGCTTTAGGCTAATGGTGTAGCTGGCCCTGTGCCATGCCTCAGACAGTAACTGACAGTAGAAATGTAGGAAAGAGTGGAAGAACAGGGAGAGCAAGGTGTGAATGAGGGACTGTCTGAGCCAGAACTGGGTGTTCAAACATGACAGTCCTTCCAGCAGAGATCCCCAGTCACCTGTGTGATTCTCTTAGCAAGGTCACCACCTGGTTTTAAATAGCATGTCCTACAAAAGTAAAAACATAATATTGTCTAAAACTTCTTCCAAAAGAAAACAAACAAAGCAACCAACCAATCAAGAATAACAAGTGAATTGCTCTCCTGTCATTAATGTACCTCAAAGTACTTTATATAATTAAAGGAAATGTCTCCTAGACCCCTTTATAGGCTTAGACTGTAGGTATTTTCATAGTAGTTTCCATAACTTCCTCTGCTACATTTCAAAACTGGACATCTACTTCTGCAGTAGCTGGATTTTTATTGCACACTGGATAACCTAGTTTGTGCATAAAGAACTTCACTCAAAGTTAATCATGTTTGGAGCCATAGGATTTTCTTTCAATAACACTAACACCAACTATAGATACTCAAGTCTTTTCTTCTGCTGGATTAAGCCCATTTTCTATTGTTTAGGCTATGTGATCTGCAGCGCAAATGAGAGGTGACTTCTTATCTACAAGAAAAAGCTGTCTGATAAATCACAAAGATGAATAATGTATATCACAGGAGCAGAGCAAACAGCATTTCACACTATTTTTCATGCAAAATGTCACATGAATTCTAAATGGACCAAACAATTTGTATGAGTTTGAGACTAAATTCATTGCCAGAAGTGGAAAGAGGAGGGAGGAGAAGTCTCGTTGTTGTTGTGATTCTAGTTTACTCAAGCAAAGGGATTCTGATCCAGCTATTTTTTTTTCTATACTGACTTGAATAGAGAAATAAATTAAAACTACAAAAATCAATGCAAAAGAATAATTATAAACCACATTCAAACAGCATCCCTACTGCAAATAAGGCAGGGTTTCTGTTGTTTTTTCCACACTGAATTTCAGTCTGGTTAGAGGAAGCCTGTGAGGTTATTATTGTATTGTTTCATAATCAGACATTTAAAAGTCCTGCAACTGAAAAAATGGTGATTGAATATTATTGTTATTACTACTGTGGCCTCACGTTGCCAATTGATTTACATATAACCTCACAGAATATGTCTTAAAGGCTCTTAGTAGATGACTGAAGGAGTTTAGTATGCAATGGACAGACACACAATATCTGTCTGAAATAAAAGCAGCAGAAAGCGATAGAAGGAACGTCCCCAGGGAAGACAAGCCCCACAGACTATTAATGCAACAGGGAGAGTGTAGACATTCAACCAGAGGGGCCTCCAGTGGGCTCTGGAGCACTGTGACAGGGTGTTGCACCTCCCTCCCTAACAGTAAGGGTTACGGGACTGAGCTTGATGTTGCAGTAACTCTCTGAGTGCAGAGCGTCCAAGCCAGCACAACCTAGAGTCTCTTGTGTCACCTTTATGAGTAGACTCTAGACAGTGATTTTATGTATTTACATTGAATGTCCCACTCTTTTCCTCTGTCTCTTATAGAAACACAGAATGGTTTGGATTGGAAAGGACCTTTAAAGATCATCTAGTGCAATCCTCTTTCCCTAGATCTTGTGATTTTTCACTACACCAGGTTGCTCAAAGCCCCATCCAACCTAGCTTTGAGCATTTCCACTGGTGGGACAGCCACAACTTCTATATTCAACTTGTTCTAGTGTCTCATCACCCTCACAGTAAAAAAAAACTTCTTATGTCCAGTCTAAATCTACCCTTTTTCAGTTAAAAAACATTGCCCCTTTTCCTGTCGCTACAGGCCTTGGTAAAAATAATATTTCTCCAACTATTGAAAGGCCAAAACAGTATTTTATGGCCACAGTTCCTTCCCACTTGACTTCATATAAGATTACTGAAAGACAAACAGCATTCCTGATCTTGAAGACTTCACACAGCTGAAACACAAGAAGGACTTGAAAAATAAAATTGGCCACTTTTGCAGCTTTCAGCAGACATTATTTTTGTGCATGGTATGATACATTCCTTTGATACAGTGAGAATGCTGCGTAATATTTGATTAAGCTGCTGGAAACTTGTAAATGATGGGAAAATGTTGCTTAGAAAATCTCAAGGATTTAGGAAAAACAGCCTTTGTGAATTCTATTCTTCCCAAATACTCAGGTCAATATTTTCATATATAACTGTGACTCTTACACAAGTGTAAGATACAGAAAATACAAAGTCGTATGCAATTAAATGAAAACAAGTAATAAAAAGCTATGCAGATCAGCTTGAAATTGTTACTTCTTCACGATATTTAAAATACTTATTTTAGGTCAATTAGCAGTTTTTGAAAGAAATGACATGCATGTAGAGTACAGAAATGAAATGTTTTTTCTACTCTTCACCAGTAGAGAGCGCTGTCAGACAGCCACAGCTCGCAAGACCCTCAAAGACGTAAAAACACTGAATCACTGCACTCAGTGGTACAGCACCGTGGATAATGACAAAGTCAACTTCAAAATTAGAGAAAGAGCAAGATTAGACTTTACATCATATTTTAAAGAAGTATGAATGCATTTTTTCACAAGATAATATTATAGATGTAACATTAATAATTATGAATTCAGACGCCTAAACATCGTCTGTTCACATATGCTTCCAGGGAGGGAAAAGACAAAAACCGTTCGCAAAGAAGTGCTTAGAACAAATCTATGTCATGCAATGAAGCTGTACGATCGTCCATATCAAGACGTTATCTGAAGATTAATAAGACCAAGTTAAATTAATTAAATTAGAGTGGCAAAGGGAATTAAATGAAAGTATGAAATGCATGGCACACAATAGTCATTACTGGCCATATCTTGTGCTGGGTATGCTCCATGCCACTTAATTGATTCTCTGGGAGTTGAGGGAAAATTTGCCACCATTTATCCTACAGTTTTCATATGAGGAATGGTAAGACTATTTGGGCTAGTCAAGTCAATGAGAAATGCGCATTCTCATGGATGCGAATAACCAAACCCATTACCGGGGTTTGGCAATTGAACTACATCCAATCACCTTCAAGCACAATTTGGTCTTGATATTTTCTAAACCTTTCCTGTTGTACACACATTTTATTTAAGTGTAAACGCCTCTCAGACTTATACTAAGCTATATTTTAAACCTAAACAAACTCATTAAACACCAGATAATAGTTTTTCCCTCTCCTAAGTACATCACTATAACATATTTCTACATTCATGCAGGATACATAAGCACATGATAGTGTTCTTTCTATTTAAGGAGCTTTCTTATTTTGAAAAACAGAACTAACATAAAAAAACCCAGACTGAGGCTTTTGGATGCTTCTTAGCACTGCTGTCGATGAACTACCAGAATAATACAATGTAGAACTACTGTTTGAGTAAGAAATCGTCAATTCCGGGAGTCTGCACTGACTTGGATCCTCCCTAAGGGTACACTACAAACACCACATGCAAAAATCTACCTTATGAGAAATAGTTTCTCAATAGTTAAACACAATTGAGTAAACAATCAACATTTTCAACATTTTCATCCCTCTCTCTTCTGTGTTCTTAAGCATTTTATGCAATATGATTAGACAGATGTGCAAACAAGAGTATCTAAAAATGTGAGGAAAAAGATTAATCACTTGCTCCAACTCCTGTTTAAATCAAGGAAAAAGCCTGCAGTATTTGGAGTCTTGTAGGATCCAGTTCCCCCAGACAATCAGGAGTTTCAAACATGCAACCCCCCCCAATTAAAAGGAATTTAGGAAGAAATTTTTCCTCTTGGTGACTCATTTTCCAGCTGCTTACTCTAAAGTGCCTTCTTTGAGCTGTTTTTTATTAGGCACTGTCAGATAAAGTAGGACAGTACCATCTATCAACATATTGGTCCAACTAGTATGGCACAAACTACATTCTGATGTTAATTTTAAACACTTTGAGGCTTTAGCACTTTGAGGCTAGCTCTCAGTCCCAAGTCTATCTTGCCAGAAGAGGAATGATCCATCTGCTCAGCATACATCCTTGCCCGACATCTGCCTGACAGGGCTTACGGCACAGGACAGAACCTTACCACATTGATGGTCTTGGCATTTGAACAGCATGCTCAGTGCTTCTGTTTTTCAGCTAGGAGGGGATAGCACTTAATGGGTTTGTTTGTATGTGCTGGGCACCCAGATCCAGAGTCATGGCTGTTCAGGTCAGTGGTGGTGGAATGAAGATCCCAGCAGAGCTTGACCCCAGATTCCATTCAAAGGTCTCTGGTGGTATTCTGGCAAAAGCCATGAGTGAAGCAGTCAGAGCATGTAGATTAATCTATGAGAAGCTGTGTTGCAGACAATAGAACTGTCATCATAAAATCCTCTGCAGGCATTTCAAAGAGATTTTTTCCATACTTTGTGCACAATACACCACTTGTTTAATTCACATGAGGGAACTTCTTGCATGCACATTTGAAAAGCCTTTTGCACTTGCCTGAGCTATAGAAAAACAATTAACAAAGCTGTCTTTTGTCATCAACACATGGTACTTTTACGGCATGTAAGAGGAAATGACCCTACCGGAGGGGTATGGTCCCATCACCTGTGTGTAACACAATGGTGTTCTTGTGGAAGCTGTTTATATGAGAGCAAATTTCAAAGCTGATTCCCTGATAGGGCAATTACTGTCTTTAAGAATCTCCTTAAACATCTTAGATCTAGAGGCTTTATCTGTTCCACCCACTAATATAAGGAGCAGATGCCTCCTCAAGGGCCTGCTCTAACTGCATCCCTCAGGCTTTAAGAGCTGCTGCCCCACTCACCTTCCACTGACCAGTACAAGCTGCCTGCCATAGAGGTGAAAGATTGCTACCTTTCAGTCACCATTTTGCACAGTTCTGCAGAGGCATAAATCAGCTGCACAAGGTTTGGTGACAGAGTATCGTCAGCCTGGGTTTTATAATTTTCCATGCAGTTGAGCCAGACTGCCTCCCTGACCTTGCATTTCTCTCTCCCTCCTCTCCCTGCAGAGAGCCTGGTTCTTCTCTGTCCCTGCCCACAATCTTGCCACTGTTGGTGCCAGAGCCTTCCCAACTGCTGCTTCTGCCATCTGGAACAGCCTTCCTATATCTCACTGCTTCATTGCCTCTCTGTCTCTGTTCAAATCTCTATCCTTTCTTCCTCATCTATTACTACATAATTTTTCTCTTTCCCTCTGCCGTTACTTATTTTTTAACTCTGTAATGCCTCTTGGGCTCCAGCTTGAATAAAATATGCTAAAATGAGAAACAGCTTATTCAATAACTTTTGATATTCAATATGATAATTTTAGAACCTGAAAAAAAGAAGAAAAGAAGTAGGCAATAAATAGATGTTAGGCTGTAAATAGAAAAAACAATAAGAACAAATTTAATGACCACAATAGTACTCATTTTAAAGGGATTTCATCTGTTTGAGGGGCAGGTCATCATAGTACAGCTGGAAGAAGGGAACTCCAACCTTTCTGAATATCTGTGGTGCACTAGGTCCAACTCACTCGCCATTCTCCTGGTTCGGGTGATTTGTGTTAGCACATAGTTCTCCCTTATCCCAGGCCAATGCTTAGAGCAGGGGTCCTCAAACTGTGGCCCACGGGCCAGATACGGCCCCCCAGGGTCCTCAATCCAGCCCCCGGTATTTACAGACCCCCCCGCCCCCCCCCCGCCCCCCCCCCCCCCCCCCCCCCCCCCGGGGGTTGTGGGGGCAAACCAAGCAGCCACAGATGGCTGCCTGCCACTTCATCCGTGTGCCGGCCCCCTGGTTAAAAAGTTTGAGGACCCCTGGCTTAGAGCAATGGGCTTCTGAGCAGCTACCTGACATTTATGTGCCTTGGCTGATCTTCCTGGCCAGGATTCGAGATTCTAAAACCTGACCTGCATGACAGAGAAATAAAGCTCCCGAATACATGAATACGCAGTTCCTTGCACTATGAATAGCACTAAAGCATTACAGAGCATGTTTTGGTGGAGTTCTCTCCTGCATTACGATGCAGAAGAAAATATTCTGAGAAAGTATGTTTTGATTAGACATAAGCTTCTCTGCAACAAATATAAAAATATGATGGTTTGTTTTTTTTCACAAAGCCCGTATCTGAATATGTTAAAAACATGTATTGATTATGTGATTCATTTTGTGGTTCATTTAATCAAAAGCACCTGAAAAAAGTGTGTTCCTATAGTTACGTAGGTAGCGGTGGAATTTATTGCCCAAGGGCCCTGAGTATCAACTACCCCAGAGTTTTCCATGAACAAAGGCTTAGAAACAGTTTACAAAACTGTATGTGACACAGAATACAAGAGATTTTACTGCCTTTACAACACCTAGGTGTGGGATGACATAAAACATACAGGTACCTTATATGGTTCTCTGTATAAGTGGGCTTGCTGTATGTGTTGTGGTGTTGTAAGTGCCTTTCTGATGGCCTGGATGAGGTGACCTGTTTCAGCTGTCCTCTGGCCCACAGACCTGTATGTTCATACAAATGTTTGGATGAAAATCTGGTGCATACCATAGTCCCACCCAGTATGGAAGTATATCTTTCAGATCTCACACTGTAATCTAATTTTTTGCTACCAGTATTCACAATGAGAACATTCAGTTTTTCAAAAATTATTTCTGATTTCACATTCTCCACAAGCATGCAATATATTTTATTAGCATAGATATGTATAAAATTTCTGCCACCCCCAGTGTTCGCCTGGGTTCAGTTACAGTAAACAATTTTTTTTTGTTTTTTTGACAAGTAAATTATTTGAACAAAGTTCTGATACTTAAAGAGCATATGCCAACTTATGCCTACATTTTTTCTGATCAAATTTACATGCTCTCTAGGCCACTATAACAATTACAAACATGAATCCAGTATTTGCTCCTACAATGACTATACATCATTGGTAATTCACATTAATCTTTAGAAAATGCGTGCACATGTGGATACACAGATTGGACAGATGAGTTAGGCTTCTTTTCTCACAATGTCACCATGTGTATCCTAAAATAAATAATAAATTCTAACTTTGGGGAAAGTTACACTTCAAATGTCCCATAGATCAGCTAGTCACACAGAAGTGAAAAAGTCCACTAATAAGGAAAATGAAAATTAAAAGTAAAACTTCTCTCATAAATGAAAAGTGACAATAATTTTATTTATTGACATTGCACCATTATTAGTTAGTTCATTTGGTATAATACTGGAGAATGAAGAAAAATGGAGTCAGCTTGTAGCAGAACACTGCTGACCCTGCTAATGACGATGTAACAAGTAACTGTGCTGTAAGAAAGGAATCTCAAATGCAGACACATTGTTAGTCTAAGCAGGAGACTGGATGAATCATGGTGGTCCACTCTAGGATTAAATCTTTAAGTATCCTGAGTTGGTATGCAGGGAGAAAGCAAAAAAGAAGCAGGGAGGCCATTTCTGTGATACTGGAAGACATCTGGGAGGAAGCCAAGAAGAAAACTGCAGGCTGCTCAGACAAGACTTGTAGAGGACACAGAGAATGCAGAAAACAAAGGAAGAAAAGAAAAGAGTATTATTCATAGGTAATTCAGAACAGATAAGGCATAATAACATCTCACAGGTGATTTAGTACTACATATTAACATATGTCAGATTAAATGTGATGGTAATATATCAAATGTATAATCTTAACAGTCACTAGGAATCGTGTGTGCCTTTCTGTCTTTCACTGTAGTCTCTTAATGATGTTTATACATTTATGTGGTCAGTCTTGTGTCTCAAACCTATAAGATCATCTCTCTTTTCCATATGGTCAAGATGGGAGACAAATAGCTGAGAATCATTCAGTCTTGTGCTGCATTCACTGACTCACTGCAGCTCAGTGACATCTGCAAATGTATGACACGTGCAAAAATTTAGCAGAGTAATACAAAATATTAGATCATTGAAGAAAATAAGCTTGTTTAATACTGCCTTACTCAATGTCAGTGACTAGGAAATAAAAGGATTTTTCAGGGGATTGTTGCATGCCGGTCCAAGACAGGAGCAAAGTTCTGCTTGTAGTCTTGGGAACAGAATTAAGACTCAAAACGGAGTCAAGATCCAAGGAACTTTATTTGCCCAACAACAGGTTTGCAAATGCAAAGGAGAGAGTGAGAGAGAAAGGAAGGAAAGAAAGAAGGAAGGAATGAAAGAGTTCATGGCAACAGCTGCCACCCTGGAGCTACAGCATCCCGACAGTCCAATTCACTTCCAAGTCCGGTGGGGGAATATGCCGCCCGATGTTGGCTGGTTCCATTCTTTTATAGGGTTGGCATTAGCGGTTCTGCTTAACCACACCTTCCACCTGGCAGTGGTGTGCGTGCCCAATACCATCAGGTGGTCCTCAGAGGTCTTCAGGCTCCTCGATCCCTCTGACCCTGGGTCTGGGCACATGCACAGGGGTTTGGTTAAGTTTCTCAGGATTAGCCCCCCTGTTGCTCCATGGTGACAGCCGGTGAGTTTCCTGCCTTAACAATGTTGAGATAAATGTCTGCTGTGTCAATGGTGGTTCTCACTGATGCAGTCTCTTACAGGAATCAAGCCTGTATCTTTAAGCACATGTGTGTGTATGTTAGATCAAAAAAGTATACAGCAGGCTCTGCAGGTACTTTTTTGTTTTTAAATGTTGGTAAGGGTTCAGCTGCACCACTCTCTCTGTACTGGCACTTGCTCCCAGAGTTTACTTTCCATTGATTGCACTTACCTTGTTGAAAAGGCCCCAGAATGAATTGCTTCGGCTCTATCAGTAGCATAGCTCTAGAGTTTTCTAGATTTCAAGAGAGTAGTTAACTTAAAAGAGATAACCAGACCTACAGAGGTAGTGATAAAAGGAAAGGATGATTCAGGAAGCAATTTAATTTCAAGCTCTGTAAAGGGATACATACCATGATGTAGAAAGATATTTGCTAGAAAATGAACCAGGTTAATTTTTCTTAAAAATATAAACATCCATGAATATCCATCAGATGGAAATATTTTCAGCCACCTTCACAGCCCAAGCTAGTCTGGAAAGACCACAACACAAAATTCTATAACACATTTGCTTGGTGTTCCCAGTACCAGCTTGATGTCACTTTCAAGTCACTAACTGAACAAAACATTACTCAAGTAAATCAGTCCTGAATTTTCAATAGAAAGTTGTTTTTTTTGGGTGGTGGTGGTTTTTGGGTTTGTTTTTGGTTTTGTTTTTGTTGTGATTTGATTCAGGAGTCTGCCTCATGAATGATGGGATATAGATACACAAACAAATTAGCACAAAGGAAGCTAATGAGTGGATTTTCAGCTTCTTAAGTGCCATGTGATATATATTCATTTGCATGATTTTATCCCACAATACACAAAACAGTTTATCCCTTGCTGAATATGGGGTAATCCACCTTGCAATTTGTTTTTCAGAAAGATCATGCCACAGTGGTTGTTTTGAGTGGCTGATTTTGTGAAAACATAACCCACAATTTGTGCTAATGGGCCACTCTGCAGCAGGCAGTGATTTCACTGATTTTTGACAAACTTTTGCTCCTGTCACTTCAGCAAGTTCTACATGTCTGAAATTTTTGCTAGTTCTGTTTTAAAAGTTAATTGACTTAATTTTTCTTGCCTTAAAAGAAAATGTTTCTCATCTATTAGAGTTGCATTCAATTTTTATTTTTATTAGGCTGGATGTCTAAAAAGTTTTCAGTTCAGAACTTTCATAGCTAAGCAAGCAAAAAAACCTTTTTGTCCTTTGATGGCAACGAATTCTTCAGTCTAATTAGAGAGCTCCAGATTTGCTATGAAGAATGAATTGGAGGATAACCTGAAATCTTATTTTGTTTCATCATAGAGATGTATTTTACCAACATGAAATAGAGATTTAAAAGAAGAACAAAAGGTTTTCACTACAAGCATGCTGTATAAATGAGATGTTATCTACATGGAGTTCAAACTGTACAGACAAGTTAGTCTTATACAGTAATTGTGACCTTCAGCACATCCATCTGCTACGGTGTAAATTAGAAACCATCAACCAAAGGATCCAACTTTCTGCTGATGAGATCATTTAGCTATCTTCAGTTCTAAACATTTCTTCTGCAGTCTGTGGTTCTGTGTAATTAATTGGTATCAAGGAAAAAAATCACAGGCATTAGAAATGCTTCTTGCCCATCTCTGTTGCAGCACTATGACAGTTCGTTACAAAATGGGAGAATTCTAACACCTCAAAAAATGGGAAGAAGTCAATAAAACCTGATGGAACATGCAGAAATGCAGGTGCCTAGCACACACAGAGGGTGCCTGGCAACATTTCCAAAACCAAATAAAAATTTTCAGTGCCTCTGCTTTGAGGAACATCAAGCCAAAATCTTGCGTTTCTTGCATTATCTCTTAAAGATACTCTTTCAAAGTCAGATAGAACACAAATCAGTTCCATATTGGTGGTGTTTATTGACAGCAATGGGGTTGTGCAAATTCAGGCATGATAGATATCCCTAGCTTCCTGCCCATATTTCATTTCTTCTCACAAAAAATGCCTCACCACAGCATAATATTGTAATATGATATGTAGAGATATTCAGGTGTAGTTTAAGCTGCTGAAAAAGGTATGAGCATAAAACTAGGATGCTTTGTCCCCTAACAAGCTCTACTGAGAAGAACAGTTAAATCACAATTGCTTTTTTTTTTTTTTTCCTATAGCAAAGGAGAGTTGGGACAAAAGTACCCAACCTCTCCAGCACATCACTGTGTACACAGAGATTATTAGCACAGGGCTTTAAATAACATTTACTTACATCACTATGGAGTCCTGAGATACACTGAGGGCTGTGGGCAGAACATCCCAGAAGAGAAATACAGATGGCATAGATGATTTAGCAGGCCATAAAGACACGTGCAAATGTTTCTTGCAGTATTTTGTCCTTTAAATAAAGAAAACAAACAAACTTCCAGTCAAGTCTGCTTTTAAGAGACTCATTCTCAGTTAGTAAAGAAACATTACTACAGCAAACAAGTGACAGTAATCAAAGCACCGCAAAAGAAGCATCCAGAACTACCGTGGAACATAATGAAAAGGAAAAATCAAACATATTGGGGGAGGCTGTTTTAGCAGAACAGATGCCCACTTGTTCAATAAATTGCCTTGATTTGTATGTTTGCTTTAAAAGACAGTCTACATTTCTGAGAGATAGTTACATTTAAAAACCACTTGTAATGAATAATACAGGAAATGTTCCCATTGCACAGTTCCAGAGTAATGATAAACTTCCATACGTGAAATTCACAATGTAGTAAAGTTAATGTGGGCTTTAAAAGGGTGATTTTGAGTACAGAGACCGTACTGAGGAGTTCTGTCTTGTCAAGAATTTGTTTGGGTGTAAGTAATTAGTTGCTCTGCTAACTCCCTAGTCATGTATAGAGAATTTCTTTTTCTTAGGTGTGTTCGACCAGCTACTCACTTACTGAAAAACTGCATATAAAGAAACAGATTATTTGGTTTGAAATATCAATTAAGAAAATGCTATTACTTCACCGTGCATTTTACTTGAGTAGAAGTACCTGATATTTGTTATTCTGTAGGGAAATGTTGGCAAGTAAAGACAACAGAGCTTGAAGACTCAATCGCAATATCATTGTAATTGCAATGTCAGTTGTTCTCAACAACATATGGTGGCATTTTTCTTCAATAAAAAAGTTTATGAAACTTAATCCATTTCTGTGATTTAGTTATTACATCAGATTATAAATTAGAATTAATGTGAACAACATACTTAATAACACTGCTTATAAATTTGAAGTGGCAATTTAGAATTAAAACATTACTTGGTAGGCTAGATCTGTGAATGCCTCTTTAGCTCATATTCGGTAATTTGGATTACAGAACATAATCAGCACTTTAATCATTTATTGGAATTACTCAATAATGAAAAAGACATGAAGAAGGAAGGAGTCCTATATTAAGCAAAAGTAGTAATGTAATTGCATTGACCCGCTAACTTTTTATTTTCTACTAGGATAAATACATTCTCTTTTATTAAATCTCTGTGCCAAAACTTATCAGCATGACTTTCATTCTCACTGTTTAATGTCATTGGTTATGAAAGATGTACATAATGGCACTTTTCATATAGCAACAGTTAACTATCTAACTGACCATTACTACCATTTTATATTCCTTACTCCACATAATCTATTTTGTTGGCATTAATGTAAAATCTCACAATAAATGTTATAGTTAGAACCATACCTGATTTTTCATAACTGGTTTGAAATGAAGTATGAAAGTCACACTTGGTACACATTTTGTCACTTACAGTAGCACACAGCCACATAGAGCTCTCACAGTTTATTGCTAACCAACAAATCCATTTTATTGCCAAATCTTTTGAATCTTAAATTCCAGTTCTTCAAGAACTGCAGGTATTGCCAAAAGAGAAAAGAGTCACTGGAAAATAAATCACTGGAATAAAAAAAATATGTGGATTTCAGAACCTCAGAGATTTGGAATGTTTAGGATCATGGTATTAATTGGTCCAGTGTAAAACATCAGCCTACAGAATTCAGAATATCTCCAAATATTTGGTGGGATTAGTGTCTAATTTACAAATATTTCCACCTCAATAAACACTGATGTACGTAAGCTGATGTGCTTAATATGAAAGTCTCGTTTTAGAAACTGCCAACTAATGAAAACATTATAGTATCACTGAATAAGATAGAAGTCCATGAAAACGGCTTTACTCAAAATACAGTAACTCCTTCACCATTTCAGATGGCAATCTAATTAGATGCTTCCATATGCAGTAATATAAATTTAACCTGAACCTGAAATCTAGGCACATGCGACATCTGTGTTAATTATACTCTGACAATTATTCAGTTAGTAAATAGAAGCAAGCAAATTAGTTAAGAAAAATCATGACAAGGATTGCGTTTAGTGAAAGTCACTGCAAATAAAATATTTTAAATCAGATGTAAGTGCATAACTTGTATTGTAAATATGTCATGTTAAATAGATAACAATAATTTTAATGTCATAATTAGATACTTAGATTATATCAAACATGTCATAAACTGGAAGCCAAATTTTTTAAAAGGATTTCAACTGTGGTTGATTACATAGCTAATATAAATCACAATATTATTTTATTTCCTGTTTTCTTATTAATATATTTTAATAGTAAAAAAAGTAAATAAAATCAATGGTAGAGTTCGCATATTTCTTTTAATATGAATTTCATGCTTAATGAGAAACAAGACTGGACCTATGAACTTTTACCACCTAATTTCACAAGCCTGGGCAATGCTGTATATTTAATTCTAAAACAAACAAACAAACCAACACCATCAGCCAATCGATCAGATATCCAACCCAGATGATATGATGCATGTCTTATATTTTAAGCTATGTCAAAACATAAAATGGAAATCAACATTTGGTGATCATTTTGTTGGAACTTTCCCAATGTATTGGAAAAACTAGACATGTTAGCAGGGAGGAGCTATGCCAACGTGAGAAAAAGGTTCTCTCTTTGTGGTTTCAGACTTTGATAAAACTTAATTTTCAAGAAACCCTAGAAAATGGTTTAAGGAAAAGCCTTAGCACTAATGGCACAAATACCCATTTGTAGTCAGTACAGAGATGGTATAGTCATTATAAAGGTGGCATGTAGGAGCCAGGGAAGAACAGAGTGCATGTGTCATGCATGTGAAACCTTCAGAGAATTCAGCTGCCAAAATTTGGCCATTATGTACTGTACATACACAAATGGTAATCTGGAGGCCTGTAACCTGTCCAAACCTGGGTGAATTTTTATGCAGTGAATTCCTTGCCAAACATGAAGCCTTTCAAAGCACAGAAGTCCTGGAGTTCTTCAACATAAATGCTTGCAATCATTCATTTTAAAAATTAATCAAAATGCAATGTTTCACTTGTATATTATTCGTAGCAGTAGCTGAATTTTCAGCTGAAAAGCAAAACAAACAATAAAAACAACCAGAAATCAGTCTGAAGCTAACACCCACTCCTGAAAAATTCATCCAAAGCATCTAAAGCCTTTCAGAAGTGTCAGACAACTACATCTATAAGTGGCGCTCAAAACAGTGCCTGTAAAACTGATTTGGTTATTGGGGTCCTTACTGAATACAGTAGCAGTCGTAGCTGAGAATACACTAGAGCTGCACTTCTAGGAAACCTGTGACTTTCCCAGGCCTTTGTCATGGAGTTTCAAGATACATTAACATTTTGGTCAGGTGGGAAGATGCCAGTTCATCCCCTCCGTCACACTCAGTGAATGCCTCTGAATTACCCTAGCTGTAATGGCCATTATCAAGCCTGGAGAAGACTGTTTTGGATAAGTCAATGACAGAACACGGCTCCTGCTACTGAGAGACAAGTAAGCTTTATAGACTTTACAAAATCTGAATGGAACAAGAATAAATAAATGATAAATCCTTGCAAACCATTCACTTAATACTTTCCTCTGATGCCAGCAACACTGGATAAAGATTTCATTGCTGACCCTGAGCATACCTGATCAGCTAGGAGAGCAATCAGGAAAACTTAAGAAGTTGAACTGAACAGCTTTGCCATGCATGGAAGTTTGGGCAGAAGCTGATGCAGAAAAGTGAGAAAGGAAAGAGAGGGACTCAGTTCATCCGTCCCCAGAATGGCTGTTTCAAACTGGATGGAGATGTAGGCTTCATTTGACACTGCCTATGTGCAGATGGAGGATGAGGCATGTGTTTCAGAATGACTGGAAATCCAGGTTGCTCCATCGTGAGGGACCTGATGGGAGCATCTCACAGCTCCCCTCTGGACAGTACACGTGCATCCTTCCTTTGGAAAATCAAACAAGGCAAGAGTAGGTGCCTGCCAAGGTATCCCTTTGATACAGGGAGTGAATGCACCTACTGGTGAGCTCAGAGGGGCTCTGCTCTGGTGTGTAACAGCTTTGTTGGCTCTACTGAGACTGGGAGGAAGATGGCTGAGAACGACAGCAGGACACAATTTGGAATGAATCTGTTTCACACACCCTAAGAACATGATGAGAAATTTGGAGTTGTGTGCATTTCCAAGTGAAATCTAATTTTCTTTGAATGAGCACGCTCTTTGTAAAATGAGTCCTTATTTATGCAAATTGGTTTTAAATGAGAATATTTAACCAAAGGATTTGATCCTCATATAATGAAAGCTCTTATAAACGTGCAACTAGACAGCACAGGCAGCCTTACTGCCTATTCAGGCACTTATTCTGAGGGTTTCTTTTTTACTCTTTGACAAAGTTTAGACTACATGTTTCTAATTAGAATGAAAACTAGTTAGATGAAGGATATTTTCAACTCAACTATTTTTCAACTGTCCTTATGAATCTAAGAAGGGGTTACCAGACTGACAGGTGGCAGCATGGCCCAGTGGATGTTAAATTGCTTAGAAACATTTTGGGCTTTTCATGTTCTAAAAGAAAGAAAAGGTTCCAACCTTTCTTTGCTTACATGTCACTCAGAAGTGGTTGGTTGTGAAAGTTCTGACCTTGTTCTGCACCTAATACTCCAAGGGAGCTATTGCATAGGGCATATTTGAATAGATTTGGTTAAGAAAATAAAAAAATTAAATTTTGATCTCTTAATATTCAATTATGCTCAAACTATGCTGAAGGAAATTTCAAGGAGGTTGGAAGTTCTTTTGGCATGCTAATGTAACAGATGCGAAAGCATGAATTAAGAGCTACAATGGAGAGCTGCCGGCAGGTACTGATTTGTAAGCTGATCCGAACTCTTGAAGGTAATTGAGGAATGACTTAGAAATGACTTCACGCTGAAAGTAGAAGGGCCTTTTTCTACCCATAATTCTGTCCTAAACTTTCTCAGAACCCTATTTTAGGTTGGAAGCTGTTGCTGCCAAAAGAATAATTTTTCTAAAAATATTTCCAAGCCATTCCTGACTGCACGGCTGCAAAAATGCTTTGTGGTAACCCAAGGGAGGGACGGTGCACAGATTGGAACAAGTGCCTGAAGGTGGAGATGCCTGCTTTGTTGACAGTTTAGTCTGGCTTCTGCTACTTTACGGTTATTGTGAAACTAGACAGTGTTTACAGATTTTGCCAGTTTCTCTCTGTTTAGCACTACTGAACATCTTGTCATAAGAACTTTAGGCTACTCTTCAAAGCGAGCCCAAAATAACTCATTATTCTGTCACAGAATCACAGAACAGTTGAGATTAGAAGTGACTTCTGGAGGTCATCGTGTTCCAGCTCCTGCTCAAGCAGGGCCACTCAGAGCTGGTTGCCCAGGACCATGTCCAGCTCTCTTCTGAATAACTCCAGTGTGGAAAACTCCAAAACCTCTCTGGGGAAGCTATGCCAGAGCTTGGTCACCCTCACAGTGAAAAAGTGATTCCTGATGTTCAGAGGCAACCTCCTGTGTTTCAGGTTGTGTCCATTCCATTTTTACTGTCACTATGCGCCACTGAGCAGAGTGTGGCTCTGTCTTCTTTGTATCTTCCTTCAGGTATTTATATATTTTTGCCTTGTTGAGTTATCCTGTCAGGTATTTGTCTTGCTGAACCATCTTTAGTGGCACAACTAAAGACGAACCCTGTGACCATCTCTTCTGTTCTGATCTTGGTGTGCCCCTAGGATATGATGAGAGACTTCTTATAGCCTTGCTCTTTTCACCACAAAACTGTTTTATCTTGAGTGTAGACTGTTCTCTTGATACTTGCTACCCTTCAATTGAAGACGCCTGACTGACAGTGCTGGAACTGAGCTAATGTAAGACTAAAGAGGTCAGATATCCCTGGGAGATAGGAGACATTGATCTTGAATAAGTGCCAGCTCTGTACAGGTATTCTTGTGGGCCAGGTCCTAAATAAAGAGAGAGAGAGAGCATGCCTCAGTTTGGTTGCACCTACTGCATCTTCTGAACCAAGCAGTTATCCACAAGCAAATAAAAAATGTTGGAGTCTGTTCCATGATATAGGAATGAGGAGAGACCTTGATGACTAGAAGCTGCTGGAGAAGCCATTTCACATAATTTCAGACGTAAAACCCTTCAGCTCATTAGACTGATCTGATTTTCAAAGGTGTTTATCTTTTTCCTACTATTTCCTATTCTGTTCAAGCCAACAGTGAAAAAGTCTGATTTATCTAGGAGGATAGTTCAGCCTTCAGAGTGTCCTTTTTAAAATTTCTTATCCTCAAAGTCACCTTCTTTCTAGAGATTACAATGTGAGGAAAAGAATATGAAAAACCTCATTTCAGTGGCAGTAAAAACTACTTTACTAATCCCAACTTCCTTTCATTGAATCCAAATGTCATTCTGTGCCTCTAGCTTGTGTTCCTATGGAAGACTTCAGACTATCACTGTCCAAAATGAAATCCTGGTAACATATTCCATGATCCACTTTTAGCACCATTATCTGTCACTGCTGACAGTATCTTTTCTTCCTACTTGCTGTTAACCATCCTCGTCTCCCTCTAGCTCCGTTCAGCCCTCTGCCTTGCTACCTTTGTACCCAAGATGTGAGGTCTTCTTCTTCATTCATTTCCCACTTCCCTGTTAGTCCATCACCTGTTGCTTTGATTACCTCTCTCACTCGCTGGTGTGCAGAGCTTTCTACAGCTCAGAACGGCAATTCTTATCTGCTGCTGCAGCATCAGATAAAAGCAGGAATGGGGTAAGCAGCTGAGCTGTGGTATGACTCCACTAAATTACCCATCATTTAATTTTCCTTTCTTGAGATATCAGAAGGGTAGGCACTGGACATGAAGTGCCACCCAGACTTCCATGGCAACCTCTAATCATTTTGGTTGCTTTTATGTTGCTTTGCATTGGATGTTGGAGGACTTTGCTGTTCTTTTATGTAGCAGAAGAAAGAAAGAGCCAGATTTTTAATTTTTTTTCTAGTACAATCCAGTGCAAGAAATTGAAGGAGAAACAAGGATTTATGCCAAACCCTAAACTCTTGAAAGCATGGATTTACAGTGAAAACATTAACAGATGCTTAGTGGTAAAAAGCAGAGGAGTGGTTGCCGTGGTATCAGATGGCAGGGAAGGTAGCTCACTTTTTAAACTCTCTGGCAGCACACATGTAGAACCACCAAGAGGACAGCAATGCTGGCAGCCATTTGTCTCCACACAGCACTTTGCAAAGCTGCATGGAGGCTGCTGCTGTGACTCAGCACTGCTGCACTGGAAATTGGGATTGCCAGGTGTTCAGCAACAAGGGGGGAAGATGGGGTAGGGAGGTGAATGACAAACAAATGTCTGGATTTCTTGCAGTTCGTGTATTTGTTGTTTGAAAAGACAAAGTCCTGCCTCTGCCTTGCCCCACATAACTAGTACTAAAGAAAGCAGGAGGATGGTTTATATTTTCTGACAGGTGGACAAAATAAGCTACCCTGTACCCAGCAGAATTGTAGTGTTAATGCAGTCAGCAAGACAGCAGTTAGAAGTCTTCACACCAAGCTGTCTTTATAAACCATCTCTGTAATAATTGTCTTTCACTAGAAAAAAGGCTGTGTCATTAAAACGATAATTTATTGACATTTTGAGAGCAAGCTACTTCCAGAATAGCTAAAAGCCTGGTGGGTAAGCTATTTCTATGGGATATGGGAAACACGGGCTCTAGCTCCTCTCTGGAAGCAGGCAGAGCAGGTATTTTAAATCTATCTTTCATATCTCAGTAGTATATCTTTTCCCAGGGGTTGAGGGTCAGCCTCTCCCACCATTGTTGTGGTATAAAAAGTATTTTCAAAATTTCAGCTGCTTTATATTTACCCTTCCTGTTAAGGAATGTATCCTTGTAGGACACCCAAAATAATTCATGTGGGACACACAGTGTGAGATGATGAAATTTCACTCAAATGAAAGCTACTTTATTAAACAGAAGTGTGGGTTTTGTATGGCAAGAAATTTTGGTATAACAAGATATAGAAATTTCTGTAGATCCAGATAGTAGAAAAGGTCAGTTATTACTCACTCAGATCTTGAGACTAGAAACTGAAAACTTTTGAGCATAGCCTTTCTCATAGTGCTTTCTTATTTCTCCTTTTGGGGAAGTAGATAAATGGAGATATTAAGAAAACAGTAGGAACCTCAGAAGTATTTTAATTGAATAGAAGATTCTTATCAAATCTGATTTGGTCACTGCTGGTACAGCTCCTGAAAGATTCACACTTTGGCAGCCAATTTTCACACGGTGTTCTAGGTAGGAATTGCTCTCAGTGTTTAATAAAAAACCTGAAATCCCATACCTAAAAAATGGCTTTCCTACTGAGGTGATTATCAGCACAATACAAACTTCAGAATACATGAGTATTGGGTGATACTGTGTGGCAAATCTATATCTCAGAGACCAGAACATTTCTACCCCTGTAAAGTTGGAATTCATGAGTTAACTTTACACAGAAAATACTTATTCATGCAACTATACTTTTTTTCTGAGCAGCTCAGAAGAATTCTGCCATTTCTTACAAGCATATGGAATGCACTACAAAAAATTACCAAGAAAAGCTAAACAATTATATCTTTTATCTGTCTATAGATACCAATTCATATCTGCTTATCAATTCACTAATAAAAAAATGAAATGGCATAGAATCTAATTTATTTTCTATAAAACCCAACTGGCTTCACTTAATTGCATTCTATATAGGAGTTTTATTAAACACGAGTAACAGAGTTATGAAGTAAAAAATAGATACATCTTCTGTTAGAACCAATATTCGACGCAGGTCTTGGCCACTGACGTAAGACATTCAACAGTAATCTTATTTTACCATATTAATTTTCTTTTCATAGTGATTCCACTGTTGGTCTGTAATTTATTTTTTAATTAGTTTCTTGGCATGTATGAAAGTAAAACTTAGTTAATTTTATGCAGGATTTTTCTGCACACTTTTCTTCAGAAGTCTCTTTTTCCTGTGCCGGCTTTTAAATTATAACTCTCAACCATGACTAGTTCTTATAGTCAGTAGCTGGCAAAATCTGTGTTTATGCTCATAATATTTCAATTTGTCTTCATGTTTAGTTCTTTTTTATCTGCATAGGTGGCATAAAACTGTCAGACATGCTTACATTCTGCAGAGATTTGGATGGTAGTTCATTAGACCTACATATAATGTCAGGGCCAAATATAAGAGAGAATTTTAAAAGAATCATCAAGAGGAGAAGCCAGCATGTGGCAGACAAACCATTATAGCCTTGTTCCAGCTCACCAGCAAGGCCCTTAGTATTGGCAGACCCGGCTGAGTGGCAGCAGAACATTACCTTCCAACAGTCAGCAGTCAAAACTATCATTTTTGTGTATCTTATTGTGTATCTACCACAAGCGAATACAGGTGTTAACTATGTTTTATCTTCCAGTTTTCATTCTTTTTGTCTCACACAAAAATACAACAACATCCATGGAAGAATGACAATCTCTAAGCAGTCAGCTCTTACAAGAAAGAAAATAAAAATGGTGAAATGATATGATGCATGCAACAAAGGAGCTCATAATCTTGTTTTTAGCATGTTCCCCCTCTTTTATTACACTAATGTATTATTCTGGAATTGTAATAGGTCATCTTCAGTCCACTTCATGAATCATAGTACATATGTGTACTTAAGGTGTCATGACTGGAGTGTCAGGCTGTCAGTCTTTGGGAGACCAAGGAAGCCAGTTTTTATCCATGAAGAAAACTGGTTTTATTTGCCTTTTCTAAGAACGTAGTGGTTTTGCAATACATTGGGGTGACATACACTTTATTTAGCATGATTAATTTCCCCCTTCATCCTCTCCTCCATGCCCAGTGTTAATTACACATTGCCAGAACTTCTACCAACAGTTGCTGAAATGCTTCTGCAAAACTCATGCCTGCTAGAGGAACCTGTGAATCTGCAGCAGGACAGCCAATGACCAGAATGCAGAATTGTTAGCTGGGGTAAAAAACAGGGCTTCTTTAGCAAATACCAGACCCCTGAGACCAGAGAGAAAGTCTAGAGCAAGGAAGACCTACCCTCAATAGAGGAGGACCATGTTAGGGAGCATCTAAACAAACTGGTCAAACGGGATGTACATAAATTCATGACTGCACCTAGGAGTGCTGAGAGAGCTGGCTGATGTCGTTGAAGGGCCACTCTGTTATCTTTAAAAGGTAATGGCAGTTAGGAGAGGTTCTTGAAGACTGGAAGAGAGCAGATGCCTCTCCTATCCTGAAGAAAGGTAAGAAGAAGGATTGGGAGAATTACAAGCCAGTCAGCCTCATGTCCATCTCTGGGAAAGTGATAGAGGTCCTCCTAGAAACCATTTGCAAACATATGAAGGGCAGGAAAGTGTTTAGAAATAGTCAGGATGAATTTACACAGGGTAAATCATGCTTAACCAACCTGATAACCTTCTACAATGACAAGGTTTATGTGTGGTTTATCTTGACTTCACTAAGGTTTTTGACAGTGTCTCACTTAACGTCACATAGACTGACAAAGCATGGATTAGATAAGTGGAGAATGAGGTGTGTTGAAAACTGACTGAACAGCTGCGATCGGTGGCACAAAGTCCAGTTGCAGACAATGACACCGGTGGTGTACCACAGGGGCTGATACTGGAGGCAATACTTTTTTAACATCTTTTTAATGACCTGGACCATGGAACAGAGTGCACCCTCAGCACATTTTCAGGTGATACAAAACTGGGAGTGGTGGCTGATATGCCAGAGGGTTGTGATGTCATCCAGAGGGACCTGGACAGGCTGGAGAGTTGAGGTCAGAGGAATTGTGTTAAGTTCAACAAGGGAGGAACAATCTCATGAAACAGTGTGCTGGTTAGGGGCCAACCGACTGGAAAGCAGCTTGTCAGAAAAGGATATTTGGGTCCTGGTGAACACAAAGCAAAGCACCCTCATGGCAAAGAAGGCCTGTGATATCCTGGGCTGCATTATGGGGGGCATTGCCAGCAGGCCAAGAAAGGCGATTCTCCCTCTCCATTCAGCACTGGTGAGGCCACACCTGGAGTACTGTGTCCAGTTCTGGGTTCCTGGTACAAGAAAGATACAGACTTACTGGAACAAGTCCAGCATTGTGCCATAAAGATGATTAAGGGGCTGGTACATTTTTCTTATGAGGAGAGGCTGAGACATCAGGGATGTCAACCTGTAGAAGAAAGGACTTGGGGACCTTAGCACTGAATACAAATATCTGATGGGAGGGAATGAAGAAGAAGGTGCCAGATGCTTCCCAATAGTGTGAATTGGCTGTGCTTAAGAGGCCATGGGCACAAATTAAACCCCAGGAAATTCAATTGGCACAATAAACCCCCTTTTTTGGCTGTGAGAGTAGTCAAACACTGGTGCTGGTTGCCCAGAGAATTTGTGGAGTCCTGATCTGTGGAGCTATTTAAAACCTGACAGGATGTGACCATGAGTAACCTGCTCTAGCTGACCCTTGGAGCATGGGGGGCTCAACTACATCCTTTAGTCCAACAGGGGAAGGACCAAAAGCTCCCTTCTGACCTAAGTGATTTTGTGATCCTGTCAGATTTAGCAGGATTGCAGCCTGTATTCTTTCAAAGTCTGATAAGAGCTTATGAAAAAAGAAAAAAGCCTCATGAATTCTACCAATGACTAAAATATAGTCCTAAAACTTCAAAGCACAAATTCCTAAAGTTTTGCTCACAGGGAGGAACTAAATGGGAAGTGTATCAGAACCTGACTGTGCAATCAAGATCGTTTGTACATTTCTTCTCATTTTACAGCTTGCGTCTAACTGGCAAAATTGTGTGACAACACAGGAATGTTTTTACTCACTTCTTCCTTGCATTTTCAAGGTCTTTCTGACATAGGACATAATCACAGTGCTCCACAGTATACTCAACTATATCTTTGCCTTCTCTGGTAAAGGTCTGTCTTGAACTGCTTTTGAAAACTTCAGATGATGGAAACTGCATGACAGCCTTCAAATAACATTTTTCTGCTCTTCATAAGACTTAGTATTAGGTATTTTTTTAATCATTATTTGACCATTTTATTTTCTATATTAACTGTTTATTTTTCCCATCCATTTAATCCTGGAGAATATCTTGTTTCCTTTTCCAAAAGTCATTTATACATTTGAAGGCTTAGCATGTTTATTCTTCAGTCTTTTAGGCTAACTTACAGCCATTATTGCACTTTTTTCTGATAAGTCATTTTTTCTTGATGTCTGATCATTCCTGTTGCTTTACTTTGGACTTTCTTTGGTTGGTCCTGAAGGCTCTACCCAAACTAGATATGTAACTCCAGCAGACATACCCTGAATGCAGCATAAACAACTATTAGGTTTATAAGACCTAGAATGATGTATGTCTATGTTTTGCAATAGTGGGCACTTTGTTTCAATGCTGTACACTGCACATGTTCTTTTTCAATTGGACCTGTATGTTCCAGACTGTTTCTACTATATGTGAAGGTCATTTATGTTACATTTGAAACCATTCCTCTAGCATACTGGTGGGCTCTTGCTTCTTCTCGTTTAATCAGTATATTTGCTATGCTATGGTCTCACTCGTTGTGAAAACATTAAATCTAGCCTCATGAAACAGCCCTTGAGCTACTGATAATTACACCCTCAGTATTTTTATTCAACTGTTTTGGCACACATGTTCCAATAGTTCAATCCTGGCTGGTTTTGCCTGACTTTCTTAAGACAGTGGTTTGCAAAATCTAGGGTCTCCTTGAAGATAAGCATATAACATTTAATGTGTCATGTTTCTAAGGCTTTGCCAGCTCTGCCTGTCCCTGTTCATCCCTGTGGTTCCCCCCACCCTACCTGTAGCCCAGGACCCCACATGAGCCCCCTGGGGCTGCCAGCTTCTGCCCCAGTGACAGCACATCAAGGCTGTTCTCCAGCTCTGCACAGACCTGCTCTGCCTAGCCATGGGCTCTGCTGAGTTAAGTCCACATGCAGGCCCATGTCCCTGTGCAGCTTTGGCCTGTTCCCATCCCCAGGGAGGTGCCTGATGCCTGAGACTGACCCAGAGCCCCCCAGATGCTCTGCTCCTGGTGGGGTATTGGGATGCAACCTGGATACCAGGTCCTGCCCTGATGGACCCATGAAGATCCCCCATGGCCCCCGGCCCAACATTGGCCTTCATAAGGCCTCGACGTAATGCTCTTTTTCTCCCTCTTTAAAGATTGGCACTTATTCGACAGCTCTCAGCTTCCTAGTGCTAGTTCTTCAAGACCATGCTAATGATTCTGAGGTTGCCTCAGGCAAATTTTTTAAGTATCTAGGAGTGAATTTTATCAGACACAGCTGATTGGAAAACATTTAACTTAGCACTCCATAACATTTTCTTTCTGTTTTGTTTTTTTTTTTTTTTAATGATATTTTATTCATTGCTGGTAGTTAACTATCTTCAAGTGAAAAATTTTAATGAAGACTATCACTAAAAGGCATTAGACATTTTGATCTCTGTCATTGTTTTTGAACCTTGTGTCATCTGTCAAAGGATTTCCATCTGTTCCAAGCCACAGTGGGTCAATACCATCCAGAGAGAAAAGGGCAAAGATCTCATAAAACCAAATAGAGGATCTCATGACCAGTCATTATAGAATGAAAGGATTCATCTGAATTGCTGTTTCCTAAAATTATGTAGACTATGACTTACTTCTGGTGTCTTCCCTGACATAGGTCTTCCTTCTTCCCTTTCATGTGTCTACCACTTGATGACAAGAGATACCAATGCTTAGTTTTTATTTTTTAATTCTTTTTGAATTGTTGAGAATCTGCTGAGTCACACATAAAATATCACTAGCAACTCATAGTATACATAAAACTTTCTATTAAGTGATTTAGCACTCAGCTGTATTGAATACTTTCGCAGAACAACAGTCTGAAATCAAGTCAAAGTTTGATACAAAGTGACTTTTTCATGGTTATTTGTATGAAGATCTCCATGAGGGTCTCACCGTCATCACAGAGAAAAAGATGGTACCACAAAAGCAAGAAGCAGTGTTACTGAAATGAATGATATGGATCCCCGAAGAAAAGAACAGAAAAATCTCTGAGCGTTTAGTACATAAAAAAGAATACTATGTAGTTGAAATATCCACATTTCAAAGTGAAATTGATATCTCTTTCAATGATTTGAGATTCAAGTATAATCCTTGGATTGTAAATGAGTCTTTTTAACTTCTTGAGGAGGCCGCCCAGAATTTCACATAAATAAAACAAGTAAAAAGAAAAAAATTGAATTATCTTAAAATTTTAGAGATTATTTTTTGCTCAATATAGCTAAATCACATATATCTCATAAGATGCTGTGGCCAAACAGTAAAAGCTCTCATTAACATTCTGTATTTCAATGCCTTATGTGTTTGTAATGTAAGCAATTAAAATATGTTTAAATAACTTTAATGTTAGGACAGAAACCAGTGAAATCAAAGGATTTGAAAGTCAAAGCAGACCCTTTCTTTAAATTATTTTTTCTTTCTTCTTTTAAATACAACCTTAGCTCATTAAAGTGATTAATACAAGCCAGGCATATGGCATCATTTGAGACTCACAGCCTTCTCATGTCAATGAAGAGATAGATGTGCATTTGCTTCAGTAGACTTAGGGTCAGAGTCTGTGTGCCATACAAACTTTTTGAAGACATACCTCCTTGTATACATCAATCCTGTTCTCACAGACTTTCTATCACTTAGCAGGTGTAGATTTGCAAGGATAATTATAAAATAATATATAGGCATTTCCATTAGCTCTGGTGTATTGGGTTTGCATGGCAAGGTTTTGGTAGTGGGGGCGCTACAGGGGTGGCTTCTGTGAAAAGCTGCTAGAAGCTTCCCCTGTGTCCGATAGAGCCAATGTCAGCTGTCTCCAACTGCCACTAGCCAAGGAAATGGTGGTAGTCCCTCTGGGAAGGGGCAAAAAAAAACCTGTGCAGCAGAAGAGATTAGTGAGAATATGTAAGAGAGACAGCTGTGCAGACACCCAGGCCAGCGCAAATGGAGGAGCAGAAGGGGCTCCAGGCGCCGGAGCAGAGATTCCCCTGCAGCCCATGGTGAAGCCCACGGTGAGGCAGGCTGTGCCTCTGCAGACCATGGAGGTCCATGATGGAGCAGTTATCCACCTGCAGCCCATGGAAGACCCCACTCCGGAACAGGTGGGTGCCCAAAGGAGGCTGTGACCCTGCGGGAAGCCCACGCTGGGGCAGGGTCCTGGCAGGACCTGTGGCCCCGTGGGCAGAGGAGCCCAGGCTGGGGGATGTTTGCTGGCAGGACCTGTGACCTCATGGGGGACCCACACTGAAGCAGTCTATTCCTGAAGGGCTTCACCCTGTGGAAGGGACCCATGTTGGAGCAGTTCATGAAGAACTGCAGCCCATGGGAAGGACTCATGTTTGAGAAGTTTGTGGAGGACTGTCTCCTGTGGGAGGGACCCCAGGCTGGAGCAGGGGCAGAGTGTGAGGAACCTTGCCCTGAGGTGGAAGGAGCACCAGAAACAACGTGTGATGAACTGACCACAGCCACCATTCCCCATCCCCCTGCAGTGCTGGTGGGGAGGAGGTCAAGAATTTGGGAGTAAAGTTAAGCCCAGGAAGAAGGGAGGGGTGGGGAAAAGGTATTTTTAAGTTTTGGTTTTATTTCTTATTATCCTACCCTGATATGATTAGTAATAACTGAAATTAATTTCTTTGAGTCAAGCCTGTTTTGCCCATGACGGTAATTGCTGAGCGACCTCCCTGGCCTTATCTCGACCCAGGAGCCTGTCATTGCATTTTCTCTCCCCTCTCTGGTTGAGGAAGGGAGTGACAGAGCAGCTTTAGTTGGCACCTGGTGTCCAGCCAGGGTCAACCCACCGCTCTCGAGTCCTGTGTGGACTTGTGTATCACATGGTGAAGTGTAGCCTTGTACATTTAGTTTGGGGCTGTATCTACTACAGGTTCCTGGTGTATATTAGCTCATGTAGCACTCATCAAAACACTGTTCAAGATAAAATATGGGTTTATGGTACTTTATTTTTTTTTCTCTTCAGGAAGCAATTATTTTCCATTTTAAGTAATCTTGGCCTCCACTGGAGAAGCTGTTTTATTTCTGAAATAAGTTCAGTCTTGTCTATCAAGGGGAAAGATGTGACAATATGTGGTTTTCTGTGAGACAATGTGAGGAAAGTAAAGGGGCAAATAGGAGACATCTCCAAAAAATTTTAGAGCGAGAGTGTCTCCACAAATGGAGAAGAAATGGTCTACAGCTGGTCCATGGTAAGTTACGCTCCTCCAATGTTCCTCTTTTTCTGTTTGGACTATGTCTCTCATAGTTTTGAACACCTTAAATAGACAAAACATTCCAAAGTCAAGATTTCCATTTTCTTTCTGAGGACTTGAAAAGTTTTCCTTGTCCAAAACTCAACTGCCTGACATTCCCTGCCTGCATTCTGCCCAATTTACCATCCTCTCTCCCCTTGGTCTGATAACTATCTGTCAATTATTTTTATTTTGTTAAAAATTCATGTGAAGAAGGCAAACTCCTTTTGTTTAAATATTTTTGCATTAAAAAATCGACACTGCTTTGAGATGCAACCTTCTTCTGATCATCTGGTGTGTACTTGCCTTACTTCTCCAAATTAAAGTTCTCTTGCCTAAATGTTCTTTCAATAAAACTTTACCTCTCTGTCTTAGGAAAAGAAAAAAAAAAAAAAAAGAGAAAGAAATTGAGCCAATGACATTGAAATATGTGCTTTGGGAACTTTTTAAATTAGTGTTTCCAGATAGACGTTTCATTTGCTGAAGATTTACAGGGGTATTATAAAACCATAATTGTGTAATAATTAGACAGTACTATAAACTAAATAAATATCAACTGATTATTAAAAACATTCATTATAATAATAGTGGTTGATCCTCCTGAATGTGTTTTTAATAATATTTTTATATTTAATGTAGGATGAAAGTAAATTTTATGTATTTTATATTCTCCACATTTGGCATTAGGCCATTAGCACTAATGGGATTTGAATGGTACTGAGTTCAGGATAGCCCCCAAGTACAAATGTGGGAACCTTAATTAAGTTTTTATTAAAATCTTCAATTAAATGCAATACTAGATTATTAAGATATTTTTGCATATTGTTTAATGTCAGTTAGTTAAACATTTTCACAGGCTTTGGGAAATGGTCTCAGAGCAAGCTGATAGCCAAAATTTATTTGAAGAATGTTGATAAATTTTCTCATCTTATGGGAAAAATTGGGTTTTAATGGACATTTTCTAGCTGGCTGTTATTATGAACTGGAACAGAACTCAATGTGAATAGGTTAGGAAGTAACAGGCTTAACTTGGAGAGGGAAGTTTCATGTTAAGAATAATGAAAAACTTTCTGGCCTCAAGTGGAATGAGGGACCAAAGTGGCATAGACTGCAGTAGGAGTTGCGCAGCAAAAAAAGCTACTTTCTACTGTGTGTTTGTAATAGCTGGGTAAGGAACAGTGGGACAACGAGCTACTGAGGTCTAGACTGGTAAACCAGGTTGATTTGTGCTAAGGTCACCAGGCAAGTTACCATCTTACTGTTTCTGTCTTATTATTTATACATTGTGGACCATATTGACTGTACCTACATTACTAAGGAGGTGAATTAGTATTATTAAACTATTTAAAAGAGTGAACTTAGACTAAGTAACTCACAGATGAAGAATACTTTTTATGTTTCTGTATGACATGTCCAAACTGAGGGGAATCAGCTGTGCAGAGGCAAAGGACACACTCTATTACAGCCCACAGCAAAGGCATTGGAAAGGAAATTAAAGTCAAATACTAAATGCTGATATTCAGACCAATTAAGCCAGTATAACAGATACCATACTGTTGTGTCACTAAACTAAAAAAAAAAAAGGAACAACTACCTGCTTTAATTAAGAGGAAGGGAAGTAGATGATGAATTACATTATTATTTCTCTGAGGTACAAATAAATATGTCACTTTTTCAAGGCTGTACTGGGAAGCTCAAGTTATCTTTATATAAATGAGTCAAGGTAAAAGGGTTAAATCCTACAAATGCTTTCCCCCGCTGAGTTCAGAAAAAGTCCCTATGGTCTATCTTTCATAGTTTTCCTCAACAAATATGTCTTTAAATGAAAGTTGATCCTAATATGAACTATCTTCTTTAATGATATGTTAAGCACACACTATTTATTTTCATTAACTGAGAGTGCTTCAGAACATCATTATTTTTCATTGTAATTACAAAGATGTTCAGCAGCCAAATCTGTTTATCTATTTATACCACACTCATTAACATGTTATCTGATTTCCCTAGGTTCTCCGAAGCAGTTTGCAAGCAGTGGCCCCTACTGAGAGGGAGTTCAGCCAGTGCTGTATAACAAATGGATCGATTCTGAAAAGCCAGTAGTCCCCATAGCTACACAGGCAAAAGGCACTGCTGCACTGAGAATTCCTTACTCTTTTGCTGGTATCAATCACAGTGCAAAGGAGGTATTTCAGCTGCTTTGCACAGTGCAATAGTTAACTGTTAGGTGTTTTCCTCTATTCCAGTTTCCAGGACACCTGCAGGCAAGCCGCAGATAATCCAGCTTTAGCTCTGAATCTGCACATGCCCTTAACATTTCTTAGTGAATAAGTGGAAATGTCTCTTGCTACAGCATTTAAAATTGTCCTTTTGAGAAATCAAACTGTTTGAAAATGCTAACATGTTGCAGCCTAGGACAAGTGTGTCCTGCAGCCTGGATGTCAGAGAGGACAGCAGTAATGAAAGTGGCTGCAGTCTGGTGTTGGAGGGGGATACTGTACATACTGTCTCAGTTGCAAGTGCAGATTGCAAGCAGACTTTGTGTAATTAAGGAAGTCAAACTAGACTCCATCATACAGGCCAAGCTGCCCTTCTGTTTTAGTCAAAAAAACACAGGAAGAATGAAAGAAGGATTCTCAACCATCCTGAGTCCCTCATGAGATAGTTAGAAGACTGTGTTGAAAGATTAGGACCATAAAATATGACACGACACTGTGGTTTATATTAGAAAATAAAGAAAGCCCATATTACATTCCAGAAGATGCAATGGTTTGGTGAACACAGCTTTTAAGAGATGGTATTTTTTACTTATTTTTCTTATTCAATGTTAGCAAGTGTAGAGGGAGGAATAGGCAATAAGTTATCTATAAAAGGATGTAATGCATAAATTAGTTGCATTTCAGTGCCACATACATACATGGCCCCAACAATGCTGTTCTGGCAGACACAATGCTCTGCCAGAAAGAGTCACTTTTTCCTCCTACAATAAGACAGGAAAGCAAAGGATTCAGGAAAAGAAATGGATTTTTAGAAAGTGTGCCTAGCAGAAAATTTGAGATCAGCTTATCCATATACCTGTCCCCCAAAGTGTTAATGTCTACAACAGTTGTTTGTCTAGTTGAACTTAAAGACTCTATAATACCCCAGGATTCACTGTCCTTTTTATCACAGATTTTCTTCTAATGACTAACCCCCATCTTTCTTGCTGAAATTTGAATCCATTACCTCTTATTCTGTTCAGCATTGACATGGAGAAAGGATTAAAGCACCCTCTTCTCAAATACATGTGTCTGAAAACCATCGGCATACTCTCCCGTATGACCATTGACATATATTGCGCCTTTTCTTCTTTAGTCTAAACAATCCTAGTATTTTTCCTCATAAACCATCATTATTTATTTATTTATTTATTTATTTATCTATTCAAGATTATTCTAATCTGCTGGATTGTATTTGGACTGACAGCTCAAGGAAACAAAAGGAAGTTGAAGATGTATGGTGTGGAGTTTTTTGTTTGGTTCTTGTTTTTTTGGGTTTTTTTTAAAGCATGACACTGTTGAATCATGTTTTGCTAGTCTTCTATACTAACTCATTTGGTAGATAGGAAAGTATGACACAAAAATAAAATGATGCCACATCACATAAGAAACCCATGTTGAATCTGGAAATGAAACAATGATCAGTTTTCTTGCTCTATCTCCTATACCCAAGATTCCCTTGATATATTCAAACCATAGTAGTGTAACTGTTTAACTGGCTATTCTACATTAAAAGTCAACAGAATAAATAGAATTAAATGACCATACTGAGACAAAGGGAGAGAGTTTGACTAATTGGAAAATGTTTCTTTCCTTTAGGATTTGAGATAATTCTCAGTAGTGTGTACCGTTTGGGGGAAAAGTGAACCCCTGAATTTAAATGAAAAGAATAAATTAAAGGTAGCTATCAATCCAATTTTAAGTAAAATATCCCAATAGGGTAAAAATGTGATGAAGAAAATTAAACACAAGAGGGAAATTACAGCAGAATATTAAAATGGGGAAAGGGAGAATTAATAATGAGAAAAAAAAATAACTGAGATATTTCTTCTGTGGTATTCACTTAGGTTTTCCCTATTGATCACATCTCACAAGTACTTTTAGCTCCACTGTGTCATGCGTTAGGTGAAAGAAAGGCTTGGGATATGTTATTACTACTTGCAACATCTGGTCCCTAACACATTCTTCTTTGATCAACAGTATGTCATGTGTTATAGTGAAACAGATTGCATAGTTCATCCTTACTGAACCTTCACCCTCAGGACATCATGTGAAAGGCAAACTCCATCTGCCTTAGAGAAACCAAAAATAATCTGAAATGTAGAAATTCACCATGGTCATGACAAGAATTAGTATTAAAAGACGACTTAGAAATAAACTCCTGCTGCTTTTGAAAAAGCAGATCAGGCTTCTTTTCTGTAGATGATGGTCTGAAAATCTTCCTCCAACTTGCATGACTTTGCCTCCTATTTTTTGCAAGTTTTTGATGAAGTGCATGGCTTATAGCACAGCCTGGACCCAGGCATAACATGGAGCAGGTACTGCACAATCTTGTTTCTGTGGTGAGATGGCCCCTCAATTACATACAGGTCAATCAACACTTTCACCGCAGCTTAAAAACCTGGAAGGCCAGCTTCCTCTCTCTCTTTTCAAAATTAATTCAGAGATTTTTATGTCAGAGTTGCAGAGGAAATCCAGAGATGGGTGCAGCCTTGGGGTGAACAGAAGCCCTGATGCCTCCTCACATCCTGTGTCAAGCCATATAGCGAGGGGGTGTGTGCCCCTCCACAAGACATAGGTGCCTCCTTACTCCAGGCACAAGCCAGGGGAAAGCCTGGGGCTGCCCCTCTCTTCCTTGATGTCCAAGTGCTGACACTATTCCTGTGCCTAGGGGAGCACTGCAGTCCCTCCTGCTCCTCAGAGCTTGGCGTGTTGGGTCAGGGTGCCAGAAAGGAATAACAGTGGGAAGGGGAAACAGATGGGAGCTAATGCCTTGCTTCCCCACAAAATATGTACCTAAACTGATCTGGCTTCTTTTATGTGTTGGTATGTCAAGAACACTGGCAGGTAAAGCAATGGGAAACACAAAAACAAATTACCACAACATTGCGAGTTTATCCACTGAGCTGCAGCACTGATCAGTTTGAATGTTCCCAACCCATGTCAGTTCTTGGTAATTTGACTTAGATTAGTTTTTAATGAAATAGGAAAAAAAAATGCACATTAAAAATACCTGGAAATAAGCTGAAGTGATAACATGATTATGTGTCTGGGCTCATACATACAATAAAGTGCAGTGCTGAACTCTGTTTCATACTGAGCTTGTACTCTTGTATAGAGAATTCAGACTTAGTGAAGCCCTGTGAACTCCTCCCATTAGATGGATGAGATGTTAGAAAGTTATTTGCCTTTCCCACACATTCTCGAATTGAAACCTGTTGGATTTCCAACACTTTTCATCAGGGTCCTTAAATCACATGCTTAAGTGAAATCAATTGTTCTCATCATTTATGCGAGGTCTAATTTGCACTCAGATGTTTGCACCCTCTCTCAAACCAGTCTGTGGGAACTGTTGTTAGGGAAAAGGAGGCACAGACTTACAGGATTACTCACTGCGTGTATTCCTGATATCTAAACCTCCTCTTCCTCCCCCCTTCCTCCTGCCCAGTGAATGATGCTTCAACTCCAGTGAACAAAAGCCTCATCAGAGTGAGGGGTTTCCTTCGGATGTGGGCCCCATGGAGGCCTCAAGTTAAAACTGTACTTTTCTAGTAGGAGGAGTATGTTCTATTCCAGTAAATATCATTCAGTTATGAATTATTTCCATAACAGGAAAGTGATTAAAAAACTTCAAGGGATAACTTATGAATTTAAATGCTTTGCAAAAACTCCCATAAGAGGAAAAAAAAAGTGATAAAATATGATACAAGGTCCATTTCACAGTGTTTTAATGCAAGACTAATGTAACCCTTTCCACTCAAGATTTTACTAATCAATACCTGCAGCAGTAATAAATGCTGTTTCACTTAAAGCTTATAAATATTTACACTACCAAAGCACAACTACAATTTAATCTCATATTGTACGCTATCTATTTTTAATATGTTAAAGGAAATAATATGATGCTTGCATACTTCAGAAATTTCAAATTAAGGTGGATAAAATGGATTAAAAATAATATTTAAGAATAATATTCATTTTTAGAAATTTCTTTAGAACTGTGGGATGAAATGGCTTCTTTAGCAGAGGTCTGGGATCCATGACATTGCATTCATTTCCACAGAGCCATGTAAGAAAAAAAGACAATACTTCATCCTGAATTCAAGTAGCTACAGTGGTAAGAAAGTTAAACAAGAGTTTTGTTACATATTGTTCACTTCAAAGACTGAACATTTGCTTCTTATGTTCAAAATGGTGTTAGCAGAAGTAGCTGAAAAGCAATCATTTTAATGATTGAATTCTGAATTAAAAAAAAAAAATCATGTCAGGATTAAGTGACAGCCTATTCACATTAAGCTGAAATTGAGCTGTTAATAATTCCAATCAATTTCTCATTACTTTATTTGTCAATGGACCAGCAATGAGAACACTGTTTTCTCCTGTACTCAGGTCTAGTAAATTAAGTTAAACAACAGATGTTGAACAGATGCTCTCATTATTTTAGTGACTTGATTTCTGGTTAGTTCCCAGGTTGTTTTACATGACTAATTGTTGCATCACTCTTTCTGTGACAGGTAAAGTATCTGAAAGCATCAACACTCAAAAATTCATTAGCAGAAACAGTTTTATAAAATGTTGATATGGTAAATGGACACATTACTTTTTTTTTTTTTTTTTAAAAAAAAGGCATATTTAAATGGCAGTAGTAAATGCTTGCAGGACCAAAGTTTCCTCATATCGCTTTATGTGTTACACTGTAATAAACACTGAAAATATTTTTCTTCAGATTTTCCTTTTTATCAAGGTCATAGACAAATTCTGAACTCATCATCATAGTGATAATTTATTATGTAAACTACAGTACAAATTAGACACTGGCCAGGGCTGCACAGGTTTAGACACTCAATACTCCGAACACTTATGTGGTATTACCCTGTGATAAACATAATGGCAGTGCTGAGAGGTGAGCATCAGCATAGAAGTATTTAATGAAGGGTCTATGGCCCCATTAACACCTCATGCCCACCTCGTCAAATATAAATCTGCACCTCCCATTTAAGTCTGCTTTTAATTTAAACTTTCTCCCCACTAGACACCAGCAATGTCCTGTTTGGTTTGCTTTGCCTCCTCCTTGCTGGATGCCAGCTCCTGCAGCTGGTGACCTATTGATTTCCTAGAAAGTGGCTTGGCTCAGCCCTTGCTACTGCTGCACCAGCTGTGTACGTGGGCAGAGCATTTATGTCTGCTCTGGCATCTTGGAGAAGCAGTGGTATCTAACAGCTTATTCTGCAGCAGCAGTTGCCTCCAATCACACCACCCTTGTCGTTGCAGCCCAAGAAATATGATGTTGTGAGTTGCAACAAGTCCCAGGCTTCATACTGCTCCAACAGGGCAGGGTCCCAGGCTTGTCCAGACCCTTTGTATCCACAGTTCTCAGCCTGGTTTAGCAGTTGGTGAGAGGGGCAGTGCCTGTTGGGTCTCCTGTTTTAACTTCACCCTGTGAACCCTGATATGGCATCATTCTCACTGAGGCAGGGACTCAGTGGGTGACAAATGGCAGCCCTTGAGGGGAGCTGGGGCTGGGGGAAGCAGCTATGCCACTCTATGGCTTCAGCTGGGAGCCCCTGAGACAGAATCTGGGCCTACAAGCAAAGAACATTTGAAAAGAAACACAAGCAAATCCAAAGATTGGGGAGGAAGAAAACCCCATCACAGACATTACACACCTCCCAGCAGAAATCCCAGGATGCTGACAACTTGTTAACATCTTCTTTCTAGTCTTTTTGGGAAACACTGAAACCATCAGCCTTGTGACCCAAATGAATCCTGGAAGGGTGAGCATCACAGCAGAGAAAAGGGAGAGAGACTGGTGAATGTCTTTTTTATAACAATTTTAACTGCATTACTAGTGAGGTTTTTTGTATTACTTCGGACTACGGCTGTTACTAATAACAGGAGTAATGATTGTCTATAACCTCTTAATTAGGTTGCTCATATTTTAGGCAGGGCAACAGTAAATTCTTGTCTCCATACAGTAGGATTTGTTCCTCTTTACCTGTAACAAGATTGATTTGGGGTATACAAGTACTCAGGGATACTCTATCTAGAATGCTTTCCTTGTCTAAGAGGTGTGGATACATGCAAGTTCATGTCATGACCATAGACACTGGTGCATATTTTTTTTCCCCAAGAGTGGGGATTGATTTTTGGGTCCTGCATGTCATAAATACAGCAGCTTGAGAGATCCACTTATGTATGTGGGCAGGAGAACCCTGCACATGCCAATAAATCCTTATTGAAGCCAGCTGGGGGCTTTCAAACACATGCAAAGATATACTTTTTTCATATGCAAATTCCCATTTAGACAACTTTACCCTAGGCATTTTTTTTCTAAACCCCTAACTATTGTTTAAGAATGTCCTGAAATCATTCAGCAACAATTATATCTTCTTCAACTTTTTAGCATACTGTGTATCGGCTTATGTATTTAGGATTTTCTATTTTACTTCATGACCAAATATCAACATTTCTGAAAACTCTCTGTACATTGTTCAGGAATTAATATGACAATGTAAAAATATCCTTTGTTAATAAAAAGTAGAAATACCTGAAAAAGAAATTCAGCACTTCAGGCCTGAACTTTAGTTGTGGTAATACAGTTGAAAATAACAATGAGTTGCAATTACAAAATCGTAGATTGAATCTGCAGTTCTTTTAATCTGAGACTGTCCCAGACCTTGTCAGCTCTAAGTGTTACTAAGGATAAAATACTGTAAAGGTAAACCTCCTCTCAACACACAATTCCAAAACAAGCCATAGTTTTCAGAGTCAGCTGCTCTTAACTGCCCAGAGCCAAACAAAGACAGAACATAAATGATATTGTTTCAGTTTCTTAAGAGAGTTTCCTCAGTTACCTTTACCTCTTTCAGCCTCAGACCATCTGTGCCTATAATCTTCCATTTCTCCCTCTGGCCTGTGGCTGCTTTACGAGCCTTAGAAGCAAACGGAAGTTTTGGAACCGCTGTTTCTCGCTGCGGGTTAAGTGGTTCCTTTAGTTTCTCTTTCCACTTTCCTTGCCGAATTATTATGACATTTTCTGTTCAAAATATAAATTCTTAGGTTATATGAACCAGTAAATACAGAACAAAAAAGAAATCACTTTTCTATTACAAATATAATGCAAAAAGAACTCGGAAATTCAACTTAAATTAATCCCAAACACATATGTACATTTAGGAATAAATTTTTACTCCCATCTAATATTAATTAAAGAAAATATAGCTCCAATAACCACAGAAACATTCATGATCTGTGTCACTGTTTGAGCTGTGTTGTATGAACAGCTAATAGAAAAGACCATCATGTGGAAGGATCAAGTGAACTAATAGCCTTTCTTGCTGCAACAGTGCTAAGCTGGTTACTCAATTACATGAAATTCAAGAAAGCACAGTGGAGGTAACCATGGTTGCAGAGCATTAGAATCCAACTCTGCCGCTGGGCTCCAGGAGACAGGTACTTTCTCTGATGCCAAGCTGCTGTGTCACATGCAGAACACATGCAGACAATTAAAGTAATACTTAAGAAACAAAGTTCATTTACTTGCATAAAGAAAAAGGTAGCAACTGAATTTAGTGGATGTTAACATCCAGTAGATGATCAAAATAACTGAGGACACAAACCAGAGAAAGATTTACTTATCTGACATGTACGTCACATACATGTTATTTGGCAGCAGCCATCTCCAGACTAACAGCTGAAGTGATGTCAGAAATTTTGGCAAATATCAGTGCATGGAAAATTGTTGTGGCACTCCAATTGCACATGGTATTCCTTTGTCACAGCTTAGGGTATGTACATTACCAGGGTGTCCATCAATGGTACAGCAGAGACAATTCAAGCAGAAAAAATGGAGACTTTCTTTTTCTGACAAAAGGATATCTCGAGATAAGTTAAGACCTGATACTTTTCTAAGATGAAGACACCGATTAATTTTCTGCCATTTTCATGTTGTCACTCTAGTTAAATTTCAGCTAACCTGACAGGAACATTAGCAGAGAAAATACAAGTAATGACTGATCAGAAAAAGAGAAGGTAGTAGTGCTTTGAAAGCCCTTTCAACAACCAGAGAGTGTATGGTAATGACTCTTAGAGTTGCCATTAAACTGACCTCTTCTGAGAAAGCATGTGCCAGTGAACAATTTACTGTGCCTTAGGTACCATTTTAGAGGAGGGAATTCCAGTGTGATTATTGCTCTGCTGCTCAACCAAAGGCTAAAATAGTCGATGTTTTTCAGCCAGTTTCCTTCTTGGATTGGTCATAACTATTGCGCTTATCCTTTGCCTGAGGGCACGAAAAGGCTGAAGCTGTTCTGCTAAATCAGACAGAAACAGGTGAACTAAGACCAATGAAAGCAGAACTTTTTCCTTTCCTACTCACTGGCACATCTATGTACATTAACCAAGTGGCATATGATATGTGTATTAAGACACAAAGAGAGAAAGAGCAGAACAGCTTATCTTCCCATGTATCTCTCTTATGCATGTATTTTTCAGTATCTTTTTTGCAAAAACAAGACCCAAACCTACCTACAAGTCAGCTAGCCCTCCAGAATATAATCCAGCCCAGCCCAGGAGGCTGAGGGTGGAATATTCCTCTCCTTTGAGAAATCAATATCCCAAAGTGGGGAGAAAACCACACTGGATTATGCCTGTTCATGTAGCCCAAATCTCCAGTGCTGTGTCTCATCGGTGCCTGAAGAGTTGGCGCGATGACTCCACAGAGGCTGCAGCATCCTGATGTGTTGTTTTTAGCTACACTGCAAACTGTGGTGGAGCAAGCAGCAAAATTGTGCTGGTTTGAATACTGCATAAACTAATTTTAGAACCAAGTTGGATGGGAAGGATGAGGTTTATAGGAAGAAGGTTGTGTTGTTACACTACTTTAGCATCAACACATTATAAATATATTTCACAATTATTTTTACATGAAGTAAAACCTTATTTGGTACTGACCAGGGACATGGTAGAAAAGGAGATTGCAAAAAGAATATTCAATGAAACCTGGTAATTCTGATTTGAGAGAGGCCGCTTTCACTTGTATGGAAAAATAAATTTAAATCACATAATCATCATGTCAGTAATAAACAAATATGTATTGGCATTTTCTTTGGTGCCCCCCACTTTCCTCTTGCTATAAGATGTTCCTAAGCAGTCAGCCAGAGAAGTCTGTGACCTTCTAGGTACATCCAGATCTTTCCCTTCCTTTAACCCCTTCCACTGAATGCTTCTTACAGGGCAAATGTAAGCTCACAAGGCCCTTAGAGTTTGAATGAAAAGACTTCACAGGTATTTTAACAGCTCAGAGGGCACAAGAGCTTCCCCTCCAAAACATTTAATATCTCCAAAGTACCTACAACTCATAGACTGACTGCTCAAAAATAATTCCTTACTCATTATGTATCTTGCATGACTGTTTAATTTTTCTGAAATTGTAATTTATGGAAGCATCCAGAATGCATTTTAGGACAGATGAAGCAAACACAAAACATATTTATTTTTTTGCTGTTGTCTGCTTCACTATTTATGTTTATATTTATTTAAAATATTTTATTTGGGTTTAAGGAAAAGAAGATATTTCTGATTTGACTGGCAGCAAGTTTAATTCTGCAGAAGACATATCAGAAAAATAGCATTTCCACACTTTCCATATATACTCAATATCAAATATGTAAAACATATTCTTAGTCTCATAATGACTTATGACAGTACATGCCATACATGAACCATGTCAGATGCCCTAAGTTCCTAGACTGCCCAGAAAATTGTGAAGTGATGATTATTCAAGTATTTCTTCAGGACTAAAAGCATAATTCTTTAGAGTTTACGCTGAAATCTGCAGTAGACCAAACAGCATTGTTCTGCATCCTCATCTCATGCAGTCTGGACAGACATTGCTTTCACAGTCCATGGTTATCATGACATAAATTTGGCTCTCTACAAACCGAACGTTCCCAGGCTACTGTGCTGGCAGTGTAAGCAGAAAGGTTTTGAAGATAATAAAATACCGAATCTCCATTCATGTTACCCCTTGGTCCTGATTGCTTTATGATCATATAATATATTGTACAACATAATTAACTGCTCTTACACCTCTTTCAGTGTTTTGTGTCCTGTTACTTCATTTATTCTTTGAAAACATTCTTATAATTTCATCATAATAAGATCAAATGACTGGTTCTCACACATCTAGTAAAGAGGCTTGCAGATATTTTTTTAATTAACAATAATTAGTGATGTTTGCATGGTGCTCTGCTGAAAGCATAAATTATGTAATTATTTTATTCATATTATCATATTACCAATATACTAATATTGAGATTTTTTGTGGAGAGCACTGAGAAATGTGACTCCAGATTGACTTTTTCAAAGATTAGGCATATTGGTTATAAGAGATATTTTAAACCTGCCCCAACAAGCTCCCGACATACATACAAATCTGGATTGAAGACTAAAGACAGGACATATGGCTGATTTTGAACAGAGATAAAATGCTTGAGCAACTTAATTCAGCTGCGTTTGTTGCAGGACACCAACAGAGTAACCTGGTATTTTCAGTACCCTTGGATGCCACAGCTTTGCTTATTAATCTATGTCTCATAAGAAAGAGGGGCTTTCAGAATATCAACTGAAACTATTAGCAGGCCAACAGGGACCTTCTGAGTTATACCTCTTAGGATTTATGGTCTGTAACTCTCTTTTTGTCTCTGTAAAATTATTTTCATTGGATGGCATAGATGCCCAAAGTTTTCTTTTAAGAGGTAATTAGTGCAGTGAAGAGCCTTTTATTAGCTAAGGTACTAATTATTTACGCTACTCAAATACGATGTAGAAAATTGAGACTCCTTGTCCTCTCTGCCTGAGGACAGTCAAACCCACAAATCCTTGGGAAGCATACAGCTTCCATTCTAGCAGCTACTTTGCATGTTGATAAGACCAGTTTCTCCTGCTGGAGTTCTACTTTGGCATACTAATAAATCAGAGTCCTCTGGAAGAAGGCAAGTGGGCAGCTGAGGGAAGATCAACAAACCTAAACCTGTGTAACTAGTTTTTAGGAATTCACCAGGGAGGGAAGACAGCTGGTTGTTTTTTTTTAAAAAAAAAAAGGGAAAATTTTACCTACCTATCCTGCACTATGGTACTGAACACTGGCTTCTGGGGAAGAGCTGAAGTGCCACCCGTGCCTGTTCTCTGTGTTGTATAGGATGGTCATTCTGATAAACTGTGGTAAATATTTTCAGAGCAGGCTTATCATGTCAAGCAGACTCCGAAGCAGAAGAGCAGCACATTGCTACCTCATCTGTGAATCCTGAAATATGGAGTGTGAGAATTCTGAGTTACTCAGCGCAGCTACAGCTGAAGCATGGCAGAATCAAAAGGGGTCTGGGCACAGTGCATGTGTGTCTGGAGCAGCTTGATTTCACCACTGCAATGAGTCTACTCTGGCTGTGGTTGTGAGGTGGTTAGGTCTTGATTGTGATCTTAGGTTCATCTTAAACTCTGTGCATATGCTTAACAAGTCTGGCTCTTTGGAGCTCCTGTGTGGTGCATTTGTAGTAGCTCGGACATGGCTAGCAGAGATCTACTGCGTTCTGACTGTGGGGCCCCTCTTGGACTGGGAGCCTGTGATTTATGGTTGCAGTGGTTTGAAATACTCCTGGGCACAACTCTAGGTAGCTCTAGGTAGTCTGGTAACTTCTAATGGTAAATATCTACGACAACTAGAGCCGGCAGTAGCTGAACAGGGTTTTTTGAGCAAGGTTGCAAATCTTGCTTGGAGCAACTGAATTTATTTCTTGGATCTGTCTTTTAGTTCTCATCTAAGTTTGGTATTTTATATTTTAAGATGCTCAAAGGAGAGCTTAGATTTTCTTTCAGGTAACATAAATATCTTGCTATTATTCTGGTAAAATTATTGAAATGACAGTAGAACTGTAGGTGGCTAAATTGTGAGTCAAGAGGTATATTTGAAATGATATTTGATATCATCATTGGATATTTTATCCAGATTTCTTGTCTTTAGAAGTATTTTCCACATTACCTCATTTATTATGCTGAAAGTATTAATAGTACTGAGTTGATAATTGAAATTCAAAAAGGAATTGAAAATTAAATCCTTTCTATCAAAGAAGTGATCACTTCAGGCTTTAAAGATAAAAAGTTTAATGTTCTAATCACAGGAAAATGACATAAAACATCATGTGCAATGGTATATAAGCAAAGTTTTTGATTGTTCTACACAAAATAATCTCTGTCCTAGTTAACTTGATTATGGGCTCTATTTCTCAAATAGCTGCCTAACTTCCTGTTTCTTACAGTCTTTTAGGAAGATTCCATGGTCTTGAGATGGGTGGGATTCTTGGTTCTTAATAAAAACATGAAGGTTTTTATATTTTTTGTCTGTTGTCATGCCAGCTGTTTGGAAGTCTCATAATTAGACACTACCATGTTGGTTAATTTTGTATATGTTTCATAGATACTATAATGTACATTGCAAACTGTATACTTTTAAACAATTTATTCTGAGTGTAACATTGCCTGGTTACTTTACAAGCACATACTGATGGGTCTGTTTCAATGCGTACTCTCTCTGTAAGCAAAGCAGAAAGGAAGTTTTGTTTTCTTGATTATCCTGAAGTGAGATGCAGAGAGATTAAACGACCTTCCAAGACTGAGACTCGTCATGTTAGCCTAAGCCTTTGCTAAACAAAATCCCTCTCTCTTTGATGTTTTCCTGAGCCATGAAAGTAGGAGCAAGAATGACCCACATATATTCAGTCTCTTACCTTTCCCAAATGAAAACTTTGCCAATGTATTTTAAACAACAGGAACTATCTCTGAAACATAGAATTGCATTCAGGGCACTAAATCATGCCATCTTCTTCAAGAATCAGCTCCAGCATCAGATCCTTGCCTCTTTGGGAGTTTGGTTCAAGACTGACATTTTTAGTGAGATGGTGCTTACAGTGCCTAGGAAAAATCAGCAGCTGAACCTACATTGCTTTTGTAGGAGAGTAAGTTGGAACAGGATGGCCCAGTAAGGTATTTATTAGTAAAAAGGAGTAGGTTATGATGTTTTATGCCTATGACAGTTACCTGCATGAATATTTCATGAACACATTTTTACAGTGATCACAGACATTATAGGTAGCTGTTGATTAGACCTCCTGCAACACAGTGATTATGTTTCAAAAGCAGCAAGGATATCTTATGCCTGTGGTGGGCAATCACTATTTCTGATTTTTATCAGCTTTCAAGAGTAATCAAGTGACAGTTACCAACTACTGTAGCTGCCTTGCTGACTCAGAGTTACCTTCTATGTATTTTAATTATGTTATGATCCTACTCACTTCCTGGGGTGCCAAAAACCCTTTTACTGAGTTTCAATGCCTGTTTTATTAGGTATGTCAGTTCAGTTTTAAGTAGTCAGACACAAACGCCTTTCACTTGCATGAACACCAACAGGTAGTAAAAGCCTTAATGAGCATAGATTTTAAGCTTTAGTCAGTAATGAGTGTAGAGTGCAAGAGAGGGCATAAAACTTTGCAGTAGTTAAGATTATTTTTACTCTGGGAATGTTTTAATTTCAGAAGTTCAAAAATGCTTTTAAATTGTCTTTTTGTGTGTGTGTGTGGATTTAACTTTAATGTAGTGCTACATTTTTAAGTGGGTATAGAGGGGGTGGGCAGAAATGACATCTGAAGATGAAAATAAAAAGTAAATACCAATTATTTCAGTTTTATACCAGTCATAAAAATACAGCATAGCAGATGCTTCCATGACATCTTTTAAAAGTTGACTGTTTATTGTGTGCATATGTTCAACATCAAGCATAATTCATTTTCCTCTGTTCATCTCAAATTAAGGGAAAAGTCAAGCATCAGCAACTCTACAGACAATGACAACAACAACAAGACCTACAAAACACGAGGAAATGCAGAACGAGATGAAACAAGAAAACCAAAAGTGGTAACTATGAAAGATGTGGCAGGTTGAAAAAAAAAGAGATAAGAATAAAAAGCTATGTGAAATAAGTAAAGGAAAATGTAAGACTGACTCAGGAAATAAATTTTAAAATAAAAGAAATTCTTAAATGTGACTCACCCATCTCTGTTTTAATGGGAATAGAGCTGCTAAAGGGTGACAGTGCCTAAGACAGGTAACTGATATTTACTTTTCTTTCTCCCTGTGCTGTCAGGCAGCAGTTGTTCATATCTTGTTTTCACATGTTATTAGAATGGTTTGATCCTGAAATGATGGGATTTGCATAAGACAGAAAAAAACATCCTGGTAAAGTTTTGGCTGTGTGGTCAGAGGAGAAAAATATTTGAGCACTGCTACACAATTTGAAATGTCCAACACCTCTGGATTCCGGACACTCATTCCCCTTCTGTAAAAGTGATCATTCAAGTGTTGCTGCATCTGTGAAATTTACCACCAAAAGGTGACATCTAAGAGTAGCACAGAGCCACAGAAACAGGCCTTACATCAGGTTTTTACTGTTTCTAAGCTGCATGGATTGGTGCCATATAGAGGTATAAGAGCAGGTGTCAAAAATCTGGCTATAAAGCTAGAAAGGGTGCAGGTGCTTCCTTGATGGGACACAGACTGTGTACTGCACTGCAGTGGTGAGGTGGTTATGCTAAAGGTGATGCCTGGGGCCAACTTAACATCTCCATACCAGTGCTCTGTGCTGTGTAATGTCCCTGCTCTTACAGCTAGCAGAAAGAAAATGGTGCTGCATTGTGTTGTATGACCAGAGTTACTCTCATGGACAGTTACTCCTGCTATCTGGCACTTCTGAGTGACTAAATCTTCTCCAAGGGTGTTAGGAGCTTACACAAGTACCTGGACACTGGTGCAGTGCCCAGTTGCTTCAGGCTGTCAGAAATGACTTCAGGGCTTTTAAGCATAACTTAGCTTTTTGTCTTAACATAGAATTTCTTTCACTGCTGCTATTAGGTCCTTGCAAGAATGTCTCAGCTAGCCATAAAAAGAGAATGGAACATATGGAACCAAGTTATTTTTAGTGATTTTGATGGACAGTTCACAACAGCCCATTTTACTATTTACTTCTCAACAGGAGGAAGGCAAAGATGTGTGGGTAGATGACAGTCAAGACTGTGGGCTTATCAGCTTGGCAGACTGCAGTATGGTGCAGTGCTACTTCATATTGCCTTAGATGGGGCTTGTTCACACACTCAGGTTTTATCCAGGTTTCAGCTTGTTCACACACCCAGGTTTTAGCAGTGTGGGACCGAGTGTCCGTTGATTTTCTTCACAGAGAAGTGCAATCATTGACTAAATTGGTGCAGGTAGAGCACTGTGGCTAGATTGTGCTCACATCCAAACTGGTCTGGGAAAATTCATGCTGCACTGCCAAGTGAACACACATTATAGGCAGCAGAATATCAGTAATAAGACTCAGTGAAACTACTCAGAGTAGCAGGAACACTCAGATAATAAAGATATATTTCACTTGACCCAAGGTTTTACCTGTGTGGTCTGTTTCAAGCCTCAACAAAAACAAGTGGCATGACTGGCATACTGTTTGGTAGCACAACAAAGACTAATGACTGAATACATTTGGACACAGGATTACCCACGCTCCATTTTGCATATTAGATTCTCCCTTCTGACATAGGGTTGATGGAGCCTGGGGGATGCAGAGAATGATGCTGAAAGACTTGGGATATATTCTGTGAAGAACTAAAAAGTCTTTAGTCTGCACTGGATTGTCAGTCTCATGATGTTATGTAGCAATAAATGCATGTAAATCAACAGAAATGAAAGAGGGAATAATCCATTATACTCAGAAGAGGCTGTGAACAAACACTGTGATACTGAAATTGTCCTACTGCATTCACACTTATTGATAATTGTATATTCAAAAGATAAATATATGCAAGACTACTGGGTCTGCCTGTATTACAAGCCATTTTTTCATTCCCTTGCTAAATGTTTTAAAGTAAGATTAAAGACTCTTTTTAAGATGGCTTTTTACCGAGCTGATGTATAATTTCTTTCAGGATATAAAGTGCCTTGGTATGCTTCCATGATGAGGGACTTTATAAATTAGATTGAATTATATACAAACACAACACAATTTGTAATAGAGAGGTAGTTTTGTCTCTTTGCTTATACTTCACACTTCAAATAAATAGAAATGTTTTATGCAAGCCAACTTCAATATCAGAAACAGGTATTTTGACACATCTTTTAAGAACATAAAGCTGGGCTTTTTATCACATTGCTTTAAAACAATTGTTGCAAAGGTACTGTTGGAAGTTTTTGACAATTAAAATTGATGTGAAAAAGCAGTTAATTTTGAGGCCTGCATATACTCATCACATTTTGTTTTGTAGAATTTATTCTTGCTTCTTATCTGCTACCACATCCATTCTTCTAGGATGGGATGGCAGCAGCAGTATGGCCTGTATGTCAGTAACACTGAGTTCTATATTTACAATTTACACACCCATTTTTGTATATTCACAATGTACAGCATCTGATCTGATGAGACTTTCTTATTGTTCCAGTTTTTTGGAAGTCACTATGCTTGATATCTCTATGGTCCTTGGAAACATGAATCATTGTTTTCTGGTGGAAACCCCTCTCCAAAAGACAGACTTTACCACTAGCTCTGTCAATATTCTGTAAAACAAAATCAGTTTCAAAGAGCTTTCCCTTTCCTCAGGTAACTAATAAAGATTCCTAACTGCTTTTCACAAGTATTAAGCTTTCTTCTGGGTTCAGTGTTCATCAGTCTCATTGCTTTTGTGATGTCCCAATTTGCTGTCACATTCTGGAAATGCGTTTTAGTGGTACCTGTAAGTAGTACTGAGAAAGTGAATGGATGTATTTTAGAGCTGACAACACTGTTAAAATGTATTTTCCTATTTTCTGCTGGAAATGCAAAGGAGAGAGAAAAAAAAAAAAAGAGCCTTTTCAGTTTACAGACCAAAGCCTGACAATCTTAAAATCACCATATTATGGCAGTGCCATGAATTCCCATTTCCTTACTTCACCAGAGTAAAAAGCTCATATCATGTACTCAAGCAATGGCTCCTAAGGTTACAAATCTAAATACAGAACCAGTTGCTCTTTGAGCTATTTTTAAAGCAATAAACAGCCAGAAGGTCTATCAAAGTTAATGAAAAGAACTGCGAGGGTCTCAGCAGTTTTGAAAACCAGGATGTTTATATTTGGGTATCTTACTTTTTATATCCAAATGGATATTTTTTTTTTTTATTTAATTTCTTGGTGAAAGGGGGAAGAGGTATTAAAACAGGAATTGCAGATACTGGTATTTCTTATGGAAAATTGTTCTATTCATGATCTTCCTTTATAATATTGGTCCTATGCAAGCCATACAAAACTCTTATTTCTACACTGTAAAAGTAATCTGAAACCATCTCTTAGCAAACAAATGCATTTCACCATTCCCAAACAATAAGCTTGATGTGCCGCATGCATCATCATCTGGTCATTTCTGCACTTAAATCTTTTCAGTCAAAACATACCAATTTATAGTGATAGAGGGTCTTTGTTTTTCTATCTGTGTTCTGATCCTTCAGCTCTGGTCAGTTTTTTCTGCCTACCACTGCTCTCCCTCAGTATATATGCATGCAAACCACATGTGTTTAGGTTTTTCTTTTGCATATGAATGGAAAAGGGACAAAGACGCTGACATTTCAGAAGAGGTTGAACAGTGGTGTTACAGCAACTACAAGATTTTTGAATCTTATACTTGAGATTGTAAGTTACTGTAATGATTGTCTATGACAAATATACCATTAGTATTTGGTAAGACACAGTAACAATTGGAAATAATACTTGGTTATTCTTAGCCTTTCTTTGTCTCATTTGTTTAGTCAAAAATTAAGAATTATTACTGATAGCAAAAGCTTTGCAGCTGGTGTGTTTAGTTTTGGATGGCACAACCTGAGTGTAGGAAAAGAAAAAAAACCTTATATGTTCTTTAGGAATATTGAAAAATTTACCACTTGCTCACAAGACTGAAGAATGTGTCAATGATTGATTCTGCTAAGCTGTGAGTGTGAAATGTTTTCCTAGCTTACTTGAAATGGAGCTTTATTTTACATTCAGATCTTGAAGACCTGGACAGTCAGTTTAAAGCAATATTCTGAATATTCAGATCCTACCAAGCAGATCTCACCTTTGATAGTCTGTTCTGTATGTCTTTCATGCTCAGAGATCTGTGCACATAGGGAGAGCAGGGTAATGGAGTTAAGATCAACCATGCGGATCTGAAAGAAAAATATTGTCTCTAACAAATGCTCCAGCCTGTTTCCTTTTTTTTTGAGGAGGCAGAATACATTTAGAAGGTCTGATTTTTTCCCAAGATGATGCATTTTCCTAAAGCCTTAGCTTGTAATTGTTGAGTTCGTGTTTAGGTAATTTTAAATGCAATAACGACAGAAACAGAAGTAAAGAGAATTAGCATACGCTGATTATGCATAGTCAATAATGAACTTTAAGCACTTTGTGAACAAATGTGAGGTAAATGTCACGCAGCACTTAGCAACGAAATGAAACGATAGGGTAAGAAAAACAACTAAATAGAAGTAAATAGAAATGATAGAGCACATGAGGTTGTAATTTAAATAATTGATTAGGGGATTCAAGATGTTCCAATTGAACATACAGAGAACCAGGTTTAATTGCGTCTTTCTTTCATAGGAAGGTTGTGAACTTAAAATAATCCCAGTGCCTTGCATTAGTAGCCTCTAATGAAACCTTAAACCAAATAGCTTTTAAATAGCTAGTTAGGAGAATGACAAAACATCTTAATGAGAATTTACACAATTCTATACTGTAGATCAACTGTGATAAAGACAGACAGCCATGGTAAATTACTTAGAATATTGCTAAACTCAAATTCAGTCATACAGTATCACACAAGTAAGGGGATACAAATCCTGACAGACCAGAGACACCCCTGGAAGATTTCACATGTTGCAAAACCCTATAGTTGTTGAAGAGTGAGAAAACTGAACAGATATACAGGAAGACTGCTGTCTATAAAGTGACCTCTGCTCTCCAGTTGTAAGTATCACAGGATTCTGACTTAGGAGAGTTGCAGCAGTACTGTGGGTCAATATGAGACAGGGTGACAGCAATGATTTTTTTTGAAAGACTGAAAGAGGGCATTTAGTCTGTCTCTGCCCATGTATAGGAGGAGCAAGTGTACTTGCCCAGAAGTTTAACTAATTTGTTCTCAAATCCTGACCAGGAAGACTTTGTTGCCTCCTTAGTAACCTATTGCAGTGCTTAGTTATCCTGAAGGTTGGAATTTTTTTCAGTGATGGAAATTAACATTTTATCTTACTGTTAATGGCCATGATGAAGAAAATTATAATTGCAATTTTTTTACACACACTTCTGAACACCTGATGAGTTATACTGGGTTTCTTTTCTTTTCTTTTCTTTTCTTTTCTTTTCTTTTCTTTTCTTTTCTTTTTTCTTTTCTTTTCTTTTCTTTTCTTTTCTTTTCTTTTCTTTTCTTTTCTTTTCTTTTCTTTTCTTTTCTTTTCTTTTCTTTTCTTTTCTTTTCTTTTCTTTTCTTTTCTTTTCTTTTCTTTTCTTTTCTTATTTTTGTTTTGAACTGTGCCAATAATGTCAGTTTTTCCTCATTTTTCCAACGTGTCATTTGTGTTTCTCCTCTGCCAGAGTTCTTCTGTTTACCTACAGCTTTCATGAAGGCCTAATGTTGGGTAGACTTCTCAGGCTGAGGCCCTTATATTGATATTGATTCATATAAACTAACTAAATCCATATCAAATTGTATATACATAAAAATTTAGGTATAATTTCTTTCTCTGGGCTGTCTGGCTGATGTGATACATCTGAGAATGACATTTGACTCTTTTTGGCTTGTGAGAGTCACATGGCTGATCCTTATGTGTTCTGGGATCTAGTGTACAGCTATGTACTTTTTCTGTAGGTCTGCAGTCTTTTTACATTGATTTGGCTGCCCCTCTCTCAGTTGCATTTGTATGTTAGCAGTTTCATCACATTCCACCAGACACCACATCATTTCTTCATTCATGAAGCCTCATTTCAAATTCTGACTCTTATCCAAAATATGGCTACTTCAAGCTCTATGTCATTCACAAATTTTATAGGGACACTTTGAGCAGTATAAATTAATTATGCTATTCAGAAATAATTAGATTTATCACATTGGAGCAGATGAATTTTGCATATGTTTATGATCTGGGATGAAAGAAAGTTAGAAATTTTTAAAGAATTTTATGGGACTCAAGATTAATACGTTTTCTTATATCCATTCATTCCAAGAGTACCATTTACTTGAAATTATAAGAACTTTTTCTCAACCTGCTCTGAGGAAAAAAAAAAGCACATTACATATGATTAATGTATTATTTTAATTTTCCTTCTTATATTTAAAATTACTCATTAATAGGTTTTAATTAGTTTTTGAATGGTAGCAGACTAATAGGTCATCAACAGTACATTGCTAGTCACTTACAGAAAGTGTTTGTGTCTGAGATTCAGTGTCCTAAGTAATTTTTTATTCAATTTGACACAAGGAACATGATCCACATCTCGTATAAGTGCCATAAATGTTATTAGCTATTCTGTGTGATCCCACTTGCACACACAAAACTGATTAAGTCTCCAGTGAAACAGTTTCAGCATTGTCCTAATTTTAATTGAATTTTGAAATAAGTTGTTTAATGGAGAGTGGTTTATAGGCAACAAGTGTTGAATCATTCTTTAGACTCATATCAAAAGTGTACTGAAGTGGAAAGACAATGAAATTTTGAAGTTGAAATCAAAGGAGATTTCATTTGATGAGGGCAAATAATACAAGGCATGGAACAAAAAATACTCAAGAAACCATCTTTTTAATTTAATCATATTAACATTGGTAAATGCATATTGTAACCAACGAAATTAAGGAAAGCTTATAGGAGTGAACAGTGAAAGATGTGAAAGGTAGCACAGCAAGGCTGTATTAGTTCTGGAGAAAACTATGGAATGCATTCTATTTTGTCTATTGAACTGCTACTATCCACGACAAGAATAAAAAGACGAAAGGAAATATGCTTCTGAGTATCAGAGTAGCCTTTTTCCTTATATGCATTTTTCTTATTCTTCTAACAAAAGAAAATGTGGGTAGTTTTGTCACCTTTATTTTTGTTGCATTCAAATCTTGGCTCCCAGTCTGTCCCATCTGGTAGTTCCAAGGTAGCTCAACAAAAAGGAAGGCTATACAATTATATACATATTTTTACAAATCTAATTATTATGGAAATTAATTATTACAGGAATGCTCAGGCATACTGATAAGTTTATTAAACTAAAGATAAAAATAAATATGTATAATTTGTTCCTACCTCAGTAAAAATATGGTTTTATGTGGCTTATATATAGATATAAGATATTAGATACAGGTAGAAAAAAAAAATCAGAAAAATGAGCAATGGTATCCAGAGAAGGCAACTGTAAATTCCACTGATTCTGAGAAACAGGAAGGTGGAAACTGTGAAAATTGCATGGAGGTGCTTTTATTTTGTTCCTATGGTTTAGTAAAAACTCTCTTCCCACCCCCCCACCCCTCTTTGGTCCCCTGGCTTGTTGGTAATAAAAGTCATTCTGTATCCTAATGCTCAGGTGTTACATTCTTTGTTACAATACCCAGCATAACATCTTTTGAAGCACAGCTTGGACTGTATGACTGCACCAGGGTATACTATGTGAAGGCTAACAAATGCATACAGACGTTTTAATTGCTCAGCTCTCCTGAAATTTCATCTAGTTCAGGAGAAACTTCAGAAGAATCACCACCTCTTCACTTTATGCATATTGAAGCACCAGTTCTTGGTAAATTTGTTCTTGATCACAGCAAGTGATGATTTTGTGTTCTGAAAGGAGGATGTACTTCATTTCTAAATGCTTATAGGGTCTAAAACACCTATAGAGACAGCTGTGAATGAATGTTCTAAAAAATCTGCACTGACAAACTCCCCTGCTCCAAAAAAAACAACCAGAAAGGAATATGGGTGTAAAGTTTATCTGAATAACCAAGACTGAAAGTTTCTTATCTGACTTCAGTGTACAACATACAACGCTTGGCTCAATAAGTCACCTGAGGGTCAGTTTTCAATATTCTGTATTGTAGGTACTGCTTATATTTAAGTAAAACCAACATCTGCTGACTGCTGCTGTTCCACCAAGGATCATCCTCAAAACCTTTTCAATTTGAGTAGATATCTAAATAATGCTAATTCTGTATTTGCACTAATCTCTAAAGAGCACTGCAAATTCAGAGACGACATTGTTTTGTTATCAAAAGTAACTTAAGCTCTTAAAGGTGACCATTATAGATCACACACCAAAATGCTTTCAGTTCCTTTTTGTGTCCTTGTTCTCAGGGAAGATGTTTTCAGAAAACTAATCAATGTTAGGCCCCGTTGTCCCCACCTTCTAATTATCTAATTAGGCACAGAAACGTAACACAAACCACCAGGCTTTTTTTTTTTTTTTTCTTTTCACATTTACTTATTTCAGTTCTTCCTCCTAAGTAAGGTTATCTTGCTCCCTAAATTTTAATTTATTAAGTGTTTCACCTGAAAGCAATCACCCTTGCCGTCAATTCCCAGAATAAAACATCTGCCTTTTTAATTCAGACAGCCTATAAATGAAGAAATACACCAGGGAAACAGAATTATGTTTGCTTTCAGAAGGTAGAGGTGTTTTACTCAGGCAGTATTCTGGCATCAGTCAACCTGTTCTGTATTATGAATAAGCTTGGTTTTGAACTGGGCTATGAACAACAGAATTATCACGTTTCCCCAGCTCAGTTCCTGTTTCTTGTGCTTCAGATCTTTATTAATCCTTTTTCCTATACTAATTGACCTTTACAGGGGCTACTTGAGACTTCTAAGTCCTTTGACTGATAGCACTACTGGCCTTCACATTTTCCTGAAGTATGTATTTACATGACAGTTGTGGTTTTAGTGCTGTCTGAAAAAGCACATCTTACAATTCCATGAAGATGAGCTCTTAATAAGTGATTCCTGCTGAGACCTTAAGGTTCTGTCTTGCATTTGAATGACTTCTTAATGTTTTAAGGTAAAACTGATACACAGGGAAAATTGTATCATAACAAAATAATCCAAGGAATTAATTTTCATAATATAATATGCATGAAAGATTAATTTATGTTAGATGCAGGACTGCAATTATCTCTGATTTACTAATCAATTTGCATTTGACTTTTTTTGTGTGTGTGTGCATGGATTGTGAGATGACAGGCAAATAACTTAGTACAAACACAGAAGTACATATTTGAAGAACAGACAATATCCAAAATACAGAGATTTCTAGCATTTTTTAGTCAAACCTGTTTCCAGTGTTCCTCTTCAAGTGCACAGGAGGTTCCTTATTTAAAGCAGGACATTTACAGCTCTTCATTCTTCTCTATGGAAGGCAAACCTGGACCTCTCAAACAGAAGATACTGGTCTATATATTGAGGCCAACTGATATCCACAGTAGTGACCATGCTGAGATCTAGGTTCTGCTTTATGCCAAGTGACTTCAAAATCCATGGTTGTTAGCACATGCTGAGATACTGCTATTATTTTTGTGTGTATATGATAAACTGGAAGGTATATATTAATACATGCCATGATGTTAGGATGAAAGTCTCCATTTTTCTGGGGAGTCAACCTGTTACAACCAAAGACAACGTTCTATATCAACACTGCAGATTTTGACTGTTACTTGCTGTCATCTTTGTGAAATGGTACGAGCAATAAGGACTCATTTCACCTTATTTATCACAATTGTCCTTCATGTTCTCAGTTACCCATTTTACATTTTAAAAGAAAATACATGTAAACAAGTATGAGTCTATTTTGTACTAATAAAATTTGTGAAATTTTACCCGGAGGATTCAAGTAAATAGAATAATTCTTTTTTATCAATATTATCCTCAGCTACATATATTCTGGGCTAGATATTATTGGTTATAGTTTGACAAAAGAAATGATAGAAATATTTAGATCAGTGCTTACTTGAGCAAGTTGTTCAAATGATGAAATCACACATGTATTGCTAATCTCACACAAAGATATTTTCGTAACATTTGGTATTTGTTACCTATAGTGAAAAGCATTATGAAATAGAACAATAAGTATTTAACTGCTATTGCAGGTAACTGATTTTGTGGGGTAGATTAGTTTGTTTTGGTGTTTTTTATTTTTTATTTTTTTTTTCTGTTTGGATGATTTCAGATCAGTTTTCCAGAGAAAAGTGAACAAATTAAATTCAGAAACCTGACTTTTATGTTACTCTTACTAAAGTAAATCTGGAATCAATGGAACTACTATATCAATTGAATGGAAAGATTAAAACCAACAGTTTGAGATTTTTTCTTCCTTTTTGTAACAGTTTCTGAGTATCTTGCTTATGCAGAAGCTCACACCAGACAGTTTTGTCTCTGTGGTGACTAGAGGATGAACTCCAGAAATATTCTGCTACTCCTGTAGATTTGACCAAAACATCATGTCTATATGTGCATGTGCCTTTTCTTCATGCTTACTTACTTACACCCCTCCTCACCCTGTCCCACAAGCATGCAAAAGCCACCTAATCCCTCTTGAAAAAGAAATTATAAAGGCAATTAAAAAGGCCTTCTATGCATTAACTTGCTGAGTAGTTTTCCTCAAGTGCAATTTGTGAGCAATACATACTATTCCTGCAGTGACGTGCAGAGAAAGGGAGAAGATGGTACATGAGCTTTATGCAAAGAAGGCTGTCATCAGTTTTGGTTTCCTCTGAGTTCCCACATTGGCAAAGTAAGCTGGCCCAGTCCAGCTGCTGCTTCTTCTAGAAACAGTGATGCGGAAGTTCAGATATATCTCTTTAACCAGTTATGAGTCACCTAGAAGTGCTTTCCATTTTTTTTATTTTAGAATCCACCCAAAACTGTTACATGCATTATTGTACGTGTGCAAGTATTGACACAAAATAGCCAGAATGATGTGGAACCTCTGTGTGCCACGTGCTTCCTTTACAGTGCTGTTTCATAATGGTAAATGCAGCTGAGAAAATGTTATTGAGGTCACAGGCAAGACTTTGACATTGAAAGTAGGTGACTTAAGCCTACCAGAGCATGAACAATGCTGTTGCAAGGAAATTCACAGGATAGCTGTGCTACCCTAGAAGAAGATACTGCTGTACTGAAATTTCTGAGCTTTGATTTTCAAGGCATGTAGTATGGTGTCAAAACTTACTATTACCTAATATTGAGCACCACAATGCTTTAACCTACACAGAAGAATGATTATGCATGATGAATGCAATCCTGAGCTTCTACAGACCTCAATGGTCTGCCTTGCAGTCATGATTTAGCTAATGCCAAACAGCAACAATTTTTGTTGCAGGTGTTTGTCAGCAAGCATTAACCTAATCCTAAATAATGACTTCATTTTACAACAGGTTTTGAGGATTGCAAATCTATTATATTGCAAAGAAACTGAGGCTTTTAAAAGTGTTTCTAAGGGGAAAAAAGCCCCAAACACATAGCACAAGTACGATTACCCAGAATAGCTAATAACATTTATGACACTCTCACAGAATTTGGATCAGGGTTGATTCTGAATTCCGACTATACTCTTAAATGGTAACCCATGCATGGCGTTTTACTGCCATTCTCTGAATCTCTATTTATTAATTAATTAAACCCATACATATATGATTAAAAAGATGAAAAATGTCACAATAAATGAGTGTCTATATATAAAAATATTTCTGCAATGTGTGTGTGTGTGTGAAAATTATGATTCATTGTGTCAAAAGGTTCCATACTGAAGCTGGCATGTTGGCCCCTAGATCTGAAAAGGTATTTTATCACTCAGTAGACCAATGATTTGTCAAGCCAGCTACAGGACATAATACTTCCCCTGCCAAAAGGAAATTAACATTTTTAAAATGGAGAGGGCAGTAAACAGTCTAAGAGAAGGAAAATAAAAAGTGCTTCCTAAATAAGGTCTAGATCAATAATATTTGTAAGGTAGGGGTTGCAGAATATAATAAAGTGTCTAGGAGACCCCCAAAAGGGAACAAGTATCAAAGCTGTTATACTCTTTTATCCACGGAAGGCAGATTGATAATATCAGCATTCTAAGGGTTTTGACTATTTAGCTCAGATAAACATCTACAGCTTGCCAGTTGGTTGAGAAGAAGGTAAGACAGAGTTTTATCTTAGATTAAATGTTATTTTCTTTCTTTTCTGTTATTTGTGTCTTTATGAATTTTTCAGCTGTGTTTTCCACCTAGGATTTTATAAATAAATAAACATATTTCCTTTTACTTTAGTGTGGCCTGTTTAGCAGGCTAAGACCCAGAGAAGTGGAGATAATTTTAACTAGGGTTATGGACATTTCAGCCAGAGGTGAATACTGAAGTTCAATGATCTGGGACTTTCAGAGAAGAGAATATAATTGTGTCTACAGGTGTTTGAAAACCAGTATTTCAGTGTTCTGAGGTGCCTTGATCTAAGATAGAATACTCAAAAATCATTTAAGAAGATAACTGTTTCTGAGGTTCAGCCTAGCCTCTGTCCTGACAGAATATGGATGCAATGAAAGCACAGACTGGGAAGACTTTCCTGAGCGAATGGTTGGCATCTTGTTTGGGCAGGAGTAAGTAATCATGGACTATTCCTACTTTGTAAACTTGGGGAAAAGAGGAGTGTACTGGAGGTATATCTAGAACTATAAAGGAGGTATATGCCAGCATTATTTAACATCGGAGGGAATCAAGGTTGTGACAGAGCTGTGGAGTTGCTGTAAGTGTGAAGGCCCTTATTATCACGAGGCACTACCAAGGACTGTTTCATCTCACAACCATTCTTAAAGTGAAGAAAATGTGGCTTAAAACAAATGGTAGGCTCATTTATCCTGAGCTGCAACATACGTCCCAGATTTCTTCTGTGTCATCATGAGACTCACAGAGAGCTTAGACACGCTACAGGAAAAGTCTTTGATAGTCAGAACCAGGAAAGATGCAAAGTCTGAATTTTCATTAAATGATGCAATATATTCCCGTGGGATTGAAGATACTGAAAGCTGGTATTTCTAACCTACGACTCAGTTGTGCCCATTGACAGCACTGAAGATTTTACAAACCTGTGAAATTCCTTACTTTAACATGCCTGACATATATTCAATATTAGAAAAATGATTAGAGGCATATCAGATGTCTAGAGGGGAAAGCAGAGCTCTGAGGTCAGAACCTCTTCCCCTTCACTTTTGTTTTTAATATTGTTTTCAGGGTTGACTTTTCCCTTAATAACAGAGCAGGGCTTCTGTTTCTCTGAACTCTTTCAGAGCTGTCTTTTCCGATTCATGAGTTGGCCTTTTCTCCTCCATTCCCATCTCCTTCCCCAGAAACTAACTGCCATGTCTGTAATAAGAGCAAAGTGGATGGGTTTTTGTAGGGTACCAGGGATGGGCTGTGGAGGCAGACCAGGGAATCCTCTTGAAATCTGAGGGTAACTTCAGTTTGCTTCAGAAGCAAAGCATGTCTTCTCTTCTCCTGCATAGGGTAAGAGGATAATGTTTCTGTAGTTTCAGCCCCTGAGCATTCCATTTGCTTAATTTCTTTTCTTTACTGATTCTCAGTATAAGTTACTAAAAGATACCATCTAACTCGCTGAAGTCACTGCAATTTTGTGTCAGGTGAAAAGATTCCTGTGTACTCCTTTTGAGTTTCAATACATTGTTTAAGATGGTGCAAACATGTGAGATGTCATATTACTATGATATTTAAACCCATAGACTTGTAACTACAATAGTTTTGGCACTGTGTCTCTTATCTTGATTACACAGCTTAACATTAAAACTAATTTTTTTCTTGCTGTTACACCTAAATAAGATGTCTTTGAGCACCACAGGAATAAAAAAAGAAGCACATATACATATTATCCTGGATGAAAATTATTATATAGGTTAGGTGCATTGCAGTAAACACACTAGCTTTCCTTTCCACTTAGCTCCTGATCTCTCTGGTTTATTGTCTATGGTAGTAATAGTTACAGAGATTCTATTACTACAACACTTGAGCATCCTGGTGAAACAGAACAGGGCCACACAGTAGTAGGTGTTGGGCAGACACTACAAAGACAAACTCCTGTCTCATTGCCCCCTCAGCCCCCCCCCCCCCCCCCCCCCCAATATCCTTGTTATCCCCCTCTGTCCTAATTGCCCTTATCAGCTCTGAGGATTATTTGCATTAAATATTTGAGAACTTCTGGTTCTAAGACACTTGTGGAGTGAACATTATGATGTCTCTAGTTTATGAACTTACACACCAGTCTAAATCACTAATCCATTTACTCCAGTATTCCACCTCTGACTATAACTGTCTTAACTAGTTCAGGACATTTCCAACACGAACCAACACATAGTTATGAAGCAATGGAGTGATGTGAAATAATGTTGTCATTATCATCAGTAATTAAAAAATTAGCTTATAAATTCAGCAGAAAGATTTCTATTCTCCCCACATTGTTCAAACCAGATCTTTTCTCGGCCAGAACACTGAATCTGACTTTGAATACCTTGTTTTCAATACACATTATTATGCACCATAACAGGTGTTCATGTATGTGCCACCTTTGATGTGAAGTTTTCACTTCTAAATCAGTGTGGTTTTTTTTCTTCCAGAATATTGCTTAGTTTGTTGATTTCTCTCTGCATACTTTGGAGAGAATTGTTTGCATTTGCAATGTGTGCGGGCATGACATCTGCCTCAGAGTCAGTTGCTGTGTTCACCACTCAATGAAGCAATGAAGCATTTGAAATGCAGGAACATCCCTCAAACATCATTGCTAGTTAATGATTCTTCATGCTCTGAATGTTGCATCTCTTGCATTCTGTGTCATTAATCTTAAAATGACACACCTTACATTATCAGTAGTCTTACTAAGAAATAAACTCAACAAAACCAACAAAAAACTGAGAGGAACCTTTCAAGAAATTTTGTGTTCAAACAATAATGTATCATCTTGATAATTAAAAAAAGAAAAAAAGAGTTGATAATATTGTTCTCCCTGCATTCCTCTATAAACAACAGACCTTTCACTTGGAGCTAGTCATGGTTAATCAGCCTTCATACATAGAACTCAAAATTATCAAAGATCCTGCTGCTCTCTTCTGACTTATTTTTTCTTTTCTTTTCTTTTTTTTTTCCCCAAATTCATCCTCATCCTGATGTCTGGATATGTGGCAAGCATTAGGTTAGGCTGAACAACTGAGCAGATGTGAATAAAAGTCTGTGATAAATGCAGTGTGCAGAAGGCATGGAACAAATCTAAAATGGCACACTAGCGAATTTAGACCCAATTAAGAAAGGGTTTGCAATCTGGCCAAAATGAGGGTGCAAACCAAAGAGTAACTTACCCTTTTGGAAGGGATCAGCACATTCTTACAAGGCTGTTGGGGAACATTTTAAGGACAAAATATTTAAACCCAAATTTTAAACAACAGTATGTTTGGGTTTGTTCTGGCATTGACTTAGTACTCTAGCTAAAACATTACCACTTCTCACTGATACATGCTCTCTGCAGTCAAGGTTCTTAAAAAGCAAGATATGTTTTAGTGATTAAGCTCTTTGTGTGAAACACTGTATGGTAGCCTCAAAAAAGGAAAGTGGGTGGATTTGCAGTAACCTATATAGAGTGGCATGGGAGTTATACTGTAGAGCTTCCCAATAGGATTTAGCTAACTTTCTTAGATCCTGAATGCAAACTAAATAGAGTGCTTTGCATTAAATATCACCTTAGCAAAAAAATCACCTTGAAGGCTGCCATTGAGGAAAAAGGAAAAAAGAGAAGGCAGTAGGGAAAATCTGGCAGAGTGAACTATCATCTCAGTACAAATTACTCCAATAGTTAAAGAAAAGTCAGGGTCTCACTGTTTTTTGAATGTTGTAATAACCTATTATAATATTTACTTTGAATTACAACTTTTCTCTCAGAATAATACACAAAGCTTTACCCCAGCATATTTTATAGTAACAGTAAACCTTAAAGAGATTAAATCATATAAAATTTGAAATCTTAGTTTTTTTAAAAACCCACTTATCTGTATCAAAGAGGATAATAATGAATTCTGAGTGGTGAGACTCAGAAAGTTCTTACCAAGCTAAAACCTGAATTATACTGTTTAATAAAAATAATAATTAAAATTAATTATTTTTTCCAAGGCTGTACCATACAGAAGAACTTAATGTTTGTGTGTCAGAATGCTAAAGACTATTGAGATGTACTAAATATTAAGTATTTTTGTCAAGTATTTGTAAGTTTTTTCGTTCCTCTATCTTCAGGTCTTTGAACTGGCTTAAAAACAAAAATGACCATTTAAAAATGATTCTTTTTTTGTGGTTCTTGTTTGGAACCAAGCTGTCCCTAAAAAACATCACAGAAAAAAAGAATACTTTATTTTGAAAATTGAAGGATCACACATAATTCACAGAAATATCCTTTTCAAGCTAACAGAAATTTGAAACCTTTGGGGGTTCTCCTGGACTCATTTGGATTTCAGATTTTTAAGAACTGTGATAAGACATGACACTAAGAACACCAGATTACATGAAAAGTGGTTCAGACATTCCTAAAATACACATTCCTTTAAAATATATAAGTGGAAAGTAGAAGAGAACATGGTTTATCTGGCTTCAGAGTAATAGATTGATTTCTGCATTAAAAATACCAGGTTCTAGGGTGGTTTTTATTTTCTCTTAGGAGACTGCCTTTTATTTAACGGTGCTTATTTCAACAGAAACAAAAGAAAAATCATTTGCATCCAATCCATTATGGGTCTTATCCAGAGCCTGTGGAAATCAGCCATCCAATAAACTTGCATGGGCTTTGGATCAGGCCATGTATGAAGGAAGAATATGCTTCTGACCCCAAGAAAAACAAAATTTAGTCAATCATTAGCAGAAATCTTGCAGATCTGGAGTGACAGCAATATGATATATTGACATAATTTAATTTATATATTGAGAATATGAATCTAGCTTATCAGATATTGAACTGCAAAATGAACATAGAGGTGATAGTTAAGAAATAGCATCGTAAAGCTTTATATTGACTAACCAAATTCACAAAGTGTAAGATTGTGACCAATACCAGATTTATGATGATTCTACATTAATTCTATTTCTGCTTTTTGAAAAGTTCTTTGATGCCAATGTAATTACAGATCGTTTTACTTGGTGTGTTGCATACAGTGTTGTTAGTGCATTCTCCTACTTTCAGATGCCTACAATTATTTAAAAAAGAAATAAAATATATCTATCTATATCTATATCATCTATATCTATATCTTTATCTATATCTATATCTATATCTATATCTATCTATGAGGATTTTAGCATGATTCATTTCCAGTATACTCATTATCCTCTGTCCACTGCTTTAATCAACATCCTGGAAAAAAGCACTAAATGTTTTTGAACATAGCAGACATTCACCGTAATGAAGATGCAGGGAAGTATATGTTTAGTTTTCTTTCAGTTTAAATAGGAATGCCTTGATATTAAATAATGACAAAACTGTATTATTTTTTGATTTTGAAATGATTTTGAGCATTGCAATACTTTTTATTTATCACCTGTTAATTATAAGTGAATGGAATCAAGCAATTCTTCTTAAAGTGTTAGCATTAGCATCCAGGTTTGCAGAAAGCTTCCCAAATAGTTCAGAACAGAAATATGCAAACATGTACCACTTGCTATTTTGGAGTTAAAGCAGTGTAGAAAACCAACCTTCAGAATGCTGCTATCGAAATAAAGTGGGATAGAAAGCATTGTAAAAAAATTGCCAAAGGGATTAAGTTCTCAGGGCAAATCAAGCACCGTTCAAATAGTGAATCTTGTTTTGCATTCCAGCAAGCAGAAGAAAAGGGAGACGCAACAAAGAAAACAGACATCATCTTAGATTAGTCCAACATAAATGAAAGAAAGAAAGCAAGCTGAAAATTGTAGAAGAGTTGATTTCACTACATGTTTATGTTAATAGGGTATTTGACTTTTGAATGCTTCATAAACCTTGTTATGTTCAGTGCTATTTGAGGTAGTAAAACAGCTGGAACTCTGCCAGAAGCTTTAATTGGAATCAGCTTAGCAGGAGCTGACAAGGTTTCCTAGTGTTTAGTTTCAAACTTATTATAAAAATGCAAAATTATGTGCTATTTATTTTCCATTCGTCTTTGGTGTACGCCCATAAAGGTGAGGCATAACTGTGCCAGAAAATGGAATAATTTTTTCTCACATGCCCCAGGCCAGTGTTTTGAAGAGGACAGTGTGGGTACTGTTGCTTATAATTAGACATTTCCTCACACAGGAGGCTGCAGAGACTCGCCAGAGAGCTCTCTTTGTTTTGCACATCTTGGCTATTGATTAGGCCAGCGTGTCAGATGGACAGAATAACACCTCTGTTAGCAATATGTGACTAGGCAATGGAATCAGAGGGCATCACGAAAGAAACATCAGCAGAGCAGTCTGATTAACAGTCTTCACCTAACAATAAAATAAGGGGCTGCAAACCAGGGCATGTTGCTCTGCAGAGGGAAGGAATGTTTTGTGGCATCAGCCAGCCCTGCGGGCTGGTCCATATAGGGGGGACCTGAAAGACAGAATTTTGTCCCAGGAAGCAACTGCAGTGTTTGAACCTTTGAAACTGATTAAAAACTTTAGCCCAGAACTATTAAAAAGATTTTGTTCATTCATTATCTATAGCTACAATTTAATAGATTAAAAAAAAAATTCTTTCTCCCTTCAGATTGTCTGCATGATCTCTTGGAATTCTGTACTTCATAAATGTAGGTCATATGGATACGTAACAAATACAGATAAATGACTTCCACCAAGGCTGCTAAGACAGGAATGAATCCCAAGATAATGTTACATTGTCAAGAGGCCAAAAGTAGTCAAGAAAGTCATGTCTGGTAGACACAGCTTTCAGAGTTTTAATAGAAAATCTTCACCTTGGGAAACTTCTAGTTCACAGGAAATACTGCCCCACACTCCACCCCCATCTCATGAAGCCATTTTCAGCAGGCTATTTACCATCACCAACAAGCCTCCCCACAAATACTACTTCTGCATGAAGTGCAGTTCCTCCTCAGCCTCACTGTTTGAATAGATGAAGTGAAAGTAAGAATAGGAAATAGCAAAATTCATCTTTGTTTGCTATTTGTAATTAATTTGAAACATCATGATTGGGCAGGATAAAGGTACTGACTGAGATGCAGTGATTTCTCTGGGGCCAACGGAATAGTTTGATAGCCTTGCTCCCAGTCACAGGTTTTGCAAAGACTTGAATCAGAATGCTGCATCTGTAATCTCAGACCCAGGAAGGCTTTTGAGTCCTCTGGCCTGTGGTTCTGAGGGAAAGCCAGATCATCTGACAACTTCTCAGCAGCTCAGTGCAACAAATACAATTTTGACATTACTTGTGAAAGGACGCAAGCTTTGTACTGACCTAATAGTGCAGTGCTTCAGGACATGCCTGGGCTTGCTTTGACCTGAGCTTATTTTTAGCTAGTTTTAGGTATCATAGGAATTGTCTACCAGCCAGGTAACTACTGCCTAAATTTGCCTCAGCTAGGTTTTTCACTGTTGCACAGTGCAGTGTATAATGTTAATTAATAGACAGTAACAATAACTAGCAATACTATGTAGACTGAATTCTTTATGATCCTAAAAGAAAATGTACTGTAAGAAAGTATAATGTAGAATTCAGAACCAAGGAAGAAAGTGGAAGAAAGCATATTCTTTTAGATAATGTAAAAAAATTGATGTCACATTGTGACAGTGTCCCCTCAATCCCAGAGGAATGGGAAGGAGATTCAGAAAAAAGGTAAAACTTGTGGGTTGAAGTAAGAACAATTTAATAATTAAAATAAAATATAATATAATAATAGTAGTAGTAATGAGAAGGAGAAAGAGAGAGAGGAATAAAATTCAAAAAGGAAAAAAAAACCCAAACCAACAAGTGATGCACAATATACAGCTGCTCACCACCCACTGACTGATGTCCAGCAAGTGCCTGAGCAGTGATTGGGAGGCTTTGGCCAACTCAGCCCAATTTATTTACTGAGCATGACGTTATCCCTTTGGCTAGTTTGGGTCAAGTGTCCTGGCTGTGTCCCCTCCCAATTTCTTGTGCCCCTCCAACCTTCTTGCTGGCAGGGCCTGAGAAACTGGAAATTCCTTGACTCAGTAGAAATATTACTTAGCAACAACTATAAACCTCATTGTGTTATCCACATTCTTATATTAAATCCAAAACACAGCACTGCACCAGCTACTAAAAAGAAAATTAACTCCATCTCAGCCAAAACCAGGACAACACCTCAGAGCCCGTTGAGCTCTCCTGCTTGGCAGCAGGCTACAAATCAGGATCTCCCCTTGAACAGGGACACCTCTCAAGGTTACTCCCAGAGGCTGAGACAATCCCTGCTCCAACCGATTTTCGGTAAGCGATTAATAGTATGCTAAACTTTGAAATCTTATCTAAGTGATATAAAGGATTGATTGTGCATATATAACCCTTTAGACATAAACCATTGACCAAGTCTTGGACTAAGTCTGGACCCAGCTGCAACTAAATTGCCCTCTGAGGAGGAGTTTAAAGTTCAAGGGGGTCCTTTCTGAACCTCATGACTCAATAGGAGGGGCTCCCCAACAGTTTTGTCTGACTCTGTCCTCTATGCAGTACTCGAGTGTACCTTGCCATCAAATGTTGTTAAACAACTGTCACATTTGCCATTGGACTTTGTTATGTCAATAAAGTATATTGTTGCTTCTTTCCTATGAGTGAAGTGCATGACTCCATCTGTGACACAAGTGGATCCAAAACCGAGAAGAGAGGTGCCCATCTCCCTGTCAGACATCTGCGTGCTGAGGAATCATTGTACCTCCCTTCCCTACCCTTCTTGAGGAAGCCAACAGGGCACTGGAAGGTGAACATAACATATCATCAGAGAAAAAGTATGTGTAAGTGTAATACCTTTAGCAGTATGATTAAAGAATTTTTTGAATAATAATTAGGTAATTCAGACTATGACTTTTAGTTTAATTGCAACTGTAATAATACTTGTTTATTGTGTTTTATTAGGCTGTTCAGACTTTAGACTAGCAATGCCATCTTGGCTCTGCATGTAAATTGTGGCTCCTTTTTGCCCAGAACAATGTTTTGAATGTATAAGTACTGCATATAGACACCTTGTTTTTTCTGGACAGGAGCACACAAGTCTATGGGAAAAGGACAATAAAGTCTGTATATGAAAACTGGTAAGATCATATGGTTATATATTTATCACTCCTTTAACATTAAAACCCATTCATTGTCTATCCCAGCAGCTGCTCACTCCAATCCCATATTTGTTAAGATTAGTAATTTTACATATTGAGTTGTTTCTCAGGAATCTCATCCTTCAGGAAAGCAATACAATCTACTGAATTAAACTCCTGCCTGCCTTGATAATTTACTATCTGAAGTAGTTGCACTGTATATAAACTACAGTCTATGTCTAAAAGTATCAGCAAATATCAGTGAGAGTGTGATTTGGTAAACTGTAGCTTATGAGAAAGTAAAACAAGTAGCAAAAAGAGATAAAGGGCTTTCCATCTCCTCAAATAGAATTAAATGAGAAGAAAATTTGCCCCAATATTCTACAGTTTCCTAAAGTTCTGTTCTCAGCTTTCTGGTTAAAATCTGAAGCTCCAAAAAGAGAAAAATAGGTGGATTTAAGTTTTCTTTTTGCAGTCCCCTGTGGATATCCTGACTGATTCTGATGGTAAAAAAAAGTGTAACAAAGCCAGATACACCAGCCCTCATGGTTCTTGTATTAGGTTAGTAAATAAGTAACAGTTAGAAGCCAGGGTTTATGCTCGATTTGTCTTGTTTGGTGCAAAGACTTTTTGTCTCCCCTTGCGAAAGGGCAGTTGAGAAAGTAGCTGACATAACTGAGCCAAATGTTTTTGGTTCTAGGGTGCTCTGTAGAGCACATGAGAGCAATCTTCTGTGTTCAGCATCTGGCTGGTAAGTTCAATATTTTCTACATATATAGTCATACTTCATTCAGGACCACTTTTCTTAGCATCGAGTCGAAATGGGAAGCAACACATTTCACATCAACAGCTAATTCCATGTTCCATCACTCCATTTTTAGAGTCTGCAAAGGTAAATGTTACTCATACAGTTTTTCTCTGCAATTCTATAACTGCATTACAGTGGGATTGAAATTTCCCTTACTGAGGTGCCAGAAAGTGGTACTTTACTTTAAAGGTAAGAAAGAGTTTATTTAAAGACCTAGAAGAATCCTTCTGCTGCAAACAAACAAAACTGAACAGTGCTGTTCAGCTGAGCAGCTGACGAGATTAGCAAAAGCTGAACATCTAGTGACTACCAGGAGACAGCAGGCAAGGTCAAACAACAAGAACTGAATGAGGGGCAAGCAAGCAGAAAACAAATTAGAGAACAAGCTTTGCACAGGGGCAGAGAAATACATCTAAAAACCTGTAAAGGTACTTCAAAACTAGATGAAATACACTTCTGAGCTCTGCATATTTGTAGTTCATATTTTTTTATTCTTTTTCTAAAGAGTGATGAATGCACAATGGATGTGCCTTCCTAAATATCTCCTCTCCTGTGATGTTTTGACAGAGTCAAGTGCACTAACAAACATATTTGAGTTGTGGTAAATCGTCTGCAGACACTATAATGTCCATCTATGCAACCACTTCTCCAGGAAGAAAAATCTTGTGAAAAAGGGAAACATGCAATTCCTTAAATTATATCAGTGTCTGAGTGCTGTACATGGTTAGCTTGCTTCATTGAAATAGTTCTGAAAGGTCTATGTATGCACCTATTGTATATTCACCTATTAAGAATCTTATTTTTTCCCCTGCATGTACAGGCAGATTACATGATACACATTCTGATCTAGTGTGTCCATCATAAAATGCAGTTGAAACAAGTTCTCCATATAATTATCAGTATCAGTTTGTGCATGTGCTCTTTGCTGATCTGTGGCAGCCCCTGTAAGAGGCTAGAAACAGAAACATTCAGAAGCTGAGTCTAGGAAGGAAAACAGTTGGTCAAAGTGGGAAATACTAGGCAACTTTGTGCTCTACAGAGATTATGCAATAGATAACACAAGGATGCCTGATCAACAGTGTATGTAAATTCCATATAATATTTTAAGAATCTAAAATTTGGTGTGTGTTTGGTAAGCGCGGGACAGAAAGAAAGGGAGAAAAGCAGTTCTTGATCAAGATTAATGAGACTAGATTCTCCTGAAGACAAATGCAGATATTTGTTGCAGGTACTGTTGCTGAATGTTGACACTCAAATGTTTACAGGCATGGGTTACAGCTGTTGACAGCCATTTTAGTGTTTATACCACTAAAAGTGGTGCTGAGACATTCACTGTATTTACCCTGTTGCTGATGATTAAATATGGCTCTATTGAGGCCACAGTACCAGCACCCTACTTTTGACACACCTTTGACTCCATCCAGAGCTTTTTGCTTGTGCAGACCCATAAAACCCTAGAAAGAAGATTACATTATCTGGATAACCAGGCTGTAGCAATTCCAGCACTTGGGCTAGGCTATAGGGTCCCATAAAAGAGAGCCCTTCATTACTTATTGGGGTTATCAGCATAGTAGACCATCTTCATACAAGCTTTCATTAGCCCCTTTGTATGTGCTATGTATGAGAAAAGCCAACTCATCCTTGCTTCTTAAATCAATCCTATCATGACTAAACAGATATTTTTTAATCTAAATCTATGGTGTTTATAACTTTCCCAAAGGCTATAAATATTCGAGTAGGAAATGTCTTGCTTACAAATACTAAAACCTGAAAAATCGATCATGTAGCCAGTATATGAGCACCTGGTCTCCCTAGCATGCCTTGCAAAGCGCTACCCTGTGAATTGCACTTTGGCTTCTGAGAAATGTCATAGAGAATTTCTTCTTTTGCCAAGGGTTTTATTACCAAACCCTACCAAACCCTACAAAAGGAAAAGTGACTGTTAGAATGGTATTACTTGTTTCTAATCTGAATGTCTCTTTATAGTATTGTGACTATATGAATAGTTATGAATAGCAAAGGAGTTGTATGGGTGGCCATGTGTGTGACAGAAATCTGATTGCTACCAGCATGTGTTAGGTATTTATTTTTGAAGTTACAAAGCTATGCCCCACTAAAAAATTCAGAAATGTAGAAGCTATACTTTACCACAGGGATGATTTTGCTAAACAAGCACATTTAAAACAACTCAAGGTGTACTTCAAAGGGATTTCTATATTTAAAATGAGTTTGTTTTCTCAGGGGGAAAAAGAAAAAAGGTAATTTACAGTCTGATGAATTTTGTGACACAGAAGTTATAGAAAGGGGATTCAGTGTATCATTTCAAGTATCACTTAGTGCTGTACATCATTTATCAACTGGACAATCGAGTTGCTTGTTCATCACTCCTGGCAGGATGAGGCAGGAAACTGCTGCCAGCTGTTGATGTTTGCTGTTCTTTTGAAACTCTCAGTGTTAAGGGAACAGCAAGAAGCCAGTCTCCTTACAGTGGGAGTTTTGGAGCCTGAAATGTTGTCTCTGGCCCTAACTCTGTAATAAGTCAGGAAATGAAGTTGTCTGAGTGAACATGTTGTTGCAGGTTGGTTAATTAAAGGAATATAAATTACTGAAGTAAAGCCCACAACAGAGACTTCTGCTTATGTGGTTTACAGATCAATTTTGTGACAACATTGCTGTACCATAACATGCACACCTATAACTTTAAATAAATTCTTGAGGAGTTAGCATAAACTATATGAGCAAAAAACAGTTCTGTACACATCCCCCACCCTCCCTATCTACAATAGAAAGGTTTTAGTCTGTGCTGTGATGTACACTAAACCTGATGTAATCTCCCTAAATTGTCGTAATCTGTGACTAGGTAGACTGGGTAACTCATTTCCTTCCTTTTACAGAAGAAATTATTATTGTTAAATAGAGAATTAGTTTGCTTCTCTTTCAGAAGAGTGAAGAAAGTAAAGTGGACAGGGGACCACCGTGTAAAAAGAGGCAGATGTGAACAGTCAGCATTGGTTCCTTTTAAGCAAGTAGAGGCAAGGTCGTGATGGACAGTAAGAAGTCTAAAGCATAGCTTTTTCGGGGAATAAATATTATCGCCATTTCCTTGTCTGGACATACAAAGCAATGAAACCAGAAAAGAAAGTTGAATGTATGTATCAGTAAGATTTCCTATATTATAAGGAAACAGTGAAAGAGGATTCCAAACCCAGTCTTTCTTTCTCTCTTTTTGCAGGGGTTATAAAAAGACTCTTTTTCTCCATTGCCCAGTTCAGCAGAGGTTTGATCTCTTTTTGCATCCTGCATGGCAGAGGTCAAAATACAAGTCACTGAAACATGTGTCATCTTTCAAAGATCCTAGACACTGTTCTCTTCATTACAGTGAGACCACTGCTCATGAACAGGTTTCCTTAAACAGATGCTACTGCACTGTTGTTGGGGTGTGTGTGTGTTGTGATTTTCTTTAGTTTGCCACAAGACTAGAAATAATTCATATTGCAACAGAACTGAACTGTTTCAAAGTATTGCTTATTTACCAGGACTATAAATAGGTAATCTTACTACAGTCACCTGATGCTAGGATTTTCAAAACAGTGTGGTCCATTATTCCTTTAGATTGCCTAGAAAATCCCAGCCTGGGATGCTGGCAGCATACAGGAAATACTAATACAGATACGTCAGGAGTTTTACATAATTATGTATAGGATTTATAAGCATTTAGCTTAAGCCCAGGAATTTTAAAGCTTAACTTGGCTTAAGTGGTTCACAGAATTTGTGAGGGATAAATTGCACTCAGAAAGTCAAGGTGTTTTTTTCCACGATTATTTTGCCCCTTGGAAAATGTTGTTAGTGCAGATGAAAACTTTTTGCATACACCACTCTTTCTTGTATCTTCCAAAAAATTTCAGACAACCCTTTCCTAAAATAATGTTGTCCCTTCATAAGGTAATTGTTATAGCCCTCTGCTGGGGCAGAATTATGTACCTTTTCTCATCAAATCTCGTTATTTTAACAGACAGAGGAGTGTTCAATTTCAGACAACCCTTTCCTAAAATAATGTTGTCCCTTCATAAGGTAATTGTTATAGCCCTCTGCTGGGGCAGAATTATGTACCTTTTCTCATCAAATCTCGTTATTTTAACAGACAGAGGAGTGTTCAATTGTCTCCATACTAAGGACCCTTGCTAATCAAACACTTTTTAAAGCACTTGGCTGATTCTTTGATAAAGACTTAAAAGATCAGCAAATCTCTGGGAGAAGTCATCAGGCATAACCAGTGCGCCTATCTTTCAGGTTTCTGTTGAGACTTTTCCTTTTCCTTCCTGCAAATGGATTTTATGAACATGCATGTGTGTGCTAAGTTATTTTGCTCAACATTTGTAAAGGGGAGCATAAAGATATAAAGCTGCTTGGCAATTTATGCAGGGAAAAAAAGTTTTGTTGGAGAATACCAGTTAGTTAAATTCAAGATGGTTTCGACATTCAGATTCAGGCAGGTTTCCCAGGGAACTCTTCATGGTCAACTACAGAGGCACCAAAGGAAAAAACTACAACTGTGGGGTAGGAGTTAGCTGACACTCTGGGACTCACCACCCTGCCAGTGGGGATCTTGTCTGGGTGTCAGGATTCTTTCATGGTCTGTGGCAGTTCTGCTGATCAGTGACTCCCAAACCACTCGCCATACAGCTGACATAAAACCCAACTGAAACCTGGGGTATCCTTGTATTGTCTCTGGCCCAGAGACAAAAGACTTTCAGGCTCATAACACAAACAAAGCCAGAAACCTATTACTTTTTATTAGGATGGACTATCTAGCTCCAGGCAATGCTCTTGTCTACTTCAGAGTGGTAGGTAAGTGACTCTGCAACTGCTACAAGAAACTCATGCTCTGTGTGAACAAAAAATTTCAAATAGCTCGGCACAATTTCCCCTGCTGTAAACCAGAAATCTTATTACCAACTTATGCACTTCTATCAATGCTTTGTGATCCTTGAATAAAAGGCCCTGCATGTTATTACATTATCTTTATTCCATGCAGTATGTCAAGACCTGAGTTTGGCCCTGCAGTATGCTTCCTTAAACACTGTCAATTGCATGGTGTCTGGTACTACTGAATTAACTTAGAATATCTGTCTTTAAAACCAGTGCCTCTGCACATTCATAAAAAAAAAAAAAAATAGACAGGAAAAAGCCTTAGTAACAGAAATGACAAATACTTTTGGAAGTAGCACTAATCAAATTTTAGCTTTTGAATTTTATGACTGAAGAAATTTATGTAAGAAAAAATCCCTGAGGAGACTTATGGGTGATTATTGCACTGGCTTTTTTCATTCCTCCATGTGAGTTTAAGGAAAGCTATGTTTTTTGCATGCTCTTTCTAAACCTGTAGAATAGAAAGCAGTCTGCAAGGGGAAGTCTAATAAAATTGTCATTTACTACCAGTATTTTCTCTGGAGATTTTTTTTCTTTTAGTAAAGTTATCTTGGAGCTTTTTTCCCAGCCAGTGTTCTCCCAGTTCAGCTTCACAACCTCATTTTTCAGGGCTTGTCCAGTACTTTCACTTTATAATAATTTTAAATTGATAAATGTTACTGGTTCAGTCTTAAAATCATAGCCATCAAGTGTTTTACTATTATGAGTGTATCTCAACCTCACAATGTCCTTGTGAAACAGATAAATAATCTGGGTCTATATTATGGATGAGAAAGACCACATACACAATACCCATGGACCATGTTGCAAGACACTTAAGTTAGCACTGATTTCATTGTACTTCCACAGGAAACACCACATAAAGCTATTTGTGAAGGTACATTGAGTTGCAGAACAATAAGTTTATTCTGTTACCTATCATAGGGTTATCTGGTGTGGAGTCAGGGTCCAGGTTTTATTCTTTTGTTCCAGAATGTAACTGGAGTGGTCTTAATTCTAACCTAAGGTGTAGACCATAAGATGTGAAAAAAAAAAAAAAAAAAAAAAAAAAAAGGCTTAGCTGTTCAAAGGTATGTAAAAAAACTTACACCGAATCACTTAAGTGGAAGTTAAGCATCTAATAGCCTGTGAGGATCAAAGTATTTCTGATTTAGTCATGGTCCCGAACGCCAAGCAGGGAACTGGTTCTACCACTCATGCCTGAGATTAATGCTGTTGCCACCAGATCATCCTAATGGGGTTTTTCTTCCAAGCTGTTTTGGCAAAGGAATTCATCAATGAAAGGGCTTACAGACTTTTGAAATTCTCATATTTGACTGAAGTAGTTCTTGATGCAACTGAAATCATCATATGATGTCTCATACCCTGGCCACCTGTAAAGGAAAGCTTGCACATTTTTCCTGACATCAGACTAGGGCTAGCCTGGTAGCACTTGCATGGAGAAGAGTGTTTGGATCTGAACAATTCTGCAAAAAGATACAGAATAGTCAGTTGGACCAGTAAAAAACCTGCACACACAATTTTGCTGGGTCCATCTTCAAAATGTACAGTTATTGAATAGCAGCAAAGCAAAGAATAAAGCCTAAAATCCACCCAAAGCATATTATCTTTGATTTTTTTTGTTATCTTCAGATAACTCAGTTTTTCTGGTCTTTTTTTTTTTTTCCCTCCAAAGCCTTTCTGCAGATTTCTCGTATTGCAGTAAAACAAAACAAATGAAACATTACTAAAAAAAAAATGACAAAATATTTCCTTTTTTTAAAAAAAATGTTACTTACTTCTTACTATAATAATTTTCCCACATAATTTGGATTTGGCAAGACTGCCAGAGGAATGACCTTGTTCAGCACTTCAATTTATGTTTTCATCTTCAAGAACTTGAGGTGGCTTATGAGCCAGCAAATATAAAATACAGGAACACATCTTAAAGCAAATGCATTTATTTTATTGAATAAATAGAAAATTGCAGCTTCTTATATGGCAGAAGCCCTAAACTATAAGAGTATAATAAAATCAAACCTGAAATTTCCAGTTTTATGTCATATATTTCTCTTGTCAGAGGGAAACCTAATAAGCACTGCCTTTGGTAGCAGGCATGTATAAGAAAAGCAAATGAAAGGGAAAATAAGTTAGAGGTTTATTTATTTATTTATTTATTACCACTGTGAAGACTTTCATTATTGACATTATTTTATTGAGGGCAAAATTTTTTTCAGTACAGCTAAAGAAAATTGCCCCTCAAAAAAACTCTTAAGCACAGTTCAGTGCATTCAAAGCCTGGGCATAGGAAGATAAACAGAAAATAACAGGCTGCCTTCTACAAAACTTGTGTTCAGAAACATTTTTTAAGGGGTTAAGGAAAACAAGAAGTAGGTGTACTGATTTAGATCTTACTAATTCTGGTTGCCTATTTTTCTCGAAAACATAGAATTAGAGAATCATAGAATGGTTTGGGTTGGAAGGGACCTTAAAGATAGACTAGTTCCAAGCCCCCTGCCATGGACAGGGACACCTTCCACTAGACCCACTTTGCTCAAAGCCCCATCCAGCCTGGCCTTGAACACTTCCAGGGATGGAGCATCCACAGCTTCTCTGGGAAACCTGGCCCAGGGCCTCACTCATCACCCTCACAGCAAAGAATGTCTTCCTAATATCTAATCTAATCTACCCTATTTCAGCTTAAACCGTTCCTCCTTGCCCTATCCCTACAGGTCCTTGTAAGAAGTCCCTCTCCAGCTTTGTTGTAGGCCCCCTTTATGTACTGGGAAGCTGCAATAAGGTGTCCCCAGAGCCTTCTCTTCTCCAGGCTGAACAACGCCAATTCCCTCAGCCTGTCTTCACAGGAGAGGTGCTCCAGACCTCTGATCATCTTTGTGTCCCTCGTCTGGGTTTGCTCCAACAGGTCCATGTCCTTCTTATGATGAGGGCTCCAGAGCTGGATGCAGTACTCCAGGTGGGGTCTCACGAGAGTGGAGTAGAGGGGGAGAATCACCTCCCTGGACTTGCTGGGTCATACTTCTTTTGATGCAGCCCAGGATACGGTTGGCTATCTGAGCTGCAAGCATACTTTGCTAGGTCGTGTTGAGGTTAATGTCCAGCAACCACCCCGAGTCTTTCTCCTCAGGGCTGGTTTAAATCCATCCTGTCTCCAGCCTGTATTTGTACTTGGGATATTTCTGACTCACATGCAGGACCTTGCACTGGGCCTTAACTTCATGAGGTTTGCATGGGCTCACCTGTCAAGCCTGTCATGTTCGCTTTGGATGGCATCCCTTCCCTCCAGCTTGTCAACCCCACCACAAAGCTTGGTGTGGTTGACAGACTTGCTGAGGGTGCATTCAATCCCATTGTATGCATTACCCACAAAGATGTTTTACAACACTGGTCCCCGTACTGACCTGTGAGAAACGCTGCTCTTCACTGGTCTCCACTTGGACATTGAGCTATTGACCACAATTCTTTGACTGCGACCATCCAGGTAATTCATTAACCACTGACTGGTCCACCCATTGAATCCACATCTCTCCAGTTTAGAGTCAGGGCTGTTGTATAGGACAGCGTTAAATGCTTTGCAGAAGTCCAGGCAGATGACACCAGTTGCTCTTTCCTTTTCCACCAACACTGTAACATGATTGTAGGAGGTCACCAAATTTGTCAGGCATGATTTGCCCTTAGTGAAGCCATGTTGGCTGTCACCAATCACCTCCTTATTTTCCATGTTTCTTAGCATAGTTTCCAGCATAATCTGTTCCATGATCTTGCTGGGCACAGAGGTGAGACTGACTGGTTTCCTGGGTCTTTCTTAGTTCCCTTCTTAAAAATAGGAATTATGTTTCCCTCTTTCCAGTCAGTCTAAACATATCTACTGCTTGGTGAAATCTCTGATATATGCTGAGAACATGTTAAAGTACTACACAGAAAGTGAAGACTTGGGTGAAAATCAATAACTGGTTTACCACCATTAAATTTATGCCTAACTTCAAGCAAGGTGAAGAGGCCCTTGACAAACACACTTGTGCACCTTTCTGAATGGGGACATATATAACTAAGCCAAATCTATACAGTAGATACCTTTCATGATAAGTTTCCTATTAAAAGATGTTAAAAAGGTATTTAGAATAATGTGATAAAGAGCATTTATATGTCATGAAACAGATTGTATGTATTGAAAAATGCATTTTCTGTGAACATTTTTTAAATGGGGAAAATATTTCTTCTTTCCCTTAATATTGTTTTATGGAAATGGTAAGAATGAAACACATTTACCTTTCACTGATGGTCCCAGCCTTGGTGCCTCTCCCTTCTCAGTCGCACATACTTTAGCTGAAGTATTGAATATTTTCTGGCTTTGGTTTTGATAAATGTAAGATGACATTTTTTTTGGTGTGAAAGCCAACACTTACATTTTGTCTTGTGCTACTTTCAGCAGAAACTTGGGATGATTAGCATACCTCCAGAGGAACATATTTTTTTGTCACTAGTTATGATTTTCTTCCTAGCAATTCTGTTGCAGAATTGTAAATGATATGATCATTTTAGTATAGTATATGAGGGGTTTGTTTAATTTTTTAAGTTAAACTGTGATTATATTCCACATAAATATAATACATTGGCCCATAGGGAGCCTTGACAAATGAAATTCTAATTTATATAGTTTTGCATAGAAAGCTTACCCATTTGTCAGAAAAGAAAAAGCAGTGGGGACAGCAAAAATTCGGACAGTAAACTAACAGGTCAGCAAAGCCATGCTGCAGAGTTTCTGAGTCTCCTTTCCAAGCTACATGAAAGAATGGAAGCTGAGTGGTCAGAAAAATAAATGAACAAAAAAAGAAGGAATATTTGGTGCAAATAATTATATCATTAAATGAGTAAATAAAGAAACCGCATGCATTTGAAGGAGTTTCAAGCTTTTAGGTGTTTTTAACAACACTGCCTGGGGTAGACTGAGAGGAATTGATTTGGGCACTGTGTTTTTGTGTGAATCAGAATGTGCCATGAGTGCTTTGGCAGGCACCATGCTTCCTTTGACCAGCAATATTTCATTGTTGCTTAAACAGTGATTTTCTCCATTGCGAGGCAAAGCTGGTTTAGTTAATGCTATCAGTTCTTGTGAAAAGTGGCTTTCATACACTGCTAACGCCAGTGTGGGCACTCACCTTCCACGCATCTAGGAGTTTCCATCTCTTTCAGATGTGTAAGGTATTTTTAAGATGCTGGTAGGTATAGTATTGTAGAAATGCCCAATACTCTACCAAGACTGAGGTTAATTTGTGTTTCAATAGCATCTCAACAGTGATAGCTGAGGAACAAATAAATCCCAGCCTCTCTTTCTCTTATTTTTATATCAGATTTGTATCACAATAATGACTATGTTCCCTGGGGCGGATCTGACAAAAGAGCTAAGGGAACTAGAACTGTGGGATGGTGTGAAGCAATGAGCACACTCTTTCATGCAATAAGGGAGGTAACATTTTTCCCTTGACAGCTGTTTCTGGCCCTGCATCACCCACTACATGAAATTATCTTTGTGAATATTTTATCAGATTTGTAAGGGACTTGATAATATAAGTGTAATGCCAATATGGGATAGTTTTCTTTGTTTTTTCCACAAGAATTTGTAAAACAGAGGTATGGAAGGAAGGTAATTCCTTAGCTTTGTTTGAAGCTTGTTTTAAACATGAAGAAAACTAAAGGAAAAAACAGGAAAAAATGATGCAATATTTTTAATCTGTATGAAAACCCAACTCCATTTACTATGTCAATGAAATTCCTGATGCAATCCAATTAAGTATAGGGGGTTTTAATCTGTCTATTGATATACCAAAGGTTTCTAAACATATACATTGAAAACCTCTTTCCCTGTTTTTCTTCCTACCAGACTAACATGAGATTAAAAATCTGAAATTTATTCCCCAAAATAGTCTTTGCCATGCTAGAAAGTAACCTCTAAAAGTAGCAGATGTCTTACACTTGCATGCACACTAGAGCCCTGGGAAAGTAGCAGACTGCCACAGTGGAAAACATATTCCTTGATATGACCTTGTTTTAAAGTTCAGGCATCCTTAACCTCATTGCCCACACCTCCTAGTCATCCCACCTTCATACTAGGAGATCTGCCTAGCTTTCCAGAGCAGTTTATAGAGGGACTTTTAAGCGCAACTGATGTGATACTGGAACTGTGTGTTTGTCGTTCCTGGTAAAGTGAATGATCTAAGATTTCAGCCTAAAGGTGATACTGCAATAGAGGACCATACAAACCCCAAATGATAATAATTAATCAGAACAGTTTCAGAATGAAAAATAGCACTACACAGCTCCCCCAGATGCCTCTTCCTGACATGAAAAGTTCACCTTGAGGATGAATTGGCAGTTCATTCTCCATGCCCATGAAATTTCCAGTCTCCCTGAGAGGCTCTATTAGCAGCAATTGTGTTTGTAATTTGTAGACATGTCAATCACCTAATTTCATATAGGCCACTGAACAATTATTAGAATGCAACAATTTGGGTTGTTACTTACCCAGGCTGAATTTCAGCTGATAATTTACATCTGAAAGACTCCATTTGGTATTGCAAAGTCCCTGAGCCTGCAGTTCCCAACTGTTTATTTAATTCAGGTATGTTTATTAGTTTTTACACACATTCACACGGTCTACACAACTTAGTTTGTAGATCTGAATGGATAAAAGCCACTGATTTGGCATTATACGTGGAAAGCATAGTTTGCTAAATTAATTTATGTGGGCCTAGGATATTAATAAAAATTGTTGGTGATTTCAGAGCATTCAATTGCTTTCTTGGTTTTGTTGTTCCTCTTTTTCAGAGTGAGGGCTTCAGTTCTCAATCTTTGGAAGTGTTTCCATGGATGCTTTTGCCCCCAGTTTTGCTGTGCTTCCCAGCCTGACTGTCTGCCCAGTCACACAAAGCCTGATGCTTGAGCTTGTGCCTGGGAGCCCTGGTGAGTCCTAGGAGACCGCTCTGCCAGCAATATGACAGTTGGGTGAATTCACCCTTCCTGTGGCTCAGGATCTGGGAGTTGCTTTCCAGCAATCATACCCAGGTTGTCCCTGGACATGACAAATGTAATAAGGTTCAGAGGCTCAATTTTGCCCCAGCAGATGCTCTAACGGTTTAGATAATTGATTTAATTGCTTGTTCTAGGTTTTAATCCTGGGAGAATTGCTGAAGTATTTGGACACCTGGGAGCCTGATGAGTACTACTGACTTCTCTAAGGCATTTACCATCAATACTTTTTCTGAGATTAACAACTTGGAATAAAAACTCACATAATATCAGATTTTACAAGAAGTCCTCGTTCTTGCCTAGCTAGAAAAACCACAAGGGAGCAGCCTTTATTAAGGCTTCTCAGTCCTTTATAGTTATTGAAGAGAAAGTAGAGAGTCACAAACATGAAATTAAAGTAAAACTTTCCACACATATCAGAGATTTCAACACTTGACAGTGGGAAATTCACTTTGTTTTATTATTACATTCAGTGCTCAGTCTTGCATGAGACAAAGTGTGTTTGGCCCAGATCTACAAGAGCTAATCAGCATGCTGGGAATTAACTAGGAAAGTAAATGCTTTACTGCATTAGCCTGGGGGCTCAGAGAGCGGGCTTCACAGAAGCGAGCCCCACAAGTACTTAGGAGGAACTTGCCTCCATCAAACCGTGAAGAGTCCAGATAGCCAGGTCTAGTTCATAAGTGTAATTCTACTTTTGGGAACTGCAATAGGCCTCCGCACTTCACTAACTTGCAGGAACAAGATGTAAACTTCCTCCTCCCTGACTTCTTTGCCTATTTAGATGCTTTGCAAGTGTTGAAAAGACAAAAGGCTCTACCAGGAGTCTTGTCCAAGCAGCCTGAACCAAATTTGTGCAGCATGGACAGCCAAAGTCAGTGAACTACTGGAATGAAAGATCCCATTCTCATGCAGATGTCTTCAGAAAGAAAGAACAAGAGAAGTTAAATATACGGAAAATATGACATATTACACTAGCTTCTAAAAAGAACATTTTTCAAAGTTTTCTTGAGCTGTCAGCAGCTGTTTAAGTTTGTTCAGAAGTGATGAGGCAAAATGAAATCCTTTCATATATGATTATTTTTATATTTTCAGGGTCTTTTTTTTTCCCCAGGTATTATCTAGTGACACACAAGATAATGCACTGTATCCAGGCAGAAGCACTACAGAAAGATCAAACATTCCACTTCATCATCTTCAAATACTTTGATGCTACCATGGACAAGAAGAATAGAGTAAAAGAAGCAAAAGGACACTTTAAAATAGGATCTAGGAAAGAAAGAGATTATACACTGAGCTGTTATAAATTACTGCTGGTAAAGCTGAGAAATCCCAAAACACTAGAGATGTAGCAATCTGGTAATGCAAGTAGAGATTTAAACTTCAGCGAACAACCCTACCTCCCCCCACGCTTACTTGAAGCATAGTCCCTGCTGTTCACCTATTAGCCTCAGGAGGAAGAGAAATGTGCAGGTGGCCTACATACAAAATATCCACGATTATACAAGCATGATCTACCCAAGTATGAATGCAGTCATGGAAGTATTGAGGGGCAAGCCTCATCTGCTTCACAAAAAATTAAAAAAAATCCCCTAAAAGCCACAAGTCACTGTTAAAATATGACACAGATGACCTCAAGTGACCTTTTCATTTGTTTATGATCTGTCTCATGAATTGAGAGTGTCATTATTTAAACAAGTGGATAATAATTTTCCCTAGTAATTTTCTTAATATTTCATCAAAGTAGTAAATGCTCATTTCTATCAGGCTGAGCACTTTCTCTGGGATAAAGCATCACTAATGTTACTTCCATCCTTCCAAGAACTGTAAGAAGCTTTAGAAGAAAACTCATTTTGTTAAAATTATTCATCCAGTTGGAACATTAAAGAAATTAAGTCTTTTTTACAACCACCTCAACTTTTGCATGCTTATCGTGACATATCAAAACTCTTCTTTGGCCTTAAGATACAGTGGTAGTGAGTGTGTGATAATTTCAGCAAGGAATGGCAGGAGACAAACTGTATCAAACCTTATCTTCAGTCACACGTAGGAAGTGTAAGAAGATCTGCATGTAAATGAGAGCTGTTTCATATGCTGTCTTAATATACCATAATATTCTTAGGCTGTTACTCTGTGGATATTCTGACTTTTAATAACACAGGCATTTTGATAGTTGTCTGTTACTTCTTCCAAATGAAATAAGAACATACAAAAGCAGTGTGTTTTAGATAGAAGAAATAGAATTTTGGTCCCCTTCTAATTCTACTGATTTTTATATCAAAGTCAATACTGTGTTTTTTCAAGTTATTTTAAGAACTGACCAAAAGATACTGTGGAGCAAGTCTGAAAATGCCCAGAGAAGAGTAAACTGCAGGGCCACTTTCATACACCATTTGGTTCCACCATCTCCTATGGGACAATGATCAGCTGGAAGGCAGAATGTATCAAATGAACACAGTGAATCTTTTTACATTTTTTTAAAGCAGTTCTTTCTTTCCTTGCACTTGTCTTAAGGAATTTTGACCCATTAAGCTTTTTATTTGTCAATTCTTTTCCTTCTATTAGGTCAAGGGAGGTGATTCTCCCCCTCTGCTCCACTGCCATGAGACCCCACCTGGAGTACTGTATTCAGTTCTGGAACCCCCAGCACAAGAAGGACATGGACCTGTTGGAGCAAACCCAGACGAGGGACACAAAGATGATCAGAGGTCTGGAGCTCCTCTCCTGCGAAGACAGGCTGAGGGAATTGGGGTTGTTCAGCCTGGAGAAGAGAAGGCTCTGGGGACACCTTATTGCAGCTTCCCAGTACATAAAGGGGGCCTACAACAAAGCTGGAGAGGGACTTCTTACAAGGACCTGTAGGGATAGGGCAAGGAGGAACGGTTTAAGCTGAAATAGAGTAGATTTAGATTAGGCATTAGGAAGACATTCTTTGTTGTGAGGGTGGTGAGACACTGGGCCAGGTTTCCCAGAGAAGCCGTGGATGCCCCATCCCTGGAAGTGTTCAAGGCCAGGCTGGATGGGGCTTTGAGAAACCTGGTGTAGTGGAAGGTGTCCCTGCCCATGATGGCAGGGGCTTGGAACTAGACAATCTTTAAGGTCCCTTCCAACTCAAATCATTCTATGAATCTATGATTTTATTACATGACAAATCTATAAGAAAAGGGGAAAGACTGGGTGGGGGAGAGCATGGCTCAGTCTCATAAGCTGCTACCACTGTTGCAGCAGGGAAGGAAGATATTAGTGACCATAATTAATGGCAGAAAAGAGAGATCCTGTGTGGGCCCTAGTACTAGAAAGGGTCCATGACCTAAACTGCTTAATTAGTGATTGTGGCTCTGCCAGTGGTCTGTTAATAGCCTTCTGTATATAATGCTTTTTTATCTTTAAATTCCAATGGAAAATTATAAGAAATTTCCAAAATGATACATAAATTGCAATGATAACAGGCCCAGATTGAACTTCTTTATGTAGCATTTTAATATTAAAAAAGAAATTAAGAATTTGATGATAGAAAGTTGTGATCCCAGCTGTATTTTCAGTTTTCATATTCAATAGTCACAAACTGCAGGATGATGTTTGTGACAAACCTGTATTTTGAGAAACCTTTCAAAGACATGACAAAAATACAGCCCTCTCTTTATAGCCTCCAGCAACACCATCTTGTGCTCTGATCTCTCTAGATTTTACATACTCTGGTAGGCAGGTTGAGTGCTTGACTGGCAAATTCCAAGGAAACCCAATATACTGCTAGTGACTGTGCTGGCTGCTGTGCAGTTACCACTGTCTTTGTTCAACACTGAGCCTGTCACCTGATATATATCTAACAAGCACTGACTTCTGGAATAAAGGCTCCAAGTGAAGACACTTAATCACCCAAGGTCTCATAAGGATCCCACGTCAGGGAAAACACCAGTTTTAATGTGCTGTTGATTTACATTCTTCCTGCAGCTATATTCAGAGGCAGGATGCTTTAGTTCCTGTTTGAAGCTCTTCTCTTGTGTGGTCTGCTACATCATATTTATTTTTCTGATTTATACAGCAGCATTTGAGAAACAGGATGGCCCATATATACTTTTCAGTTTCTTCAAGTGTTTGGCTTATGATTTAATATTTATAAAGTATTTTGAAATCTCTGTGGAAGGTGCTATAGAATGCACTTCTAGGGGCAGTTTCAGATATGCAAAGTCAGGCCATGGCAGAAAAGAGTTTAAGGAGGGAGCAAATTAAATTTCAAAGGATATATCACAATTAATCGACTTTGTCAAAGGGAATCCTAGGGCAATCTGCAGATGAATAAATAGTGAAATGGTAGGGTTGTTTGGTTTGTTGTGGGTTCTTTTGAGAAAAGTGCTAAATGAAGATTAAACCCATTTTAACATGAAATAGCCATCAATACAAGGAGATCATGACATCTTGGTAAAGAAAATTGTTATTTTCAAACACAAGAGTCAATAATTATTATAATTTTCTATTACACATATCTCAAATTGACTATATCTTCAGGTGTCTTCCCATGTCATTTTATGGCTGCAGCTACAGCTTCGTGCTGCTGCTGAGCATTACAGTAAATATTGACTATTTATCTTTGAATGGCTGACAGTGTTATAGTTTTATTCAAACAGGAGCAAACAAGAATCTTTTTTACAATGGCTTTCTAAAAAGAGATGAATATAGCATGCAAATATATTAATATAAACAGGACAGCAGAGACATAATATTGAATCCACCATGGACTCTAGTGCCATCTGTCTCAGTTCTCAGGAAAGGGTCCACACAAAACCAAAAGCAATCAAACCTTACAGGCATTGATAGTCTTCTTCCTGTGGTTTCTTCTACAGGCTTTGGTCAGCAGAATTATGCTGCTATCTAAACCTGACACTGGGTGCACATTTCTGTGGTGCTTGGGATTGTGTCCTGTATGATCTGACCAGCTCTGATAGAGGCCTTGGGAGCCTTGTTTGTTAAATAGAAATGGCAGAAATTCAAGGAGTGACCTATCAGGACAGCCACCGGGTCATGCAGTAGTAAATATGCAATTCTGGTCCTCCCCATCTCAGAAAGTATATAGTTGAAAATAGTCTAGATATAGAAATAAAAAAGGCAACAAGGATTATCAAATACCATCATCCATGTGAGAAATAGCTAAATAAAAGAGGACTATTCTGTTTGAAAAAGAGGTGAGCTGTCACGGGTATAAGCAGGTTCAGAGTAGTAGGGAGTGGGACTGGCTGCTTGCCTCATCTTCCCTTACAGGAGATCAATGGCATCAAAAGAAGCTAACATATAGGTGAGTTGAGCAGCTCACAATGTGTAGTTTAGTTGTGGTACTCCTTGCCAGAAGACGTTGCAATTATTTAAGTTTACATGGATCTCAGTGAAAGCTGGTGAAGGTAATGGAAAACAAATTGGAGGATTTCTAAATATATGGAAGCCATGACTGGCTGATGAATTGCTTGGGTTGCTGTTTGGAGTCTAGGGGGATTCTTCAGGGGGAAGTATATTCTAAATCTTGTTCTTATACTCGTCAGACACTTTTGTTCTCTCTGAGAGGTGGACACAGGGCTTAAAGGACCTTGTCAGATCAAAGATGACTCTTATGCTCTGACATGGAGGTGGGAAGAAGTCACACCTTAGGCTCTGCCTGGATTGTCCAGCATTGCCAGGCTGGTTTGAACACAAGCAGTAAGAAGCAGCTATGGTGCAAAATAGCACTGAGGCATTGAATGATCAACAGATATTGCTTGCTACCAGAGGAGAAGGAGCAACAAAGAAAGTACCCGCAATGGAAAAGCGGGCAGTTAAAAGCTGCATGGGAGTTGAAACTCCCTTGAAATAGAAGAGTTTTGAACAGCACTTCACTCTGACTTTGCTTGCAATGGATGTCAGCGAAAGGCAGATTCAGAAGGTAGTCTTCTTTCTAACAATAGCTAGCTCTGAAGCTGTTGATGTGTTTAATAGCTTCCACTTAACTCATGTAGAATAGACTGACTGTAAAACTGCTAGAAATATTTGAATATTCCTGCATTCTACAGGAACATTAAGTTGAGGAAAAAGATTTTTTTAAACAATATGGGAAAATACAAGCCTTCAGTATGGAACTGAGGCTGAAAAGCCAGTTTTGCAATCTGGAACAGTGGGAGGAAGTGCTAAGATATTATCAAAGGAATATCCAAGCAATGACAGAGTATGTGCAATGTACTCAAAGACCTAACAGTATGAGGTCAGATAGGTTTTCGCAGACAGAATGGCCAATGTTTCAGTGAAAGATAAAACGGTTGTAATGATGCATTCATTCATTTTAAGCTGAACATCAGCAGGTAGGAAAATAGTGCTGCTAGGCTCATCCAGTCAGGACTGGCATGAGAAAAGCATATGTATGATTAAAAAAAAATAAATCTTGGTGCTTATTGCGTGTGCCTATTTCTATTAAATATATGTGTAAGCTAGATACACATGCAAATAACATGTTAGAAGAGAAAATTTGAACAATACCAGGAAATTAAAAGCATGCCCACTCAGGGGCTGAAAGGTATGAGGCAACAGACACTGAGAACCCAAATAATCTGAAACATTTAGTAGAAGAGAGCTAAATCACAATAAACTAAGAACAAAATGTAGTTGAGAATCCTTCCAAGGTGTGTATTGGTTTATCCTAATATCAGATAGTCAAAACTGTTACCTGTTTATTAAGAACTATTAAATGCCACTATGCTTAAATACACAGGGAGACTTTAGCTTTTCAAGAAAAATCCATATTTAGTTTAAATGAATTGTAATCCCTGTAATTTGAAGATGATCAATGTTGGATGAAAGTGACCATATGCAATTTATTTCCCCTACTAAAAAGAAGTCTGAACATGTGTTCTGATGAACAGAGTTCTCTCATACAGCATTTGGCAAAAGTTTAATAGATCAAGAGACTGGCAATACCTATTGTCCATCTTGATCTGATAAAAATGCCCTGTCTAATCTGAGACAAAAATGTGTACACTGAGGGCTAGAGTTAATACTACACATGAGACCTTAAAGAAAATAACGAAAACTATCATCAAAATGTGCCTCACACAATACCATCTTCAAATCTCAGAATGCAAAATGCTTTATTGAACCAGCCATATTGCTGTAAAGTGTCTGCAAGAGATAACAATCACCTTTGCCTGCATGGCAGGCATTAAATAACAAGAACAAGTGAATTTCCTGCAATTCTGCTCGTGCTTTAACAGAATTTCATTGACTCAAGTAAAAGAACAGGTTTTCTTCAAAATGAATACTTTCAGAAAATATATTTCATATAATCAGAATGATGTCTAACTGTAAATAATATCAGAATAGTATTTAAGAGTCACCCAAATTTAGCTTTGACACAAGAATGGATTATTTTTTCAGAATTGGTAGTGAGGGGTCATAATGTCAGAGAGGGCTGTAGATGCTACCTGAGAGGGTGACAGGACATAGCCATTTGCACCAATAAATAGGCCTGTTAGCCCTACAAAAGTAGGGTTTGGATCTAGAAAAATGTGGAAACCATTGCTTTTAGGGAACAGTAGTTTTTTGTTTCTGCCCAAGAGCTATAAGTTAGAGCAGGACTAGTCTAGTATTTCTTGCATTGGTGTTGATAAAATTAAACAGTTTTCCTTTTCAAAGTAAATCCTTTTCTTAGAATTTCAGAATCCAGTCATTTATGTTTCCATTGAGAGGAACTTTTTCATGGGATAAAGGTTTAATCCCCAATACACTGTGCATTTTAATCAGTTTAAATCTTTGCCTGAGAACAGACATTTCACAATCAATGGATTTTAATAACCTTTGGGGGAAAATTGCATTAAAGGCAAGCAGTAATACTTTTCTGGTTTCCCTCTTTGCTATCAGTCTTTTATTCTGTTATTAAGTATCTTAGCATGAGACCCAGATCCTTTTTTTCTCAAACATTCATCTGCTCTTGATGATTTTTCCTCATATGAAGTTCTAATCCTCTGTTTGTGACAACATAATTATTTCCACAGCAGCTAATTGCAATATTTGTAACCACTGATTAGAACTACAGGTGGGGATATGTAGTCAAGATCTACTGAATTAAAAACAAAACAAGTTCCAGACAAGTGAAAATATATGAGAGAACATAACTATTTTCACAATTGTGTTTCCAAAGCAATTCTTTTTTTTCTAATGTAAACAAGCACAACAGTTGATGTAAGTATTCATTGCCAGTGGAGGACCTCTCTAGACAGAGCCTTTTGGTGATTCAGTTTCCCTTATGCTTTTTTTACAGGAACAGTGTTTAGGTGATCAGATTTGTAGGGTTTTTTTTTTCTGAAGCCACAGAAAAAGAAATCATCTGCAAACTAATGTTTCTGTCAGAGTTCTCTTCCTGAAAGATTAGAAACTGGAGCAAAGTGCAGAATTTTGCTTTTATCAGCCACTATATGTTTCCTTAGAGAGAGAGTGAGAAAGAAGGAAATATCAAATAGTTTTACTGGATTATTGAAGGAGTTATTAATTTATAATTTGCCCTGCAAGGGATGTGTACTGTGGCACTGTCCCAGCACCAGCGCAGGAAGCAGCTCTAGCTCACCTGTATTTCCTGCTGCCTTGCCCTCCACACTGGTGTGCTTTAATCATCCTTTCACACCCAGCCAGGCAACCCTAAGTTGGATAAAGAGAAGCTGAGAGCATAGCTCATTTCATTACACAGGTTTTTGACTCAGACATGTAGAAGCTGCTTTTCTCATTGTTCCTAAAGCTGCAGTTGCAGCACTTTTTGGATGTGTTTTATGCATCATAGCATGGAATTTTTTAATCAGAGATGGATGAGATAATTACGAGGAAAAATGTTTCAGAGGCAGCAGATCAGTAGCTGGCATTTTAGCCCTGAGCTTGAGGGTGGACTTTCCAGTGCATCTGTGAAGCTGTTCCTCCCTGCAGTGTATTTCTTCGTTCAGATTGCATACAGGCTGCTATACCCAGCAGGAAAGATTAAAAAGGGCTGTGACAGTCTATCCCTGAATGAAAAATTGAGTACAGGCATCTGAACAGTTAGACCTGGCTTAGATAAAGCAAAACTATGCTTTTACTCTTTCTTTGTCTTGAACCTAATTCAACCTATATTTCTTTGAGGACTGAAAATGATTATTCAGACCTTTATTGCAAATATCAGACAGAGAGGGCTTTTAATATCGGTTTCTGTCTTGTGAAAGAGTAGAAAATTTATTACTAACTAATATGTTTTCCTGGCTTATCACTTTCAACTAGCAGATAATGGTTTGTGTTAGGATTTTGTTATTAAATGGAAGCTTGAAAATATGAACAGGTTCATAATAAAAACAACTTGAAACTGACAAAGTAATTTTTCCTCCGACTTTTATTGAACTGGCCCTTACACCTATGAAAATCACCTCGAAGTCAATACTATTGATTATATTTCAACACTCATTATGATGACAGTTTGAAGTGAAGTGGCAGGTTATCACTTTGCTTTAGATTACATTTGTCAGCACTGTAATTTAAGATCTATTTTTTAACAGCATGGCTTTGGAGCTTAATTTGCCACAACTTTGAAAATTTCAGTGTAATGAAATATGTTCCATGGAAGGGCATTATGTTTTTTGTGGTGTAAATAAACCAGTTCTGCTCCAGACTCATAACTGCAGAAGTCTGGATATACACTATAAATACTTTTAAAAGCAAATATGCATGTACATGTATACAAATCAATTCAGATAAGTCCATGACCCATTTTTGTATTTACTTTCAGTGAAATTCATTGAGCGACTGCAATGATCAATTAAACAGGATTTTAATCCCAATTACAGACTCTTTTGAAATTGCTTGAATTTATTTTTCCACTTATATGGACTTATATTTTACTTTAATAGGAGTTGTGGACTTGTCTGATGGAAGAAATGGTCTTCAAGGGAATGGAAAAAAGTGAATATTTGGTATATAAAAGGAAGTAATTTGAAACTGTAATTCTGAAACAACTGAAATTGCTTTTGCTCCATAATAGATGAAAACAACTGTGGGTAACCAAATGTAAGAGAAAAAAAAAACCCACAACCCAAACCAGTCAAAATTGCTACAAACGAAAGCACGGACTAGGTGCTTCATTGTTTTTCTTTCTCCTTTTCAAAGAATCATCAGAAGTAATATTAGGACTACTGTTCTGCTACACTGTGGTTGTCTTCACAGAACAATAAATTAAGTGAAATAATTTGCTTAGGAAGATGGTAGCATATTCTTATGTTGAAAATTGGGGAATTGCCTGACAGTTTTCTATTCTGACCACCGTGGGTTGTCTGCCTGCCTGCAGACGCAGTGGTCTGCCACTGCAGTGGACTTGCCAGCAAGTCAGTCACTTCATGCCCTGTTGCTGCCTGGCCTAACCTTACCTGTTGCTTAGGTGCTTCAGAAGGCCTCCCAGTGGGACAGGGAATCCATGAGTGTGTTCATTTCTCCAGTTCCACCCCCTGGATCCCACTCCTTTTATCCTGCCAAACAGCATTGGCTTTTAGATTCCAGCCTGTTATCCAATTATTTCTCCCTTATTTAGACCCCTTCTGAAAGAAAACCTGTTTATTTGTGGAGATGTCCACTCCTGCGTCTTTTCAACCCCAAAACAATGGGGGTCTATTGGTTCAAACTGTGTGATTAGCTGAAAATGAGGGTGATGCCATATCACAGATGAGTACCCACCTAGAATCCTCAAGGGATATCTCCTTTGTGTTCCCCTGGTGCCTTTTAAAACTTACAAGGACACACTGAACATCTGCTGGTTGGCCTAGCAGTATAGTGCTGTGTTTGTGGTCTTTATTTCTTCAGTCCACTGAACTGCAACAGCCAGCTGCTGAAGTAAAGTGCGCAAAATAGTTTGTCCTTAAGCCCAAGCAAAATACTGAGGACAGACAGCAGTGAGAGGAAATGCTGCTTGCTGCTATAAGCTTGAGATTTGTGTTACTCCCTTGTAAAATGCAAATGCCATCAAGGATGACAAGTGCAGTAGTTGCTCATCCAGCTTGGAAGAAGTGAGGGTGCCAGTTCCTGTAATTCTTCTGGCCAGTTCTCTCCCAGATCTTCCCTGTCTGTTCAGCCTCTTCCCTGACAGAATTTGCATCCTTTCCCTTCTTCAGCCTCTGCTGTTTATGAAGATAAAGGAGAGAAGAGAACTGCATGGTGCAGGTGACCTGTTGCATGCTGGAATAACAGGACTCTGTGACCACAACAGACAGCTAAAACTGAGAGCAGTCATGTTCTGAAGTGTCCGTGCCTGAAAGCTTCTGAGGCAATGTTTGAATGTGATACTAAAGTTACAATTGTTCACAGGCAATGCAAATAAAAGACCAAATTCAACTTTCAAATTGCTTGCAGTGAAAAATTTGACCAATTAAGTCCTTAAAAGTAGGTGATAAATATATAAAAGTCTATGAAAATACAACACAGCCCGTGTTCAGTTCTGTGTTCTTACCTCTGTCTTACATGATTTCACCAGACTGAACAGTGACTGGTCTGTCACAATGTCAGGGTTACTATCAATTGGTATTTGCTATACTCTGAAATACAGTGCTGGGAGATGTATTACTTACTATTAGCCTAAATAATAGTTTGATGATTGATTATGTCCCTAATTTAATCAGGCTGCTTGCTAAATGCTTCTAGGGATTAGAAGTTTGTTTTGAACACTAAAAAGTAAATATCTGAATACATATGTCCAGCTATATTTTACATTAAACAAAGTGCAATTATTTCTCCAATTCCTTCAAATTTTCTATGAATAGAAAAAAATTATTTATTGGACAGATTATATTATTGGGCATATTTAATTTGATTGTACAAGCAGATAAAACATCAAGGCAGAGAAGAAGAAAATAGACAGATGTAAAAGCATTTAGGCTAAGATTAATTGTTCAGAATGCTCTTGAGACACTCCATCATATCAGACAATTCATTGAACTCATAAAAGCTATACTGTCATTATGATGAGAGATGAGCAGATTACTGACAACAATTTTTTAACTAATGAATTTAGTCTCGTTTCCCTTATGAAAAGACTTATGTCTGGGGAGACCAAAGAACAGAAAGTGTATTACAAATTTTTAGCATCTGCCTGGACAACAAGGATTTTATGTCACATGTCACTTCTAAAACCAGTAAGTTAATGTAGCATTTTCATGGCTGGGTTTCAAGATTTACACTTACTTTCTTTTTGCCACCTGGACGATCTGCTTGTGAAGGGGAAGTCAAAGCTCTGCTTTTCTAGTAGTCCTAATCTAGTCTTCCACGCTAGGGTAGTGTGGAAAGAGGATCTCCTGACGTGGAAAATAGTATGCAAAGTTTATGGCAACTGTGGTGTGACTATTCGATAGTACTACTTAACTTAAAACATAATTTTCAGCTTAAGTAAAAGCCATGCAGATTTTTTTGGCAAGCACAAAAGGAATAAAAAATGTGGAAAGAAATGTTTTTTGAAATGTGAGCCACATATCATGTGGTCTTCATTCTCCTGTACTTGAAAAATTAAATAAGAAATTAAAGACAAAAATGGATGGAAAAAAAAAGCATTATTTACACCCAGAAGGACAGTTTATTTGTATTTTATCCCCAGAAATCTTGCTGATAGGAGATTAGCTCACCTTTTCTGTCTCTGCTCAGTTCGAGTTTTAATCAGCATTCTGCATCCTTGTTTGATTTCTTTTGGAACTGCAACTTGTTAAAGAGTGCTTCATTTTCTACCCTATATCAGAAAGTGTGTATACTCTTCTTTTGAATGTGTCTAATAGCATTTCAAGCATGTTTGCATTTCACTCTGCTTCCTTTCAGCGTATTTGCAATGTGCTCTGGTTTTCTATGTTGGCTTTGAAATATATTTGTTGAACTGATTATGGGACAGACCTTTATTTTACCTGTTAATTATCATAATTAATTCATGCGTGTGTGTCTGTGCACATTTGTGAAATGGTGCTGTAAAAGAGTTTAGTATCTGTTAATTTACAGACAGTGAAGAGAGCTTATAAGTGCAATATGAGAGAATCTGTGAAGAGAGAAAGAAATACAGCTAAACAAGTGGGGATAAATGAACATGAAAGATTTCTTGAGCTTCAGAATGGGGAGCCTGGAAATGAATTGCAGCTGTGTGCATGCATACATCTGGGGGCAGATTTTCTTCTTTAGCCTCGCTCATTCTAAAGTGCTATGGGCAAGCTAGTGGAAAACGAAGAAAATTATGGATATTTGTTGGCAAGATTGCAGCAAAAGAAGACAGAAAGAGGACATCTGTAGAGAAGCAGCCAGGAAGAAGATGGATTATGTATTTTACAGCTGATACAGATACATAAGGGCCATACTAAAAAAAACAAAACAAAACAAAAACAAAAACCAAAAAGCTAATTAGAAAACTATTACTGAACAAAGGCTGGGAAAAATTATGAAATGAAGAGCCTACTCCTTTCATTTATATTTAACTAAAAAAGAAGAGGAAGAATTTCACCAAGCCAACTTCTTCATTTCTCCAGAAGATCACTATGCTGTTTTATCTGGGATTGTGCTAGAAGTTACATTTTATATTCCCTTTATATTTTGGCAGGGAGCTGACACTTTGTTATTTACATGCATTATGTGGTTATGTTTCATTACACAGTATAATAATATGACACAACTAAATGACAAAGTCCCTGGTGAACATTTTAAGCGGTACACATCCCAGGACTGCAGTAAACACGCTAAATTACAAATTCATGGACTGGTGAATATGGCCATTCAGCAATATAGGAATGGTTCATCTTAATAGACAGTACATTCTGGTAGAAGGGCATGGGCAATAGGACAGTGTTTTACTTATTTATTTACTTAAGAGATGAGGATAGAAGCTCCGAAGGAAAGAGTATACAAATTTACTTAAAGCACAAGACAAAGGAAATTTCTAGGTGAAGAGTTATCCAGACAGAGTAGGGAATCCTACAGACATTTTTAATCAGTATTTTCTACAGTTACTAAAGAAAAAGCAATGGTACTCATAGGTTAATTGAAAATTAAAGGCAGGGCTTATGATGAGATACTGAGATTTTGTTAGTAACTGATTACTCAAAGAGCTCAGTCAATTAAAAATAACAGACCTAGGAGGCTACACATGAGTTTTGAACTTGTTCCCTCTGCCTCCAACTGTTATCCTCCTTGTCATCTCCCCATGCCCATAATGTCTGCATGATGTCACACCATTTTCATCTTTGGCATAAGATATGTTACTTTAATTCCTGAATTTTGCTAAAAACTGTAAAAAAAATCTGTGGCTAATGAAACAGTGAGATAAACAAAAAAGCATTATGTACCTTTTTTTTTTCCTTTTTTTTTTTTTTTCTTGCATGAAACAGGAGAAGGCTAAAGGAACAGAGGGAAAAAAATGTCAGCTGGAGAAGAGAAGAACAAATAATTCCCAAGCCTCTTATTTAAAATATACTTTGTTTTAAGGCTTCTAATTACTATTTGTGTGAAGCTACTATAGATTCTATATGATGATTCTATAAAAAACAAGCTTTCCCACAACAGTGGGTTTTGGTTTTGGTTTTCTGTACAGACTGTATTTTTTTAATTCCTACCAGATGCTGAATGCATCTTCACTAGTCAAGGATCGTACTTATAATGTGGCAGTCCCTCACTCTGTAAGAAGTTCAAGCTGGAGAGCATCTTGCAGCTACAATGATCCCAACCTATACGTGCACATCCTCAAGCTAACAGCTTCATGGCTCACAGTTAAAATAAAAGGAGTATGAATTACTCTAGATTGACAGAGTGCAGGCTGTTGAAAATGGTGAAGTAAAAGTGATAAGACTTTCTTCAGAAAAGAAGAATCAAGAAAAGCTTTGTTTTACATTAATTCTTTGGGGTTACAAAAAGAAAGAAGACTGCAGAGCTGCAACCATGCGTTTAGACAAAAATAGCTGAATTACTGTAGGTTAACTGAGAACTGGCTCAGGATGCTAAGAAGTTATAAAAACACCATAGTAACAGGAGGGTGTATACAGGAAAAGACAATATATCTTTAAGATCAGAGAACTTATATTCTGCATGCAGAATGACTTACCAGAACAGGAGTGGTCTGGATGGAAACATATGATAGAGAAGGTAAAAAACAAGAAATTGACAAAAACATCCAAACCAGGGCAAAAAGAGACAGGTCAGGAAATGTTTGTATGCGTAACAGATTCTTTTTAAAGAGGCACATCATTAATCATGCATGCAGGCTTCAATTACCCTTGCATACACTAGAATAAAAATTGTGAAATGACTATGGAAAGTCATTTCTGGAGGTAAAAGGGAGCTATTTCCTTTTAAAACAGCTGACCAATCAAAAAGGCCAGACATGTCTTTGGATGCATCCTTAAGAAAATAAATATATGTTATTAATGAGATAAAAGTTGGTGAGGATTTGATTCTGGTGATTGTAGAGAAACAGCATCAAGTTGTAGGCACTCAAAAGAATATTCGTAAGTATAGAAGTACAAAAATACTGGACTTTAAAAAGGAAGAATATGAAATTTATTGAGAATAGTTTGCAGAATATTAAAAAAAATGCTAAGTGCATTTTGCAGAAAGGGAAGGTACTTATGAAAAAAGAAAGGTTAAGAATTCTTGCATTTTCCCAATTGTAAAACAACATTAAACAATACCTGTGGAGATTCCCAGGTGGAGTAGACGTAACTCCATTTCCTTGGCCCGTTTACACCAGCTAGAGATAGTAATGTGTTTAAGGTAAGATTAAGGTAAGAAGAAAATCCGACAAAAAGCAGATTTAAAAGTCAAATGTGTTGCACAGAGGGGATTATACTAAAAAAACCCAACTGATAGAAGAAATTAGAATAGGTACAATGGAATATACTTACCTCTAAAGCAATTTCACTAACAGAAAAATCTTTTATTTTCACAAATACACAAACCAGGTATTTTTTCTGCTTATGATTCCTGCTGTTTTTATACGTAATTCCAACACTAGTTAGAAAGCTGAGATGAATATAAGCTACATGTAGACAATTCAAAGCAATATGTTGATGTAAATTATATCAGACAGAAAAGGCTTCTATTAGTTTTTATGTCCTATGTGTCTGCTGACTAAAACAACAACAAAAAAATCTGGTTGAACTGAACGAAGTGTATCTTACAGTTCACAAATAAAACAAGAACAGTAGGAGGTCATTAAGCTATTTAAAGAAAATCACGGACTTTAAAAGCCATTCTCTGTGAATCATGCTGTCTTTACAAACAGTCTGAAATTATTATTTTTTTTTTAGAGGTTGACAAGTTGAAAAATTCCATGATAAAACCAGTTTATTAATGCTTCTGTGATATTTTGTAGAAATACTAAGAAAAGATTTCCATATGAGAATAGAATACAGCTTAGCACAGAGCTATACACAGAGTCCCTTGCTGTAGCGTGGAGCTCTATGCTATAGGAAAACTGCTGAGAATGGGGGTAAAAACTAGAGCAACAACTGAACATCCACTTCCTTTGAAAAGTTAGAATTGTTTGTGAGCTAAAAATATCCAAAGTGAACGAGAGAAAGTTGGATTTTAAAGTTTAAGGCTACAAAGAAACCTGATATACTGGAGTCAGTTCCACTGGAAACTAATAGACTTTGTCATGATCTAAATGGGAAAGCTGCAAGGCTGACTGAAACACAACAGTGTTTCACTTATGTTTACAGCAAAAATATTCAGGATGCTGTGGTACAAAATAAGAAAGGAACAATGTTCTAAAAGCGAGGTTATTGGGAAAAAGTGTATTTGCTATATAAAGTTGTGAAAAGCGTGAAATTGTCCACATCATCTCTAAAAATAAATTTCTAAATTGAAAGCTGTTAGGAGGCTGAAAGTCTATACATTTTGTAACATTGGTAAGGGCACTTTTTAAATGATAGACGTGTCCTGGTGTTTTTTGCCAGATTGCATCCTATGAAGGAATCATTTCTGGGCAGGCTGAGCTTATTAGTACAGCTAACAGTGAAGAGGTATGAGGAAATATAAGTAGAGGGCACACTTCAGAGGAAACTGTTGTTATGGAAGGATAATACTGCTTCCTTACGTGGAGCAGGGCTCATGAGACCAGGGAGGAGAACAGAGAGGGAGAGGAGGTATCTTCTGTGGAGGGCAGGGAAGTCTACTGACAAACTTTCTGGACACAGTGAGTTTCTCTCCAGGCTTTAAACTGGGTGAGACTACATGTCATGTACTGGCTTATTTTCCACTGTCCCCATTATGTTATCTCACCATTTTATTCTCTTCATAAATTGTCCCATTGGCACAATAACTATAAGCTGTACTAGATAAACAGGTGAAACGTTAAAAACTGGCAAGAATCAGGGGTCTAAAAAAATCCCTTTGGGAAATGGAACTGGATTCTGAAATGCCAAAATATATTCTCCCTCAGCACTGGAAAACCTAAGATACTTACATGGTTGCTGCCTGCTTGTAAAAGCAACGTATTGTGCTCCTAGAGAGCCTGTGCATGCTGAAACCTCCATCCCGATCCAGCTGAGCAGAGGGCCCTGACTGGAGCACATCCCAGCTCTCTCTGTTTCCCTCCCCAAGTGACAACACCACAGCTAAGGTGGAAAGCTGTGCCTGCCTGGGTTGCACACACCAGGGACTGAGACGGGGTTGGGAACTACAGCCTGGCACCAATGGTATGGACATGAATTCCTGCTTGTCTAAGGAAAACTGAGTGCTTCCATTTTTGGTTTAAATTATTTACATTTAGGCTCTCTATTTTGATCTATTTTTTGATTTATGCAATGTGCTTCCATATCAAACCAGATTTAAAAAAAGTATTTCAGAAGAACAGATGAATAAAAATCTTTGCACGGGCTGCAGGTACCCCGTCGCTGGCAGCGGGGGCTGTGGGGTGGCCCCGGCCCTGCTGCCTCCAGGAAAATGTACTTAAGAAAGGGCAAACAATGCCATTCAGGCATAAGAGAATTAAGAAAAACAGGAACAGCAGGGTGAACACAAAGGTCAGAGATGAAGGAGGAGGAGCAGGTGCTCCATGTGTCACAGCAGATATCCACACTGCAGCCCATGGACAGGACCATGCCAGACAAGATGGATATTTCCTGAAGGAACTGCAACCTGTGGAAAGGCCACACTGGAACAGAGGAAAAATGTGAGAAGGAAGGAGCAGCAGACAGAGCAAAAAACATTATACATTGACCACAGCATCACCCACCCTCCCTGTGGTGCTGGGGCAGGGGAAGGATACAGGGGTGAAAGAGTGCCCTTGAGCCTGGGAGAGGCAGGAGGAGGGAGGCTGTTTTAACATTTGCCTTTGTTTCTCACTATCTACATCTACTATCATTGAAAATAAAGTTAATTTTCCATGTCAAGTCTGTTTTGCTCACAGTAGTAATTGGTAAGTGCTCTCCCTGTCTTTATTTTGACCTGATAGCTTGGTCTTTGATTCCTGCCCCTCCATTTTTTCTCCCTTTGTCCTGCAGTGAAAGGGAGGGAGTGAGCAGCTGGGTGGGAGCTGGGCTGTTGGCTAAGGCTAGCCACCACGAATTTGTAAAGCTTAAGGACAAAATGGAAGTTAAAAGTCAGAATGAGAGAGAAATCATTCACACAGAAACTCATCATTCACACAGAAACTGATGACAGAATTTCACATAAAAACACAGGGCTTTTCAGATCCACCCTGCTCTACTGGGCAACAGCTGGTTCTCCTACCAAGATCTGAAAATTGACTGGGAGGAGAAGGGGAGGGAGGGGTCTCCTGCCTTTCCCTCAATGACTCCTTCCCACTCTCCAGGATGAGGAAAGGTGGAGGGAACAGGCCTAATTCCTGTTACCTGGGTACTTCCCAAGCATGATGATCACTTTTTGCTTCTGTTCAACACCTTAATACATCTAATTCTCTGTAAATGTTCTGTGGCTAGTGGCAGTGAATCATATAAACATTCAAATATGGGTGGAATCATGCCTATCTTACTTAGACCGACTTTATCCTCCATTTCTAGTCTCTGATAGTGTTTCACATGAAAGTTTCCAGTTCATAAAAACCCAAGAAGAGTCCAAAGTAAGACCCTGAAAGTTTCCACTCGTCATAAACTATCATAATAAAATCAGTGACAGATCTAGAAAGGTCTACAAGAGAAAAGTTGTAACTCATGTATACTAAAATTCCATACAGAAAAGAACAGAATAGGGGTTCCACAAAGATTTAGAATCAGATGATACAACATCCTTAATAAAAAAGATCTTTGAAAACTTTACTTTATAATCTGGCAGTCTGCCTAGAGTCATAATGGAGTTTCACAGAAAAGTGTCTGAATTAGGCTAGCCTATAGAATGGAATGTGATGGAAGAGAGCAGATATATGCTATATTATATAAAAGCCTCAGGCACAGAGCAAAGCTGTATAAAGAGAAAGCTGGGCATACACACAAGTGCACACATACAATACAATATTCCTATATCCGTGTTTACTTTCAAGAGGTATTTTTCTGAAAAATAAATTACAGCAGTAGGTGAAAAGCCTACAAGGGAATCAGATAGATGAACAGCACTGCAGAATTCTGTCTCTTGTACAAAGGGAAAGTATACATCATAGTTACTGTCACTGTTGACTGTTATAAGGATTCAAGAGCAAGTGCAACTGCTGGGCTTAAAAAAGAGTAATAACAACTATCTTAGTGGCACTGCGGCTTGTAAGCTGCTGTGAGGTTAGGTTGGTGGACAGAAAAAGTGCTAGCATATCATCCATAAATAATTGAACCTAACCAGAGATACAGCTCCTTGGCTTTTCTGCCAATCTGGAAACCAACCTGAATTTTCAGTAGTACAGGGACAGGCACAGAATCCCAAGTTTCTACAGGACAGATTGATAGACCTTCTCCAAATTCAGTGTGCCAGTTTGTTCTTAAAATAGAGAACTCATGTTATCTTTAAGTATCAGTTCCATTGCATATGTTATCTAGGTTAAATATCTTCTGCACATTTTGGATTTTGAAAATTTATACACTTATCAAGTTATCTTTTTCTGGAATGCTATTGAATATGGTGGAAGAGGAGACTAGGATTTAGAGCAAGTTGTACATGTGTTTTGGTTTTGCTTACAGATCCTCAGTAAGTATTGACAAAAATAGAAGGGTATAAACTCACAAGTATGCAGAACCTGTGATGCAACAGGGCCTTTCAAAATGTGTTTCAAGTTTTAATTTAACAGATAAGAATTTTAAACAAGAAGATACTTAAAGAATCTCCCCAGCAAGTACCAGTATGTTAAATATATTGCATTTGTAAGTTCTAAATCAGTAGGAAATGTCAGATATGAAACACGTTCAAAAAATGCCCAGAAAGCAGGTCAACAAAATGCAATTTTATTTTTGAAAAGCTTGTCCATCAAATCTAGAGCTTGGAAAAATGCTGTTCTGTCCAGCTTCCTGTAAACACAGTGTTGACCAGTGCAATCCTCAGAACCTTATTAGTTTTTGTATTTCACAATTTAGTATTGTACCTCACATGTCAAAGGCAAGAACAAATCACTGTCTGAAGTTCTACCTCTCTGACATTCCTAGCTTAGAATGTAATAGGTATGCTGAGCTGATGTTTCTAGAATTGAAGAAATCCTTCAGTTTTAGTTTTCCTTTTCAGTTATGCAACTAGATCATATAACACAGGTTTCTTTACCTTTGCATGTCCTGCTTTCAGGGGTTTTTTAATGCTTCATGCATAGCAAGTAGCAGCAAGAGAAGATGTAACAATTATTAGAGAATATATTCCGTAAAAGAAGAATGCAAGGGGAAAAGAAACAGTTACAAGTAATGAAGTGGCTTCATAGATCATCTCCTACACACAGCAGGCAGACACATTTCTAACCTGCCAAGGAAACTATTCACCACTGAACAAATCCTAGACTTCTTAAATTGGCAAAACTTTTTTTGACTTAGAGGCAATGAGAATTTTGCCTGATAAAGATTTTAGGATATGCCCCTATCTGAGCTAGCTAGGACATGAATGTTAAGACTTATGACCTGATGAGGGGTTTTGTGCTTAAGGCTGTACTTCTAGCATGTATTTATATATTCAATTTTCTACATTCAGTAGTTGTACTTTGGTAGATATATGAGCTGCACAGTAGCTGCTTCATAAGTAATGCAATCCTTCTTCCATTTGTACAGAAACAAAGAAACCTAAATTTCATGTACTGTGCATAGCGCCCATCTTATTCCTTGTGCTATACTGTATAAGAGAGTACGCCATTTCCATAGCTTTCTTGCAAACTGTTGTTTTGCAGCCTTGACACAAAACATCATTTTACTGCAGCTTGCTGCATTTGTAAAGAGCTGTACTATTAAGCCCACATGCTACATGCCTTGAAGAGGAAAGCAGTGAAAAAACATGCAAGGAAAAAAACAGTTTTCCAGCAGGGAAGTATTTTTTGCTTCATAAATGTATTTTTTGAAATTTAACTTCAGGTAAGGTACACTTAAGTTAAAGCAAACTGGAAGTTTTTTTTTTTTTGTTTACTTCTTACCACCCATCTTTCCCCAATATTCATACACTATTTTCCGATTTTCTCTTTTTTCCAAAAGTAGATGTTTTGAAAACTATGATGTGTAAACTGTAAATGACTGACTATATCTTAAACTCCAGGTGTAGTAAAATATTGAAAAAAGCCAGTTCCTTGTTAAAACTGAATTAAAACCTTGTGTCATTGATAGGTCATAAACACTCAACATATTGTTCTTGCACCTGATGTTCCATAAGATGATATACCTTAGAATTCCTGGATAATTTACCACAGACATTTCTAAATGCTTCTAAATATATATATATCAACATTTTATTGTATCAGGTACCAACATAGTAGGATAAATAAAAGATCTTTTTATTTAGGCAGAAAAGTTCTAGGTGTTCTCCAAACATTTCCTGTGATACAGAACAGCTACACAATTCTAAAAATGCTCTTATTGGTTTAGTTTACTTCATTTCAAGAACCTGTATAAACAGCAGTACCCAAAGGTTCTTTTGTTATAGTGTATGATTTATCTGTTGCCGTTGCATCAAGATTTTCTCTGTGCAGGCAAGACATATAACATGGGTAGGATGAAGCTAATAGCCACAAGACAAAAGTTTAGAGAACAGATACAGTTCCCAAGTGCCTGGAAAGAGCTAGATGAGACTGGTGAGGCTGGGAGGTACTCTAGTTGTTGTTGTGGGGGGTGGGGAAGAGGCATTTCCTCTTCTTAAAAATAAATAAAATATTACAACATTCAAACAAGCTTCAATGCCACTTTAGCAAAGAACACTCAAAGACCGGTTAACAGTTTCAGATGTGTGTGTGTGTGTGTGTGTGATATGCATAAAAATACACAATATCTGTGTATTCTACCCAGCTTCTCCAAATGCCCAGGCTTTGTTAAGAAACAAGATAGGGACCTGGAGTTTAACTAGCATCTCTCATTTTTTTAGCTCTTCCAGATATAAACATGTCCCTGCAATCTGCAAACACTTACCTCTTCCCTTATCATAACTCTTTTTCTGTGCAAAAACTTACTATCCTAACTTATCGTGTATGCAAATATGTGAACTGCAACTAATTTTTCCACTGAAGCAGTTGGGGTCAACACAGTTGAATAGCTGCCTTTATCAATCAGCTACCAGGTTGTAACTGCTTAAAAGCCTGCTAGTAGACCTTTTACAGAGCAACTCATTTTTCATTTTTTTCTTTTTCTAAAAGGGAGAATACATATGATAGTTAGCTTTGATCATCTTAAAACTGTACTATAAACTTTATGTTATTACCTGTTGTATTAAAAGGACAATTCCCTCAGACTCACAATTTACCTGAAAAATAAACTTCAACATCATAGATCCAGATTTTTTTTTAATATTTTTTTCATAATATATCTATTAGTATATTTTCCTTCTCCCCTCTCCCCTGTTTTCAGGGCTACACATATTGAATGTATTGAACATCTTAATCTCATCTTGCTTTTAGGGATCCAGTCAAAAAATAAAACTACTATCACACTAACACATTAAACAATCAGATGACTGCAGTAAGAAACTGAATAATTTATCATTTTCAAAGAAAAATGACAAGTATTGTGCATAACAATATGTATCATCAAAGAGAGCTCTTTTCAAATTGCCTCCTGATTACTTACACAAGTTTAAGAGAAATGACTATGTACTGCTTGTAAGTTATTACCTTTATTAAAAAAATAAATTAGCCAGAATAAACACTTATTGTGTGGCATAGGAATTATATAATTATCCCTCCTCCAATCGTTAACTGGGAATTCTTTCGTATGGGAAAGACATAAGATAGAAGTCTGTACAGAGAGGAGCCCGTGGTTGCCTTTCCTAAGTGCTCTTTCCAGACTGCATATCACCAATTTTATGTCGCAGCTGGGAGTTATATTAAATACAGCAAAATACATTTTGTCTGCAAAGCAGCTCATGGAATTTCCCATGTTGGCTGAAGTAGATTTGATCAGCACATGAACAGGAAAGCAAATCAAAGAAAATCTCTCAGGCTCAAGGTTGTAACCTAAGCTTTTCTTTTTAATCCCCCATGTACAGACCTGCACTGACATCTCAGATATCCACACTATTCTTGCTTAAGATAATGCAAATTATATGGGCACATCTTTGGATGGTTCCATGACCCTGTACATGTTAGCTTTAAGTCTAGTTAAAAAAAATGTTCTAAAACACTCCGTGGATTAAATGGTGGCTCCAGTGAAGCAGTGAAGCCAGTAGGAAAGCCAGTAGGATCTTCAGATCTTCAACTTTGGCCTCAGCAGAACTGAGTTTTTACTCTGTCCCTTTTGAATGTGGGCTACTGCCTCTGTTGGAAGAACAGGGTTTTTTGTTTTTTTTTTTTTTTTTAAGATTTGCCTTGAAGTAAGTACTTGTGAAAGATGCTAACCCTATGGTCCTGGAGACTGATTTTTTTCCCTTTAGCCTGAGACTAGTTTCAGCAAGGAAGAGCTTTCTTGTACTAACACACCAATATGCACCAGCCTACATTTGCAAGGATAGCCTCTTAAAGTTCAATCTCTATACCCCTTCAGCTTTTTTCTTTTTTTTTTTTTTTTTCCCCAGTGAATCACATTTGTACAGATAACACTCTAGCTCAAAGACTGTAGCAACTTTCTGAGAAAGGATTGCTTAGGATGCTTGTCCAAATACAGATCTCATTGGATTGCTATGAGATTTATTCTATGCTGTGGTGGTTTGACCCTGGCTGAATGGCAGGTACCCACCAAAACCGCTTTATCACTCCTCTCCTCAATGGGAGAGGGGAGAGAAAATATAACTAAAGGCTTGTGGGTTGAAGTAAAGACAGGGAGGTAGCTCAGCAATTACCATCACAGTCAAAACAGACTTAATGTGGGGGAAAATAGTGTAATTTATTACCATTCAAATTGGAAAAAAACCTTCCCCCACCCCTCCCTTCTTCCTGGGCTTAACTTAATTTCTGATTTCTCTAGTTCCTCCCCCTAAGCAGCACAGGGTAACAGGGAATGGGAGTTATGGTCAGCTCATCACACGTTGTTTCTGTTGCTCCTTCCTCCTCACACTCTTCCCCTGCTCCAGTGTAAGTGGTCCTTATCACAGGAGACAGTCCTCTACAAACCTCTCTATTGTGAGTCCTTCCCATGACATGCAGTTCTTCACACACTGTCCTAGCATGGGTATACCCCACAGGGCCGCAGGTCCTGACAGCAAACCTGCTCCTTTGTTGGCTTCCCATGGGGTCACAGCCTCCTTCAGGCACCTGCCTGCTCTGGTGTGGGGTCCTCCATGGGCTGCAGGTGGATATCTGCTCCACCATAGCTCTCCACGGGCTGCAGGATGGATACCTGCTCCACTGTGGACCTCCATGGGCTGCAGGGGCACAGCCTGCCTCACTGTGGGGTTCACCATGGGCTGCAGGGGAACCTGTGCTCTGGCACCTCGAGCATCTCCTCCTCCTCCTCCTTCTTCACTGACCTTGGTGTCTGCAGAGTTGTTTGTTTCACATAGTCTCGCTCCTCTTTCTCACTGGCACAGATTTTTTTTTTTTCTCTTCTTAATATGTTATCCCAGAGGTGCTACCACCATTGCTGATTAACTTGGTCTTGGCCAGTGACAAGTCCACCTTGGAGCTGGTTGACATTAGCTCAAATTTGACACGGGGGAAGCTTCCGACATCTCACAGAAGCCACCCCTGTGGCCCCCCTGCCACCAAATCCTTGCCATGCAAACCCACTACATATGCTTAGCACTACATAAACCGCATAGTTGTGTAATGAGTTATTGTTGTCTCCTATGGTATTTCTTTTTTTCTGTAACCAACGAGACTGAAGGCTGCTATATGTTTCTGAGTCCTTGAGCAACTTTAGTTAGGCATTAGTTTTAAAAGAAGGTGAAAGAACACATGCTTTTTTCCTTTCTCCACCTCTGTGTAATTCATGATGGTTGTATTCAAGCTTCAGTGCTCCCTAGCTTGGATATATTAATTAATGCAGGAACTATCCCTACCAAGTTTACACCAAATTGATCAACATTCAAGTTCCAAATCCAAGTCCTTTGCTGCTTTCTCAAGGCTTGTCCTGCATATAATGTTGATTTAAATGATAAAAGTTAAATCACATAGAGAAATATGACTTCTATATACTTCTTGGTATATACTTAATATACTTCTACATACTTCTCAGTGACTTAATATGAGCTCTTTATACTTCTTAGCTCCTCTTAACTTGCATTGACATACAAACTCTCTATACTCTAGCACAATTGCACTATAATACAAAAAGCATAGGCTAAGACCTGAATGGCTGTAATTCATTAGCTGGCAACATGACAATTTTATGGTACAGATGCAGCCCAGCAGTCAAGTATTACCACTCTGCCTACTGGCAACACATAAGGAGAAATCACATGGGGGACTCTGTCCTGGTACTTATTTTCCACACTGAAAATATGCAAAAAGAACCATATTTATAGACTTTGTTTCATGATGTGACAGTTACTACTTCAGTATGAAGGGATATAACCCCTGCAGGAAATATTTCTTTTTCTCTCTTGAACACTATTTCATGCTTGAAGGATCCTTGCAAATTCTTAGTCCATTTATGTGCAGATTTCCAGTGTCCTGTTTGTCACTGTACTGACCTCTGTTGCAGCTGCTGAAACAAATATTGCCAAGAAGAGCCAACGAATAATAAAACTGTATGGTACAGACAATCACATTTGTTACATGACCAATTCAGGAAACTTGACATGGTTGGCAGCCTAACAATATGAAGTACAGGTGACTTTTTCAAGGTCCTCTTCATTTATATAGCTCATCTAGACACCTTATTGCACTCTAACTATTTCAAAGAATTTAAACAATATTCAATGGAAAGAAAGCAGGACTGCAATTAGAAATGTGTGAAGTTTAAAACTGGTGTTGACCTTTTCTACAATGCAGGTTGACACGGTTCTGCATCTCTACTTAGAAAACAAGTCTAATAGATCTTTATTATGAAAGAAATAAGAGTCATAGTATGTGTCTGTTTAGCTCTGTATCTCACACTGGTCACTGTGGATGCTGTGGGAATAAGTGTTAAAATAAAGGACAGGTAGGTACATTTTACCAGCCACGAGAAATTTCCAACTAAAGGAGTTCCCATGCTAGACCTTTCATCCAATTCTGTGTGGTCAACAGTACCCTTCTATAAATCAGTCTACTTGCCTTTTGAATCATCTTGTGACAATGAATTCTGTAATCTCAACATCCACTGGTGATATTTTCCTACTCTTCTGTTAATTTTGAAACTTCTAAGTATTTCATTTAATGCCCTTAGTTTCTGCAGTATGTTAAGTAGGAAAGAATTTTCTTCCATTCAGTTTCTCCATATTGTGCATGACTTAATATGACCTCTGTTATGTACTTCTCCTTTTCACTCCCTCTTTTCTAAAGGAAATAATCCTAAATACTAATCTAAAACATTTATCTGTCCTTATATTTGCCTATTGTTCATACATGGCCTACCTGTTAGTGTACTATTAGTCCAAAATATTTTTTTCCCTTTTCTCCCATGTCAGATTAGGTCTACAAGACCCTTGATGAAGGATTTAATAATAAACTGTCAATATCCAAACGCAGTATACAAGTGTGTGCTCTCAACTCCATAACCTTTCTCCATGTTTTTATAGGCTCAAAGAACTTTCCTTGATCTGCAAGTCCATATTTCCTTCAAAGCCACATCACTGCTTCTTCATTACCTGTTTTTTTGTTCACATATCCAGCTTTCTTTGTTACAGATTGTAACAAGATTAACCCAATACAGAAGCCATGTAGGCCTGTAGTTTGTCCAGTTGCTTTTAGGGCCATTCCCTCAATAATGCCATTGTTTACACAACACAACTAGTGTTTTAGCTGTTTCTTATAGGTATTCTTTTAGAAGCACTAGATTAGTACCAGCTAACCCAGGCAATCTATTACTAAAGAGTTTATTTATTTTTCTTCTGAAAATTTTTAAATAGCTCTTCAATTAGAGAACTTTTCCAACTTGCACCCCATGTGAAAAAGTTCTACTACAGGAACCTCTTTGACAACTTGTGTAGAGAATACTGAAGAAAAGTAATTAGTTTTCCTGATAAGGGACTATTTTGTCTAGAAGCACCTTTAACATTTTGATCAGTTATAAGTCTTGGCTTCTTGGCAGAAGTTCTGCTTCTGATGTGCTTGAAAGGCTTTCTTAGTATTTTTAGTCCCTTAACAACTTGTATTACAAACTATTATTTTTTTTTAAATTGCTGCTGTTCAAGGCCATTCCTGTTTTCCTCATCAGATTTGACTTCCTCTTTTCTCTGTTTTAATGATATGTATATATATATGTAATAGCTCTTTTATTCTGCTGTTTAATGATACTGGCTTTTTCTGGTCCTGCTAAAGTCTGTTACTACAGGTGGCATAAATACTTTCTGTATTTCAAAGATGGGGTAACTAAACCATCTCTGCACTCTTCCAGATTTAGGCAAGGCATTTCACCTTGTATAGGTTCACTATTACTGGTTGAGACAGATCTTAACCTCATTTGACATTAGGTTCTGATAGTAATACCATTTCTGTATTGGCCTGGTTTACTCTGTCATTTATCATACCTTCTGTCTTCTTGTAGTGCACCAATGATTATCTGACTTCCACCAGAGCCCCAAGATACTTAGCATGTCAAGTTACCTCCCAAAATCAAAACCTGATTTTTTGCCCACACTACTCAGCTCCAAGCAAATCTCATCTTCCCTTTTCTATTCCATTTTTTCAACCATAGTGATATCTGGCCTGGATCTGCAGTTATTGCAAGACTAAGGAGGTCTTAGTCTTGGGCACTTCACTTAATAGTTTGACTCCAGAATCTTTTTATGTTGTATGCACAATGCTATATTGGCTGTGGCCAGTTATCCTGCTTTTGGCTGGAATAGAGTTGTTTTTCTTCCTAGTAGCTAGTACAGTGCTGTGGTTTTGAATTTAGTATGAGAATAAAGTTACTAACACACTAATTGTTGTCACTAAGCAGTGATACTTGAAGTCAAGGACTTTTCAAGTTTCCCGTGCTCTGCTAATGAGGTACACAAGATGCTGGGAGAGAGCATAACTAGGACAGCTGACCCAAAGTAGCCAAAGGGATATTTCATATGATAGAACATAACACTCTGTATACAAACTTGGAGGAGTTGGCTGGGAGGTGTTGATCGCTGCTTGGGAACTGGCTGGACATTGGTCAGCAGATGGTGAGCAATTGTGTTGTGCATCACTTGTCTTTCTTGGGTTTTATTCCTCTCTCTTTTTGTTGTCTCCCTTTTCATTATATTTATTATACTTATAATAATAATTATTATTATTGTATTATCATTATATTGTTGTTGTTATTGTTATTATTATTAAAATGTTATCTTGACCCATGGGTTTTACCTTTTTTCTGATTCTCCTCCCCATCCCACTGGGGCGGAGAGAGTGAGCAGCTGTGTGGTAATTGTTTGCTGGCTGGGATTAAACCACAACACCCGTGCATCATCTTTGTGCTTGCCAGACAAATTGTGACACTGTCCTTACTGAAGTTACAAAATCCCTTTCTACAATAAACAATAATCAGAGTACTTTGCTGTATATGTCCCCCTTCGTATCTGCTATCCTACTCAGCACAACAAGGTTTTTGGTCATCACATGGTGGAAGGCTCTTTTCCAAAACATCTCTCCCAACTCCTCGGCTTCCCTGTCCATAATATCCATAGTGTAAATGACCTATTTTTCATGTCATTCAGTCATGAAACCATATCCTAACCATGAAAAGAGATGACCTGCACAATTTTAGTCATTCACACTGAGGAATATGGATAATAGACCCTTTGGTCAATGTAAAAGGGATGGCTATGAGGTGAAGGAAGTGAGTTGAATTTCAGATGTGGCTGAAGGCTTGGATTTTGAATGCCATAGTCTGTGATCTTATGCAAAAGTGGCCACGTATGAGAAAAATCTCAATAATTCTTCAGCAATGAATCTCTCCTTTCACTGCAATAGCAAAAAAAAAAAAGGTAGGAACAGAAAACATCTGTTTAAATAATTAAAATGCTGATAGACTTCAGGTGTCTTAATTAGTTTCTAGTTCACCTTTGTAAAAAGTGTCTAAGGATCAGGGATGGTAGAGTCTCAAACTCTGGAAATCTTTGTAATAAAGGTTGCTGTTCAGCTGGGGCTCTACTCTTGTTTTAAATGAATTTGCAGTTTCTTATCTTTGAAAGTAAAAGACTGAATACCTACTTCACAATTGAGCTATCCATAAAACTCCTTTTCTCCACCCCAGTTCTAGTGAGTTCTACCCTGCTACCAAGCAAAAGCAGGCTAATGATCACAGAAAGACTGGGACATCCGCAATAAAGCTTTCCTCTAAGGTGTGCAGCTGGGCCTATATCTTGTTTGGAATACATTTTCTCTGGCAGTGCTGGAAGAAGTCAGCATTCTGAACAAAACACCCAGAAACCTCTTTTGATGTTATCATTAATCAGGCCTGTTAGTTCAAATGCCTAAACATTTTTTTTAAATGATTGAGGACAATGGAATTTTAAATGTAATATGCCAACACTCTGCTAATGTGTTCTTAGACATCTATTTTATCACAAGTGAATTTGGCCCACATGAACAAGATTTTTTTAAAGAATAATCTAAAATTTACTATGCAGCAAGTCTGTTCTCCCTGCACTTGGTATGTATCACACATAACAAGTTCAGGTGTAAGTGCTGCTGTAACAACTCCTTGAATCTGACACCTGATTTTTTTTATTATTTTTAATGCATGTTGAATGTAAAGAAGGGGTTTTATTCAAGAAACACAATGAGCTAATAGCAGTCACACAGAAATACAAGGGGGTACAAGATGTTTTTAAAGTACTATCCCAAAAAACAGTGGCCTGGAGAGAAAGCACCAAAGCCAGAGAATAACATGAAACTTGTATCCTTGTCATCAGACATAAGGTACAATTTAAAAAAAACATACCCACAGCACAGACATTTTATATGTGATCTGTTTTAATGCAGCAGTGTATGAATGACACTGAGAGGCACATTCCGCAGAGATGGAAGAAGTTTTTGATTTGTCACTAAAGCCATATTTGTTTGCCCATGCAAATGACAGTGAAGACTGCCTTATCCTCAGCTGGCAATATAAGCCAGGTGGTAACCACACACTCTGCCCCTAGCCTCCTTGCTATATTCTTTGACGTGCCCTGTATACAAGAAAGGTAAAACTTGGCTGTTTTCTTTCTGTTTGCTTTAGGCTGTCCATTTAGGAATAGCATTCCTTAAATTTTGCTTAGTATTTTAATTATAAATCTACATAAAATATTACTTTAGTCCAGAATGTAAATGAAAATGCAACAATAACAGCACTGGAAAATGAAAGATACCTTTCAGAACACCGAGTTGTTCTTTTTTTCTTACTTTATATTTACATTCACTTTCTTGGATTTTCAAACTTCATAGCCTAAAACAGGTCCATAGCCAGGAACTTTGCTCTGATATCCAGATTGTTTATCCAAGTTCTTCGTCAGTTTGCTAGACTTTTACTCTCCTACCCCAGCCAACTCTTACTTAATCACCACTGTTAATTAATCATCACTGTTTCAAGTAGTTTTCAGTTCAGATAGTGTTTTTATCCACAGCCATTTGGATTAATCTGTCACAGAAAGCTTCATGAGATAGTATCAAATGCTATAACAGATTGCATCTATCTTTGAGTTCTCTTTCCCAACATGATTATTGTCTTATATAACCATATACCTGTGTGTGTTTAAAATTATCGTTGTCTGGTAACATACTTTAAAAACTAATAGCACTTGTTTTTCATTCTATGACAACAAAAATGCTGAAAGAAACAACCAGAACTTTGCAAGTGAGGATTTAAACTTCAGCTGCATTACCAGAAAGAGTACGTAATATCTGGGAAGCACAAAGGTGAACAAGAACTCCTGGTGTTTAAGAGCTCATTCTATTATCAATAATAAGGCTTTTATTTATTCGTCCCTTCATTTGTCTCATGTAATCATGTGCCAGCACTCAGCTGAATTTAATGGTAGGTAAGAAGCCTATTTGCACTAAGGCATCCAGAAAGGCATTACCAGAAATTTTTTTGAATGATTAATGAGCTATTAATTATACAAGAAGCTAGTTAATTTTTGCTGGTCACTGGGCACCACTGAGAAGGACCTGGCTCCATCCTCCTTCCACTCTCCCTTCCGGTATTTACATACATTGATAAGATCTCCCGAGTCTTCTCCAGGCTGAGCAGTCCCAGCTCTCACAGCCTTTCCAGTCTTTCCATCATCATCACTAGCTTTAATTTTACCTAAAGTCAAGAAACAATAATGACTTTACATTCCTGCCAAATTTTGTGATGTGGAAGGTGCAGATGGATGCCACCCTGTTTAGACTAGGCTTTTCTTTCTTAAACCAAATGACCATGGTAACTTGGCTTTAGGAACTGTCAGGGCCCTGAGGGCACTACCAGGCCTGACTGGCCTTGACAGACCCACTTGGTGTCTTTGCCCCTGGGCCCGGGGGGCTCACTTAAGCTTGGACTAGGATACTCAAAGCTGGTCTGAGGAATGCTATAGATAGACTGGTGCCCAGCCCTGTCTTTGCCCCCTTCCCCTACGTTGTAGCTTTGCCTCTAGCCTCCATTTTATTTTGCTGTTGACTGGAGCCGCCTTGGTTGGTCCTTGGTCCTGGTCGACTGCTTGCCGTGGCTGGGTCTGCCACTGAACCCTAATACTAGCACATTGCTGTGTTTAGACCTGGCAGGAAGGTGCCTCACTGGTGGGGGATCAGCCAGCCTTGGGGTTTACCTCAGCCTCCTACTCATCTGCTTTTGGAGACCGCCTCCTGCTCCTGCTTTTAACTTTACTTCTATTTTTTACTATTTGAAACCTAATAGTTGTATTGTAGATTAGTTACCCATAGCCCAAGTGGCCCTTTGAACAATCTGATTTGTTCAAGCAGGGTTTATCAGCTATGCTCCCTATATAAAACTGGGGCACCATACTGAACAGTTACTTTCATACTTGTGAGCGATCTTTAGTTAAAAGGCATTGATGTTAGTTTGTTGTCATCGTGAATGCTTTGATCTAGAAAGCTTGGGGGCAGGAGAAGGAACAACCCAAAACCCTATAAACAAATGTCACCCCAGCACCTTCTGAAGTTGATTTTTAGGTGTCATTTGCCTGCTTTACAAGGCCATTCTCCTTAAATGGACAGTATGAAAAGCACAACAGTTTATCATTCCTAGTCAAGAGAACTAAGGGACATGTGATTGTATATGAAGGAAAGTTTAATTAAAGGGAAGTTTAATGTATTTAGGAGAATATTTTCTTGGGAATTGTGACCAGGATGTAGTATAAACACTTGAGGGCAATATTTGCAAGAGGAAAAGCTTAACACTTGTTTTTCAGGTGAGTTCTTTTTTCCCCCAAAAGAAATTAAAAATTCCCCCTAGAGATGCTTCTGGTCAGGTTCAAGTTGGCAAGACTGAAAATCTGTTGGTAATTACAGACCCTCTGTTACTTATTTAGTCTCAAAGGACACCCTTCATTTGGTGAACTTCTTGTGTTTAGCTATTTTACAAAACCTTGATCAAGACACGCTGCAAGTGCTAAAACACCAGTCTTCCCAATCCTAAGAAAAGGCACATGCAGACAACATCAAAATGACTTATACTAGTTCCATATATATGAAGCTTCTTAAAAAACTGATATCTGCTTAAAACGTGAAGCTTTTCAACAGCTCATAACCTCCCAGTCTTTGAGCTAAACTTAGAGAAGGCATAACTGAGATTAAGCAAAGCCAAAGTCAGGGCCAAATAGAAGTTAATGTGTGTGTGTGTTAAGCAAAAAGTTTTCATGAGATATAAGGAATTAATTTGATTGACTTCAAGTAACACCATATAAATGCCTAGGTCTTTACATAACATTTACTTTTTTCTTTAATGATTTTAGTTTGTGATGTTATTACTTATGTCCTCTTGACACAGATCTTACCATTATTAAAAATGGAGATTAGGGAAGTAGTAGCAAGGTGGATAGCCTGATGCCGAAGCAACTGATGACAGTAGTCCAATGATAGACTGTGTGCCAGGCTCTTGCATTCACGTGACTGGTCTGAAGATGCAAGTTGTCTTGGAAGCAAAGAGATCATTTGAAGAATGACAGGTGATGACTGTCAGTTGAAGGAGTGAATAATAGTCCTTGAAAATGAAAATAAAAAATCTAAACATCATTTGATATTGACTGAGAATGTAGTCATTTCTGAAGACAAATATGTTTATCCATTGAATTGGTTCTTGTCTTTCTCTCTCCTTTAAAATTTGATTTCCAACTCAAATTTACTAGACATATTTAAAATTTATCCCTATGATGTTATTTTTACAAGTTCCTTTATAGACTAGAACTGCAATTTTAATGGACTCTAAAAATGAATCCTTTTATTTTTAGTACACAGAACACTGTACTAAATGCAATGCAATAGAAGTTGCACAAAAAATATGAACTTTAATACTTTTACTCTGCATTTAAGAATAGAAGCTTGTAGTTCATATTTTTCTACAAAACTGGGATGTAAAACTTTTCTTCAAGTCAATGTTTATTTTCCTTTCTTGTCCTCCACATAATGGGAATGAAATTTGAGAAACTGTTTGTGAAAACAGGAACATTTCTCACATATGCATAGTTTGAATACTAATCCTTATAGATACAGATTCCACCTAGAATGAAACAGAAGTCTACAGGGCAATAGGGGGATTATAATAATAATAGAACTCAATAATACAACTATTCTTTTTAGAAAATCATATAATGAATAATAGAAATATTATTATTTTTAAAAAAAATTGTCAGTTGGTACAGGAGAACTTCTGCTTTTAAATTATTTAACTTGGAGAAGATATTTTCCCAAATTATTTCTGAAGAAAAAGGGCAATTAAAAGTGTCATAATTAAATTATTCTGTATTTATTAATAATGCAAATAATAATTCATAATAACATAACAATGTAATCATAATGTGATTAAATTAGTATTACAGTCATTCCTTAATTTTGGGGTAGCTTACTTGGGTTGCTGATTAATTGTGCCATTAATACAAGGTATTAGGGAGTAGTTGTCATGCACAGCTACAGTTGTTAGCCTAGAACATTATAAGCAGGACTGTACTGCTTCGAGGTTTAGGAAATTGATTTTTTGAGCTTGGAATGGACCTAAAAAACCTGTACGTATGCAAGTTGGCCTAACGCAAAGTCATTTAGTGCATTTTTTCACTGCATTCCCCAGAGGTCGAAGTTCTAGATGCAGGTATCATGCATTACTATCTCCTGTTTTGGACTGCCACAGAAAGTCTGTTCTAGAAGCAGATGACTGAGTGCAAAGATGTTCATGCAGAACTGGTGAAGGCTCAGGCACCCCATCTGAAAATTTAATGTACCCATTTTTAGGCCATCCTTGAGCATGCAAGTGCTTTCTTCTCTCTCCCAGGCACCTATCTCATCCTAACCAACAATGATGATAGAAATGTACTTCCAGTTCTTATGTTCTGTGCTGCCATTTGAAGTTATGCACACTAGATTTTCTTTGAGGAAGTAAAGCAGAAGTGATTTTTCTCAATTCAGATATGGTCATTGCTCCACCAAACTATTTTGGATATAATAATTTTTAAGACTTTTATTTTTTTTAAGACTTTGTCATTCACAAATTTTAGAGTTTCTAGGTGTAGGAGATATCACCAAATTACTGAGGTTGACCTCCAATGTGTTGCAGCACAAAGATTCTCATGTAACAAATTTAAATATTGTTCACAATATTTGATTCAAAAAAGTATTTTAGTTCTCTAGTTTGAATCTACTTCAAATAATTCTAACAGTGAGTGTCCAACGCTTTTCTTTAAAACTAAAACTATGGATTAATGGCCCTACATCTAATATAATGCTTTCAAACATACAAATAAAATGAACAAGTGTCCAAGAGAGACACTAAATTGCTTCTTAGACTAGAGACTGTAGTGCAGGTAATAAATAGCTTGGACTACATCATGGAAGTTACAAAAATTCAAAGCAGCCCAATCCTATTGATCTCGCTACAGTATTAGATGGCCGTTTCTAAATGCAAAATATGTGTTAAATCTAAGTTAACGTAGCTTCCGCGTTAATTTAATTCTTTCTTGCTTCAGCAAAAAAAGTGCTTGTACTGTACAAATCCTACTGTTGCAGGGTGATTCCTTAGGTATAAACAGCTTGGGTATGCTTAATGTTCTCTATACTGCTGAGGATCTCAGAAAAGCTGCAGAGATACATCACAGCAATCATTAGCGATCAAGAGTTTCCAATTACTCAGTTACACCTGCTTGTCAAGCATTTGATACAAATGAAGCAAAACTAAAAGTATTTAGCAAGGAGTTTTCTAAGAAAAATGAAGGTCACAATTCCAGATTGTTTTACTTAAAATGCAGATACATCACCTGAGACAGTTCTACCAGACCAGTTTAGTCATATTGCCTTAGTAAACTATTTAAATGGAGCCATAGTATGATTTGGAAGTTGAGATAAGGGTTACAATGGCTACTAGTGTTTAATCCAAAGGAATAGTAACTACTTTCTTCTTTGGCTGTCCTGAACTCGGCTCTGTATAGCTATTGCCTTAGCAAATCCTTATCAGGTACAACAGTGCCCACAGATGGAAAGTTCTCTGGCAGAGAAAAAAAATAGGGATTTGGGCAATGTACAATGAAATAATTGCAATAAAATGAGTGTTTTGTTGGTTTTTTTTAAGAATGTTAAAGTCTTCATTTTTGCTTAAAACTTGCTTTTGCATAAAACTGAGCTGAAATTTTATATGATAGTTTACATAAACCCAAATATCATGTAGATATTTGATATCATGTAGAAATTCAAGAGATAATAATGATCTAAATCAAAATCTTTTTCTGGGAAAGACGGAACACATCAAATATGGAGCTAAGAATTTATTTTTAGTAACAAACATGTTTTCACAGTCTAATAGTGTAAAATAATACAGAAAAATATAATTAATAATACAGTTAAAATTGCTACACAAACCATTTCTATCCTACTCTTTTCTCTGTTGTGACATTCACCTTTCCTATGCTCTTCTGAATCCTAGGTCAACAACTGAACTTTTCTTAAATGCCACAGGGCTGGTAGAGGTGGTAGACTCACAATCACAGGTCCTGGTTCTCATGGGGGATTTCAGTCTCCCTCATATCTGCTGGAAAGACAAAACAGCTAGGCCCATGCAGTGCAGGAGGTTCCTACAGAGCATTGATAACTTTTTGATGGAGGTGGTGGAGAGCCAATGAAGCAGGATGTGCTCTTAGACCTTGTCTTCACAAAGGACTGGTTGGGGATGTGAAGGCTGGGGGCAGTCTTGGTTGCAGTTGCCATGATATTTTGAAGTTTAGGATCCTGCATGGAAGAAGCAGGGCAATAAGCAGCATTGCAACCCTGGACTTCAAAAGAGCTAACTTTGCCCTCTTCAAGGGCCTACTTGTAGGAATCCCATGGGTCAGGGCTCTAGAAGGTAGCGGGATCCAAGAGAGCTGCCTAATATTCAAGCGTTGCTTCCTCCAAGCTCAAGACTGGTGCATCCCTATGAGTAAGAAGTCAAGCAAAGCGGGCAGAAGACTTGCGTGGATAAGCAAGGAGCTTCTGGCAAACCTCAAACAGAAGAAGAAAGTTTACAGGATGTGGAAAAAGGGACAGGCCACTTGGGAGGAATATGGGGATGTTGTCAGAACACGTAGGGCAGGGGTCCTCAAACTTTTTAAACAGGGGGCCGGTGCACGGATGAAGTGGCAGGCAGCCATCTGCGGCTGCTTGGTCCCCCCCCCCCCCCAACCCCTGTCGTGGGGGGGGGCAGGGAGGTTCTGTAAAAACCGGGGGCCGGATTGAGGACCCTGGGGGGCCGTATCCGGCCCACGGGCAGCAGTTGAGGACTCCTCACGTAGGGAGACAATGAGGAAGGCCAAGGTATGTTTGGAATTAAATCTGGTGAGGGATGACAAGGACAACAAGGTCTACTTCAAGTACATCAGTAGAAGAATGACTTGGGGAAATGTGGGCTCACTGCTGAGTGAGGTGGATGCCCTGTTGACAAAGGAAAAGGTGGAGTTACTGAATGCCTTCTTTGCTTTAGTCTTTACTGCCAAGGCCTGCCCTCTGGTTTCCCAGACCCTGGAGGCAAGAAAGGAAGGCTGGAGAAAGGAAGACTTTTCCTTGGTTGAGAAGGATTAGGTTAGAGATCATTTAAGCAAACCTGACACTCACAGATCTATGGACACTGATGGGATGCACCCCCTAGTTTAGAGGGAGCTGGCAGATGTTATTGCTAAGCCACTCTCCGTCATCTTCAAAAGGTCATGGAGGAGAGGAGATGTGCCTGAGGACTGGAGGAAAGCCAGTGTCACTCCAGTCTTCAAAAAGGGCAAGAAGGAGGACCCAAGCAACTACAGGCTGGTCACCCTCCCATCCGTCCCTGGAAAGGTGATGGAACAGCTCATCCTCAAGGTTGTTTCTAAGCATGTGGAGGAGAAGAAGGTTGTCAGGAGCAGTCAAAATGGACTCACCAAAGGGAAATCATGCTTGACCAACCTGATAGCCTTCTATGATGGAATGACTGGCTGGGTAGGTGAGGGGAGAGCAGTGGATGTTGTCTACCTTGACCTCAGCGAGGCTTTTGACGCCATCTCCCATAACATCCCCATAGGTTGTAAGCTCAGGCCGTGCGGGCTGGATGAGGGGACAGTGAGGCGGATCGAGAGCTGGCTGATGGCAGAGCTCAGGGGCTGTGACCAGCAGCGCAGAGCCCAGCTGGAGGCCTGTAGCTGGCGGGTTCCCCAGGGCTCAGCGCTGGGCCCAGCCCTGTCCAACGGGCTCCCCAGCGCCCTGGGTGAAGGGGCAGAGCCCTCAGCAAGGCTGGCGGTGACACAGCCCTGGCAGGAGCGGCTGGTACCCCAGCGGCTGCGCTGCCGTTCAGCGAGGCCTGGGCAGGCTGGAGAGCTGGGCGGGGGGGACCGAATGCAGTTCAGCGAAGGGGGTGCAGGGCTCTGCCCCTGGGGAGGGACAGCCCCACGCACCAGCACGGGCTGGGGCTGGCCTGCTGGGGGGCAGCTCTGGGAGAAGGGCCTGGCAGTGCTGGGGGACAGCTGCCCATGGGCCAGCCGTGTGCTCTGGGGGCCAAGAAGGCCAGTGGGGTCCTGGGGGGCTTCAGGAGGAATGTGGCCAGCAAGTGGAGGGAGGTGATCCTGCCCCTCTGCTCTGCCCTGCTGAGGCCGCACTTGGAGCGCTGTGTCCAGTGCTGGGCTCCCCAGTTCAGGAGAGACAGGGAACCACTGGAGAGGGCCCAGCAGAGGCCTGTGAAGATCATTAGGGGACTGGACCTTCTCCCTTATGAGGAAAGGCTGAGACAGATGGGCCTGTTTTTAGCCTGGAGGAGAGAAGACTGAGAGAGGGTAGCTGAAGGGAGAATGTCAAGAGGATGGGGCCAGGCTCTTTTCAAGCGGTGCCCCGCAACAGGACAAGGGGCAATTGGCACAGACTGCAGCACAGGCAGTTCTGTCTGAATATGAGGAAGAATTTCTTTACCTTGAGGGTGACAGAGCACTGGAAGAGGCTGCCCAGAGAGGCTGTGGAGTCTCCTCTGGACACGTTTGAAACCCACCTAGACACAGTTCTGAGCAGCCTGCTATAGGTGACCCTGCTTTAGCAGGGGGTTGGACTGGGTGATCTTCAGGGGTCTCTTCCAACTCTCACCATTCTGTGATTCTGTGATATGAAAGCAATGCTAACATCTCCTACTATTCACAGGAACAGCTTGTTGACAATAAATATTGCAATGTTCCTTGGTCTACCTTTGACTGACACAGGGATGAGAACAGTGTTCAAACATGACTGTTTTGCACCATTATAGGTTTCACACCTTCCCAGACTGAATACAGGGAAACTATGAATTTCAGTAATTTCTTCCTAGCATGGAACTCTCCTAGTAAGCCATGGTATTGAGATTTGCCTAAAAGCGAGCGTGACACAAGATACGAAAAGGCCCTTGATTTTCTGTACTGGAATACCAACTGGCACACAGCAACTTTTGAGACTGAAAACCTGAATTGCTAGTACATAACACTAAAACAGGAGGACTCAGAATAAAATCTGCACCACATATTGTTGCAGGGTGGGGCTCTGACCTCACTCTTCCTCTTGGTTCAGCAAATCTTAGTGTTATAGGACTGTTTGTGTATTGCCTCTGGGCTTTTCTCCTACTTCAGAGGTTGCCCATTTTCTCCTGGGAAAAATCCATCTTTTCATCTCTGACAGCTACCGACACACCTTCTCCCTGCTCTTTGTTGAAGTCTTTTGAGTTTATTTGTATTACAGTCTACAGCTTGCTGTCTTATTCTTTCGAGAAGGCAGAATAAAGCAAGCAGAAATCAGATTTCTGCTTCAACTTGTTCAGTTGTTTTGGGAAAGGACCTACTTTCCCTCAGGAGAGCCTCACCTGGCCCAGACAACAGCAAATAGAATAAGGCAAAAAGGCAACCCTTTCACAGCTCTGTCCTCTAGCAGCACATAGGGTACCCGCATACCATGCTGCAGACTGGTGTTGTGATATCAGTTTTATTTACCAGTTAATCCTTGCAATTGAAAGACATGCCCTTTTCTTGTATCATTTTCCTCTCTAGGTGAGAACAACTCTCTCCTGTCACACAGATATATAAGAAGTATTTTGCTTTCAAACCTGAGAAAAGAGACAGGACTCAATTAATTTAACTAGCTAGAGTGGTATGCATTGCCCTTTGAGCAGGCTGCAATAGGTTATACTGTAGGCTGTAGGTACATGAGCAATTTCAGGGTTGGTACATGCTCTCACCGTGAAATGCCAAGTTATTCTCTTTAACCACCATCTGTGTGATTTCCCCACTGGCAGATTTAGAAAAATAAATATATAACATCTCTCAGTTATTAGGCATTTTGTCTGGGGACTAAAAAGACTGACTACAAAAAGTAACTCTGAAGTAGAATGTGAGAAACAGCACCATCTTTGATTTTGTTTAGTAACTTAATGGCATAAAACTGAACAGGTTATGCAGTATGTTGTAAAAGGATCTAATAATGCCTTAGAATCCCTTGAGTATCTTTTAAGGAACACTAAGTAAAATAATGCTGCTGCAAAGCCCCAAGCATACTACATCATGAATCTGACACCACTTTAATAATGTATTGTACAAACATGGTTTTGGTGGAGCAGGATCAAGGAAGCGGGGCAGGGAGGGTAGTTCATTAAGTGAAAAAAGGTATAGAGAAAAATCAGAGTGAAAAAGAAAAACTGTTGTGAAATGCTGTTTTCTAAATCAGGATATGTTCAAACAATAATTTTTCCTCAATTTCTCAAAGGCTAAATCAATGTATTTTAAAGTTTTTGCTTTATACAATGCTTTTGGCTTCACTCTCTTAAAAAAAAACAAAACACAAAACCAACACAAACCAACCAAAACAATACACACACGCAAAAGAACCAACAAAAACCCCTTGTGGTTCATTTCTTTAAGAAAGGTCAGGTGGTTGTGGTTTGTTGGTTTTTTGGTTTTTTTTTTTTTAAATTGATAAAATGTGATAGATGTTGGCTTGTGTACATTCAGTTACTCTTGAAAATCCTTTTCCTTCATGTACTATCAACACGTTAGTAATTATTTTAAAGGTTCAGTTTAAAAAAACACACATCAAGTTCATGTATAACTTGTGACTAAAGAACATATCATTTATGTCTTCCTTATGATATGCCTAAGTGCTACTCAGATGTTCTATAACTTATTAATATCTTTTTTAGGTTCCCAACTGAAGGCTTAAAATCCTTGCTGCCAACATATATATGGGTTCCTTTCCTCTCCAAAAGAAGATGTAGTATAAAAATCTTACACCAGTTGTCTTCTAGAGTTGGTTAAGCATTTCCATATTAAGAACCCAATCTTTTGGGTTGCCTTTGTGAAAAAACTTACTTATGAGCAATTCTGTTATAAAATATGTCTTTAAAGTGTGTGTGGAGCTGACCCAGGTTCCATCATCATTGTGACAGAACTGTATTGAAGTCAGTGCTGTGTCACTTCCACCTGCTGCAGATTCACTCTGAAGTTGACAAGTTCTGTATCTGCAAGCTGAATTTATACACTGTGTATGTCAGATACAGTGCACTTCAGCTTCTTTCAGAAAAAAAGCTGTAGGAAAGAGACTTAAAAAGAAACAGTGAGCAAACAAGAGAAAGAAAAAGGGAAGTGTAAGATTCAAATTTACTTTATACCCTTGTAAATTAATGGGACAAATCTGCATTGCACTCATCTATCACTAGCTTATTGTTGTATTGTATGGTCAAATGTACAAGTCGGATATGACAAAACAGGGAAATGGGGGATTATTTTCAAATTTGGGTTTGATATGCTCTCTCAAACCTTCAAACTCTGAAGATTTTGCAAATGCAAGACAGGTCTCTTCTTGGTCTAATAATGCCATTCCATAAAAACACTACAAAATATTATCTGACACTTCATTAGTTTGCTTCACCAGCTTTTCTGGAAATCACTTAGCAACAAAACTCCCCAAACACACACATGCATGTCATTAAATAAAGAGAAATAGCTTTCAGCTTGAAGAAGGTCATCAAAATCGTAATTAAAGTAAAATGCATTACTATGTTGAGCTCATTTGTAATTAAAAAACAGATTTATGAAAGATGTAGCCATTCATCTCAAACATATTTCTTTTATAACTCTCTTCCCATTTTCAATAGTCTCAAACAAGATTTGGAAACAAAGCACTAAAGAGTAAACTAAGTAAGTGAGGAAAACAGCAACATGGAGATACATAGAAATTAGCATTGTTTAATTCAAAGAAATAACAACAAAACCATATGCTGGCATCTTACAGACACTGCAAGTTAATAAGGAACATTATGTTCCACATTTGACAGAAGTCAGTCTCAAAAGGAGCTTTCATAGGTTTAGTTTACTCAGCACTCAAAAATCTGAGTGAATAAGAAAACAGCTCTATTTAGAAAAAAGCTCTAGATTAGTAAGTATAAAATGGATTATGGATTACGGATTAAGGAAGTTGGCTTGTTTTTTACTATCTCCACTTTTCCAATTCTGCCTCTGAACACAGTAGCCAATGTGTGCAATTTCAAGTCTTCAGTCTAGCAAGAAAGAAAAGTTTTGTTTTCTTTCACCATGTCTCAATGCTTTCAGTTTTACACGCCAACCACTGAAATAAGTCCCTTTTCTTAACAATGTTAACTATACTGAATGTTTAAAAAAAAGTTGAAATTTTTCCTGTGAACTATCTATTCTAATAATTTTGAGGATACATTCAAGAAACACAAGTGCAATTTTGTTTCCTTTCCATTTTACCTGATGGGATGCATAAACTGAACCAGGTCCCATGAGAAGAAACTCTGTTACTGTTCGCTTTGGTGACAGCTGTAGCCCAGAAATATGATTTTCTGTTGTCACTGGTAGATGGCCACGGGCTTTTATTGACTGGCCAGTGCAAGGTCTCAGGTCTCAACCAGGCTGGTACAACCCTAGCTGGATTTAGCTTGTTGCAACAATTGTCTGGTGAATTCACACCAAGTGTGATACCTTTAACCTCTCAGAGCACCCCGTGTAGCAATAGTCCCAATAGGCCTAGGGAGTCAGTGCATGATAAACAATAGTTCTTTCTGTCAAGAATAGTTGGGAATCAAAGGAAAGGAAGCTGTCTGTTGTGAGAAAGCTTATAGAAACAAATCTAGGACTGAAAGGAAGGAACCCCCCACCATAAACATTATGCATCTTACTGCAAAATCCTCAGGTTGTTGATAACTTCAAAGAATCAGAGGATGGTCAGGGTTGGAAAGGACCTCTGGAGACCAGCCAGTCCAATCCCCTGCTAAAGCAGGGTCACCTACAGCAAGTTGCACAGGGTTGCGCCCAGGCAGGTTTTGAATGTCTCCAGAGAAGAAGAATCCACACCCTCTCTGGGCAGCCCGTTCCAGTGCTCTGTCACCCTCAAGGTAAAGAAGTTCTTCCTCATATTCAGATGAATTTCCCATGTTGCTGTTTGTTCCTGTTGCCCCTTGTCCTGTCACTGGGCATTGCTGAAAAGAGCCTGGCCCTGTCCTCTTGACACTCACACATGGGATATTTGTAGACACTGATAAGATCCCCTCTCAGTCTTCTCATATCCCATATAGGCAGTTTTCATCTGTCTGCTGATACTGATATCAGTACTGGCAGTCAATACAAGCTGCAATTTTTGGATTTGAGATTCCAGTTCTTGTCTCCTGGGAGGTGAGCAGAATCAACCTAATTACTTAGCATTTGTAACAAAAATTGGATGGTTTACACAATTGCACTTTGACTGGAGCAGACTGGCCCAACTGTGCCATTTAACCTTTCCTTCTCTCCCCACACTTTAAAGTTTAGCAATCAGCATGTTGCCTCCAGCTAACATCACAAATGAGTTATAAACACAGGACTGGAGTATCAGGCATGAAACTTGAAGTAGTGAACATGTCTAACAACTGATTTGTTCTGCAATAATATATTCGGTTCTCTAATTAAAAAAAAAATAAATAAAACAATGTAGACATTGTTAGTCTGAGGGTAGTGGATTTATCAATTTTCCACCCAGGTCAGCTAAACACTTATTGAGTATATGAGGACTCATAACACCCACACATAATGAAAAAAAGTCAGATATTTGAAGACAGAAAACAATATAGGATGGTTAGAGTTAGCCCATTTATTTTTTTTTTTTTTTGAAGGGGGCGTAACTAGGTGACCAGTACTTTGTTGAGCTCCTCATCTTTTCTTCAACTTCATACTTCTTTCCTAAGTCATACTTACAGTAATACCTGTTCTGTAATTTATTTATAGTAATCGAGAGATATAATCCAACTAATAAAATGTGTATCACTGTGCTCTTTCCCAGTAGTATTGATGTATATATGATCTTTGTAGAGGTTTGCTACGAAACAATATTGAGATGAGTAGTAGGTAAGCATATACAAGGCTGAGTTGTATTTTAGCTCTTGTGTCTGTTGTGGGAGTGTTATGCTCTTGAATAAGATCTTCCTGTCCCTCTCTTTCCCTACAATTCAAAGAAAACTTGAAGTCCACTAGGAGAGACTCAGGTATTTAATCTCAGTTTACTTTTCTTGGCTTTCCTTCCTCAGTGAGGTATGTCACATTATATTTCAAATTTGTTTTCTTTTTTAGGTGTTCTTTTTAAAAACTGACAAAGCATTTTACCAATCACTTTTATTAAATGAAACTGCAGAAATAATTTCTGTATTTTTCAACACTAGGGGGACATTTTAGCCATGTAAGGTTTCTTTTTTGCTTAGGAGGGGATTTTTGTACTCAGAAATAAAATCACTTAATCTGAGTACAAAACGAATACCTTCTGTATAAAGGACAATGTGGAAATTGTTATTGCTGCATCATTAACAAACTTCTTGTTTAGACATTGAAAGTGCTTTTTGTAAACCTGAGCTGTTGTTCACATTACATTTAGTCATCTGAAATGTTTGTCTTTAAAAATAGATAAATAGGAGCCCAAAGGGAAGTTTTAGAACTGTATGTTTTGAAACATTGATCTAAGTATTGTTAATGGAATTGTTATCTAAATCTTGTAGAAGTAATGAATATTTCTCCAGGAGAATCTTCTGCCACTTTGATATAAGGGTTAGGTGACAAAGTGGATTGCCTTGTCTGTCAAAGTGTGGTTGGAGAGAATTTTTCTGGCTACTGAGGTAAAAGTGACAAATTACATGAAAATTGTTGTGGAATTTACAAAATTTAGAGAAACTAGATACCTAGCCAACAAGCAAGCAAACAAACAAACACAACCCCTCAAAAAAAAAACCCAGAGAAAAAGCTAGTGCAAGATGATAAGTTTGCATAAATCCATTTAGCTCCAGAATAATTTTAGAAGTGGATAACAATAGTGTTTGTTAAATGAAAGAATCATCGTTTTATCTAAAAAGACACATTTAATTTTACTTGATCTAATTTCTTATCATTGGTTGAACTGAGAAGAATATAACCATGAGTTTCACAGAGTCTAAAGCAAAGGTGGAAAGTGTTTGTTTAAAAATGTATTTGCCTTCAGCTTTGTTCTGTAAGGCTAGTCATTATTTTGAGTTTTAAACTGAGCTATGAGGAAAAGAATAAAAAGTAGGGTGTACAGTTTTGTTTGGTAGAATGATTTTCTTAAAGGCAACACATTATTTGGCTTGGATTATTGGGTGTCACAGTAGCCAGATGGAAAACTCAATTTACATTTTATTTTAACCGATTTATCAACTATTCCATTGACAAAGAGAGGTGTTACTTTGGTGAGTGAGAAAAATGTTATTTTCTGCTTATAGTTGCATTAAAATGTTAGAGTATGTTAGAAGTTTTCACTCAAAGCCTTTTCATCACAATTGCTATCTCTCAGACTCCTCCACTTTTAGCTGTTCCCAGATGTGAGAACTCTAGTAGGTGTTACTATGGCTGACATTTTGCTGCCATTTCCTCCATCCCTCCCCATATATTGATGAATGCACAGTGTATTAAAAGGGCTACATATCCTGGGCTGCATAAAAAGAAGCAGATTCTCCCCCTCTGCTCCACTCTCATGAGACCCCACCTGGAGTACTGCATCCAGCTCTGGAGCCCTCATCATAAGAAGGACATGGACCTGTTGGAGCAAACCCAGACGAGGGACACAAAGATGATCAGAGGTCTGGAGCACCTCTCCTGTGAAGACAGGCTGAGGGAGTTGGGGTTGTTCAGCCTGGAGAAGAGAAGGCTCTGGGGACACCTTATTGCAGCTTCCCAGTACATAAAGGGGGCCTACAACAAAGCTGGAGAGGGACTTCTTACAAGGACCTGTAGGGATAGGGCAAGGAGGAACGGTTTAAGCTGAAATAGGGTAGATTAGATTAGATATTAGGAAGACATTCTTTGCTGTGAGGGTGATGAGTGAGGCCCTGGGCCAGGTTTCCCAGAGAAGCTGTGGATGCTCCATCCCTGGAAGTGTTCAAGGCCAGGCTGGATGGGGCTTTGAGCAAACTGGGTCTAGTGGAAGATGTCCCTGCCTATGGCAGCAGGGGTGGAACTAGATGAGCTTTAAGGTCCCTTCCAACCCAAACCACTCTATGAGTCTATGATTCTATGGATTATCAACCCACTGCAGGTCTTAATTGGTTTGCTGAGGCAGTACTGGTATTTTCTCAGTTTTCTTCAGGGAAACTGACAGCTGAAGAGAACAAGAGTTCATTCCCAGATGTCTCACCCTTGTTAAATTGTATGTTTTTTTCATGAGAACAAATCAAATACCTAAAGCCTGGGCAGACCTTCAAAAGCTAAACAGGAGCTTGTGCTCTACTGCTTGAGAGAGGGAAAGACAGCAAAGCAGTTGTTAAATTATGTTTTGATCCACTTGACCTTCCTCTCTGCTTGAACACAATGCTTACATGTTCCTCTTCTGCCTTGTTTACATTTCCCCAAAGGCAAAGAAAACATGTATTCACTGGCCACTAGCAGTATCTAACATTTTCTGTGAGCTTGTGCTTATCTCACAGATTTGGGACTACAGAACTGTGGCATCAACTGCTTTTCCTGCAATCACAGAAAAAAAAAATAATCACAGAATCACAGAATCATAAAATAGTTTGGGTTGGAAGGGAGCTGTAAAGGTCATCTAGTCCACCCCCCCTGCAATGAGCAGAGACACCTTCAACTAGATCAAATTGCTCAGAAATCCATCCAACCCGACCATGACTGTTTCCAGGATGGGGCATCTATCACCTACTGGGCAAC